>NC_073721.1:124674450-124985521 GCF_023634155.1 Falco peregrinus | reverse complement strand
GCATTCCTAGAAATGTCATGACTTTTTTTCCTTTCCTTGGGGCTTGACCCTGTGCAGCATGCTTATTTTCAGTAAGCTGTGCTGATTAATAACTGTATTTCTATCCATTTTATTTCTCAAATGGCCTTTGCACTCACTGGAGCAGCCAGGTCACCAAGCAGTAGAATGAAAACTGGAATGACACATAGTCAAAGCACTCAGTTGAAAAAGAAATATATAAATATAACACATGCTTTTTATGGAAAGCATTAAATAAACTGAATCTAAGAAAGATACCACACTTGCACTATTCAGGTCTTTGAAGTACAGTTGTATAATGTATTATTTGTTGTGCATCTGCCACTACTGCAGTATCAGCTAATAGGGGAAAGATGTTCCAGATGTTACTTAAGAATGTGATTTAGTGAGTCACAGGCTGTAGGAAGGGCTTTTTCTACTGCTAATTCTGTGGCTGCAGGTAACAGAACTTACTTTTCCTACTGAATAGTAATTGAATACATTGCAGTCCTGTCCACAGAAGGGAGACTATGTAGCTTTAGCAGCTGATTTGATTTTCATTAGATGAGTCAACACCTCTAAGAGTGAGTATCCTCCTCCCTCATCAGCATGGCCCCACAGCCCCCAGGCCAGTGCGGCCCTGGGAAAGGCTGGCTGTGTTTCCACTTGCTTTGAGGAACTGGATAGGTGAGCAGCTCTGACGCCCCAATTCCCAGTGCACAAGCAAGAGTTTAACTCCCACTGAGATCACTTGGAGATGGACTTTGGCTGCTATCCCTCCCCTCTTCATAGCCTACACCACAAATGCTCCTTTGCCAGGACAGGAGGCATTGGCTTTAATACATTTGCATCTGTTGGTGTCTTCACCAAACAGAATGCATCTGGTAAGGATTTTCAAAGAGTATTTCATTCCCACTGTTTGAGCAGAGCTATAATTTGGGAGTAAGTCAAAGAGAAAAACCCACCTTTTACCTCTGCTTCTAATTCAGAATCCCAACAAGGAAGCAAACGTGACTTTTCCTTGGTGACAGATGAACTGAGTGGGTGATGTCTCGTCTGCTGCATGTTTGGTGGACGAGATATGAATGCTGAGGAATGTACACACAGTACCTTGTTTTGCGAGGGAATGTCTCTGGTAGTTGGAACAAATGACTGACTCTCATGACTGGGAGAAACCTCCGTCCACTCCAGTGGCCAGTTCTGACCATGGACCTGGTGTGGGACCAGTGGCAGTTTGTTTAGTACCTTGTGCTTCAGTATCGTCACTGAAATGATGGACATAAAACTTCATGTAAGATTTAATACTGAAGTGCACCACGTTCCTCAAAAGGAAGTCTCTGCATGAGGGGAAAGAATAACTATTGCTTCAACACACTGCTCAGCTGAAACGATTGTAAATATCAGTAAAAAATGTTTATTGAAAAGTTGCATAAGCTCTCACTTACTACTGTACATGAATTAGGGAGGATCCTGTTTCAATGTTACTGTAATTCTCGTATTTGCCACCGACAGCCTATCTACATTATATAAATAATCTCTAGAGCACCTAATTTAGTACTATTACAGTCCAGATGAAATGTTTATGTAATTTCCCTTCTTTTGATATAAACTTCAGATACAGAGAGAAAATTGACTGTAAAAATGACATCGTAGGACTCTATATTTATCTTCTCTCAGTGATTTCCATAGCAAATTTACTCCATTTCCAGTTGAAGGCTTTTTTTCCCATTGCCTGTTTGTAAGCATGGCAAACTGAGCATGAAATTGTAACATCATGGTGTGTTTCTCCAAATCACACTTGTCACACTTGTAATCTCAGCAGAGGCAAAAGACAGCTTTGGTGTCTGGGCTGCACTTGTAGCAGTGATCCCTATGTAATTATAGAAAGGCTGTTTTATTAAATGATACCACACCTCTGCTATTCCTAGTTGGTAGACAAAGAGGATCATGTTGGTATTAATATTTACAGTAGTGTTTTGCAGCCCCAGTCAGGAACTTACGCTTTGTTGTGGTAGGGATTGTATTATCAGGAGACCAAATTTAAAACCTTTGCCTCCTACTCGTTAGTCCAATACGCATCCTTTGATGCTTAAAAAGAGGGCTCTTTTCCTCAGGGCAGTAATAAAATCATCCTTTTCTGTCTCATTGCCTAACTGCAGCCTGAGGATTGCAGCATTTTTGGTATGCTACTGGTCTGCCAAAAGCTGTTGAAGTTGGCCAGTGGGTTAAAATAAGTTCCTAGTGAGGGTGGGAGACAGGCAGGTAGGCAGGCAGGCAGGCATAGACACACAGTGACAGTATAAATCTTACTTCAGGAAGAAAACAAAAGAGATCTTTCACACCAGTAAAATCAGTGCAGCATTGTTTCAGCGCAGAATCTAGTCTGAATGCCCAATGACTTTGATAAGACAGGGAAAACATTAAAAATATTTTGATAATGTTGCAGAAGATAAAACACTGATCTCAGGCAGGGTTAGGAAAACCTCAGAAAATCCATTGAAATGAGTAGGCAATCATTAAACACCTACCCCACAGGATCTAATATTGTAGAACAACTAGCAACATGGGTATATGTGTGGACCAAGAACATGGAGCTAGATAGAGATCTGATGGACCTGGAGTTGTGTACTGTAGATATATTTAAATATCACATAGATTTCATGAGGTTCAGAGTATGTGCTCAAGATGAGATTAGGCAGCATATGGTCTTGGTATCTGTCACTGTCAACACATCCCTTCTCCCTTCATCCATAGAAAACTGTCTTCAAGAGGTAACCTGCTGGTGGAAAAAATCACTTATTTATTGGCAGTCTACTCAAAAAGCCAAACTTGAAAATCAAGAGTGACATATTAGAAAGTATCGAAGATTAATTCCAATTAAATAACCTTGTGAAACTGTTTTGATAAAGGGCTATATTTGAAGGGAGTGGCATACCCATTTTAGATAAAAAGTAGTGCATTTCTGTGATTTTGTTTTGTCCACAGAGGCACAGTGACATTCAGTGAAAATCTAATGCACAACCTTTAAACTGCTCCATCCACTACATTGTCTTCGTGCCAAAAGAAATTTGGTGTTCAGTTTTTCCTAGCATTAACGATGGGGGAGGGAGTTTCTGACTAACATCCATTTTTGATGTGCAACAAAAATGCCATATGGAGTCAAATTGGTGATCACTGCTGCTTCAAATAGAGTGTTATTTCTTATTTGTGACATCTTTTAAAAAAAATCACTTAAAGCTTGTCTTTTAGTGCTGGGCATTCATGTGTTGGCCAAGTCCATGATGAAAACAGGGAACAATCTGTAGAAGTCGATTTTTGCACAGGGTTTTTTCTCCATTTTATTTCAAAGGGCCTATTATCAATAACTTGTAAAAAATGTTATTTTAATCTACTGATATACCTTCTCATTAACATGAATTCATTTCCTGTGACGACCATGGTAATACAAGGTGCACCTCTGTAAATTCTAGCTTGGGCAGACCTGAAATTGCAGCATTCCTGCACTTCGCTGCTGCAGAAGGCATGGTGTGTTTATAACTCCAATTTACGGATGGCAATTAGCTTTCTAAAACTACCAACCTTTCAGCCTCCTCTCTCTTCTCACTGGGGATAATATTGACATTTAGAATCTGCAGACAAAAGCTGCAGTAAGAAAGTGAATGTTTTTTAATGGAGACTTGTGCCATATCTGTGAGGGTGTAAATGTATGTACACAATTTGCATGCATTTCAATATATATATCCTGTTGAATTTCAGTGGGCCATTTTATTCAGGGGGAAAAAGAGCTGATGTAGTCGCCATAATTGAATGAATATTATTTTAAATATTCCAATGTGGGAGAAAATCCTTCTCTGCAGAAGGCCAAAACCAAGCCTGTAAACCTATGAAATCAAATTTCAGTCCTCAAAATAGACCTGAAGTAATACATAGACCTTTTGTTCGCTTCTGGAACAGAGATAAGGCCCACAAAAAAGCTTGATGACAGTTATGTATCTAGTGTACTGGTAAGCCTGTCACCGACAGGGATCATCTTCTTGTTCCCTTTTGTTCTCTTTGGTTTTAGACATCTGTTGCCTCCTGACTTAGACAAGAAATATGTCTGCATTACAGCTCATTTGGTGTGACAGTCGTGTGTATATGCATGTACTCTCAAAATTTCTTGGTTGACACGCAGGGGTTTCAGCGTAAGTGGAATGAACTCACTCAAGGCTCTGGCTAAATAGGAGGTGCAACAGTGCTGATGTCTGAAGTTTGGGAACTAACTTGTATGCATTAGGGCAGATTGCCTTCACGCCTCTGCCCCACAGCCTCGACTCCTTAGACAGTCACCTCTTTGTGGCAGAGACTGCATTTTAGCTCTGTGTGTATCATGCTTAGCCCAGTGACATAGGAGAACACAACTAATGGTAAGATGAATTTTCTCTGACAAGCTGCCCCGCGTCTGACTTACCCTTTTCTTTATTAGTGATGTGGGAACAACCAGGGCACTCAGCGTTTCACACTTTGAGCAAAGGCTTATCTACCACAAGCCGAATCCTTAGGGAGTTGCTTCTTTCCCGTATTCTGTTACAAACTCAGCTTTACCTTTAACTGTGTCTTTTCCTTCAGTAGCTTTTTTTAGGGTAAAGAATACAGAAGAGTTTTAGAAGATTGTATGGAACCTTGTTTCATCCCAGTGAATCACAGTAGACACACCTTGTCTATACATGCTTTGAGTTACTCGTTAAGGTCTTAGGTTGAAGACTTATAGCAAAAACTATCCAGTCTCATCCAAAATTGACACATTATATATTTGGTTGTCAGCATTAGGCAGCTGTTGAACCAAAGCCAGACTGTTGAAGGATACCATGACTGGTGTTCCTTGTTCTCCAGTTCACTGTTTTAATAGTGAATCAACTTTAGGAACACAAAAATGTTGTTTTGCTTTTCACAACTAGTTTTGATATTCACCAGTTGGCCATGTTGGTTTTCCTAAGAGCAACAGGATGTCATTCAAATCTGAGTTGTAAACGCTTTGAAGCTGGCTGGTTTGCAGACTGATGATCTTCTAACTCCACTGAAATTAAAATAGAAAATATGGATTGAAGAATCTCATTAGGCAGGAACTTACATTTCAATTTTCTCTATGAATGTTTGTTAACCCTATCTTGTTTAAGATTGTCAAGTGACTGTGAGCACCAGAATTACTTGTGGTATTATTCATAATATAATATTTTTATATATTCATAAGAGTTTGTAAAAATTGGTCTTTCTTTTCCTTTTTTGTGGATATGAAGCAGGATATTTATTATTCAGTGAAACCTGATTGTTAGAGAATTCAAGACAAGAATATGGCAGAGTGGAGCAGAAGCAGCAAGGTACCAGGTATTCTTAGAACACTGTTTCTGGAATAACTCGAGAACAGCAGCTTTTGGCACTGAGACTCCCACTATTTGTACCATGGCACAAATGACTTTGAAGTTTTAAGGGCATGATGGAAGTAGGAACCAAGATAAAATGTGCATTAATATCCATCCTTTACCAAAGGCAAATTGTACAAAAGTGACAAATTCAGTTTATTTCCATGAAACCTTCAAGTTGCCTAGAATGTGAGGAAACTATGTGATCCACCTAGATTTTCTTGCTTGTCTCAAATCTGAAAGGAAATCTCTAGTCCACAAATGATCAAAATTAGTATTTGCTTTGCTTTCATGAAAGGTTACCTGTAGAGTGCCTCACATTCATTGTGAAATTTATTTCCTGATGAATCCAATTTACATTAATGTGTGCTCATTAAAAGATAATTATTCTGCTGAGAAGAGGACCACAGCATACATCAATAGAACATCTGTAATTGTTTTAGTCGTATGATAAAGAGATAATTCTGAGTTCAGCTTTTCATAATGCCACTCTTATAAATGTCAAAACTGGATTCTTATTTTAACAGTTATAGCAAAACTTAATTACTGTGATAATTATTATCAAGAAGCAGATGCCTAGCACCAGCTCACCTTCTCTCCATTAGCACAGTATAGAAATCTCAAATGTTTTAACAATTATGATTCTGAAAGAGACTACTAGGGTCACAAATGTTGAAATATCTGGATCAGCTAAGTTTTGCTTAGAGGAAAATAGTACTTCTAAAGTCAGCATTTGGAAGACACTATTAAACAGTGGTCCAGTTCCAACACTCATCTATATAGTTTCCCAACACAGATAAAATTTGAATAGATTTAGCAAAGATCTTAAATACAAGATTCAGTTTTATCTGGTGAATTTTGCTCCATGTTTGGAAGTACATACTAGAGTTTTGTTACTATTAACTGGCTTGCCCTCTGCTTGACATTATACAATAATAATAATTAATGGATACTCATAGCTATATACCTTCATGTTCCAAGTATTACATAGAATTAATCATCACAGCAGCTGCATAAACTAGGAAGATACACACTACAATAGAGTTCATGTTCTTTAGCCCTGGCATTCCAGAGTAACAGCTCAATAATTTCTTCTTGGTGTATGCAAAGAAATGCTTGATAACACAGTGGAAAGAATAAAGAAGATGAAACAGTCAGGAAAAAGCAGAAGGGCAGATGAAGGATCCAGTCCAGTGCTAGAAATCAGTGGAAACACAGTGTGCAAGGTGGTGTGTGGTCTCTATGTGTACTACTGGTAGAACAGTTAATTCCCTTATCTGTCATGAAGTACGTAATAGTCAGCCAACAGAAAATATACTAATAGATAGTGTCATAAGGACCCTGCTTTTGGAATAGTGAAGTTCCTTCTTTTTTGTGGGCTTTTTCTGTATCTCTCTCTATACCAGCTTACTGCAGGGTTTCTGTTGACTTCCAAGGGCACTGAACTGGGTCAAAACTGGAGAGGGTGAACACTGATTTGCTTATCTTGCTGCTTGTGCTGCTACACCTGTCACAAAACCAGTCTGTAGAATTAAACGTGCACTCATGCATGTACATGTTTAAGATGGCAAGAGTTTGTACTTCCACAATCAAGGCTTCTCATGAGGTTTTAAGGCCTGAATTCATAAACCAATAATGCACAGTCTGTAGTGATGTAAAATAGCATGGAATCACTGACAGTGAACAAAACTTCCAACCTTCTACAATTTTCATAGCTGGAAGCAAAACTGAATGGACAAATTGACCTGATGTAGCACAAATGCATCAGTCTCAGCAGCTATTCTGCCATACCATGTGCATCTTTCTAGTGATCATTGACCAAGATTCTTTTCTCTGCCTCACTGGGAAACTGATACAGAAAAAAACCCCAACATTTATTGACCCCTTTGAGAGTCAGAGAAACAAAGCAGTCAAGAATAAATTTGTAAACACACTTACTAGCGGGGCTCCAAGTGTTCAACAAAAAGAGAGGACTGAAAGAGTAGAGAAAAAAATCAGCACAATTGGATGTAAAGAATACACTATACATTCTCCTTCCTAAGAAGGTTTCTTTTCCTGTTTGTACTTATAGAAGGCACTTGTAATTGTAAGGATATTTTTCAGCCTGAAACTTTGCTCATCTGTTTAAAGAACATCCTCACTAGGAACTGAGTCACGCATTTAGGTTGGGTGTAGCTGCTGCAATCTACCACTTTGATTAAAAATTCTAATTTAAAATTAAAAATGTATTTTTTAAATAATTCTTTCAGCTATATGAATGTTGAGATTCTTTGTAAAGTGTAGTACAGTCACTTTACTCTGTGAAATAATACAGTTCTCAGTGTGTCTCGTGTAACATCAGACTCTTAGATATTCCAGCTATGCAATGAATTTCACTTAATAATGGGATATTAGCACCTTTCATCTGAAAATACTGAAGTAATATAAAAACAATACTTAAATGTCAGAGAAGGCCTTCTGATGGGCAGACCAAGGCACGAAATGTGGGACATTATTCATGTTTCACAGTAGGTCAGCCACTTCTCTTTAAATGCTAGGCTCTCAGATCATTTCCCATACAATAGGCATGAAGCCAGTTTTAACATTGTATTTTTATGATACTGCAAAGCAAAAACCACCTCCCACTGCTTCTTACATTTCACAAAGGTGGGAATATGACTGTGATAAGGCTTCAATTCAGAAGTTCATCCATATTTAGAAACATATTTAGCACATCCTAGGCCAAGTTTACATATGCATATGCATGTGATTAAAGCAAAGCAAATGCTGTAAGACTGCACTGAATTAGCATGAAGGAACATCCAGTCCTACGACATGGTCTAAAAGACTACAACAGGGTGAGTTTGGCATGTAACCCAATCCTCTGGCTGCCCCAGCTGAGCGCTTTCACACTTCAATGCTGTTCTGCCCCACAGCCTTTATGTGCCACATGCTTTTCAGAAAGCGTGTCTCCCAAAGATATTCCAAAGACATGCAGTATCATTTTACTAGAATTACTACAGATACTGAAGTTGTCATAAATTCACCAGTGCAGATCGCTGAGGTAGTAATGATGCCTGCCTAAAATAGTTTGCAATTGCTTTCCGATGGTTTCTGTGTAAGATTTTCATCTTAAGCCATCCCATGATTGGGAGAAAGTTCTGTATATCACAGTGAAAAGCTGGGGTTCTTGAGTTCCCTCCTGGATTTTTAAAGGATTATCACTACCACATATATGGTAAAGTAAATATACCTGTCTGTGGGAAGTTAGATGGAAATAGGTACAGACCATACCTCCAACTGAAATAAGGAATAAAGCTGTTTTCAGATGAAGAACACACATCTGAAACACTCTGCCACATAGCTTCCTCTCCTAGGAAAAGGTGAAATTGATTTGCTTACTGAATTGCTCACAGGAAAAGCTAATGTTGAAAGTTAAAGTAATTACAAAGAATGGAAAACAGTTGCATCCCAATAGCAAGTTTTTTAAATCACTTCTCCTCTATCCAGTGCCTTTGACTTTTGCAGTAATGTAGGTATCTATTCTTGTCACAGTGAGGATATGGTATGCATAAAGACATGATCACTGAGTTGCGTATACACTATAATGCCTGAAAAACAGATCTATAATTTCTTTCTTCTCTCTCATGCTTGGTTTACCAAGCTGTCCCTGGGGTGCTCATTGTTAAACATATTCATAAAATTGCTTCAACTTAAACAGAAACAAAAGATAGAGAGAAAAATCCTACTTTGGGCTATAGCAGAGCAACACCAGTAAAATTAGCCAGTGGCTCAGATCCTCACTTGGTGTATAGCAGCACTTTCAACCCCAGATGAAGTTTCATCAATTTACACCAGCTTATTTTGTTTGCAGCGTTGCAAGTGACAGCTGAGTTTGGTTTGTCCTGTTAGAACAAATAGGAGAAGGAGAGATACTTTGCCAGCACTTTCCAGATGATCTTTCTTTGTGATAGAAGTGTTTGTGTTTTAGTAAGTGCCTTTTCCACACAGTCCAGCTACTTTTGCTTGAGCCTGCAGAGAAGTGGTATAAGTAGGTCCTCAGTGGATGTCCATTGATGTAGCCTCAGCAGCGTCAATGGAAAAATTTTTAAAGCATAAACCTATAGCTATTTGCCTACAGCATTGTTTACTATGAGGTGAGGCTGACAGAATAGCCATGAGGAGCACCTAAATTATGCAGTGATGTAATACAGACTGAATTTTTCCCACTGAGGAAGTCCCCATGCTTTCTTTAAATATTGTGCAGAAACAGTTCAGGTTTGTTACACTCTTTCCTTTCTTTGTGTTAGAAAATAATGTGTACTCTCCGAATTGTGACTTCTTATAAAATCTCGGTCTTGTGCTTTTAAATCTATATCATATGAAATATCAACTGTCCACTTTTTTCTCTCTGAATTATTTTTCTCTCTGATAATTGAATAATAATCATAAAGCTAATAACAATGATTGGTAGAAAACCAGATCCACCTGAATTGAGATGGGCTAGCTGAAAACCTCTGTTGATTGAAAAAGAGTTAAAAGCCATGTCATCTTGTCACCTTCCACTGTGACAGTGCTCCCTGCTCACCCTTCATTTTCCTTGCGTCTTAACACCAACTGCTACACTGACAGTACCCAGCAAGAATCTGAGGGCTGGAGCACGGCAGCTTGGACAGACAGTTAATCCATCTTTCCTCAGCTGCAGCTCAGCGGGGGGTCAGCAAGCCCCCAGTTTTGCTGATTTGGAACATAATGCTTAGGAGTCTCTGCCTGAGAGAGACTCAGCAGATCTTGAATAAGCAAACAGCACCATCAGTGCTATTTTTAAAAAGGCTCTAACCTTCTGTTGTCCTCATCATTGATTTGTGATTGGGAAAAAAAAGAAGAGTAGAATTTGATAGGTGACCTCTGACATGAAAGGGTACAGCAGTTACACAGCCAGAAAAAGAAAGAGAGATGGGGAAAAAAAGAAAGGAGAATGGTTTAGATACCTGTGATGCATCATATATACATGTATGACTGATAAAGTATAAGAAACCATATGTTTCTTATTCTAATTGTCCTCTGCACCCCTTCTCTCAGAAGAAAAGATAGTAATGAAGTTTTATTACACATAAAATCAGCTTTGGTAAGGGCTGCCATTAACTAGATAATAAAAAGAGTTGCCTGAATGTTGCAAAAGAATTGTTTTTTTAAAATGTCAGTTAATTGCTAAATGGCCCCAGCTCCTATCCAGCTACTTCATCTTTGCAACAATGAAGACTTCAGCAGCTGAGTGAAAGGTTTTATATACTTCTTCTTTGTTCCCTGCAAGGAAATGCAAAAGACAGAGCCTCTTAGGCACTGCAGAAACTTTTGATATTAGAGCATCTCATCTGTCCCTGACCCCTTTAGTGTCCCTAGGACAGACTGACAGACCAACTAGTCAAGCTCCTTGGGATGTTCACCTGGACTCTGCCAGGCCCTGGCTCAGCCCTAATATCACTTGGACTTTCCAGAAGGAATGCTGCCAAAAAAATTACCGCACACATGCTTTGAGGCATAACTGAACATCAAAAGTGGTGTTCTGCAAATTCGTGGGGAAAGCTCTATGAACCCTGAATGAAGGTTTAAACCCATTTCAGCTAAGATGTACTTCTCTGAAATCAGAGATGAACCATTCATGAACAAGCAGACAAGAGGGAAGTGGCACAAGGGGGCAGGTGGAGGCGAGGGGAAGATTCACACCAACAGGAGCAAAGTCTGCATTTTGAATCCTCTTTCAAGCATGTTTATTACTCCTTCAGACCTGACCCTGTGATACTGTTTACAGTACAGAACTGCTGCCTGAAAAGCAGCTGGCCATATTAAGTCGGAACATTAAACTAACAGATTGTAACATTTCATTACCATTGTGCCATTTGTGTGAAAACCGCGTCTGTGTTGTTGTTGGGGACAGTCTGTGTCAGGCTGGCATCCCATTCCTGCGGGCCCGTGGGACCTGACTCTGCTCAGTTTTGGCTGGCTCCAGCTCTGTGGTCGCTTTTGTGTCTGTTCTCCTTGCTCGCAATATCTACTTATTTAAACCTAGTTCAACAAAGCTTTTAAGCACATGTTTAAAGTTAATCGCATGCTTTGCTGAATAGAAATGGTTTTAAGCACGTTTAAATTTAAGCATATGGGTAAGTGTCTGGCTGGAATAAGTACTGTCATTATGAGCAACTTTTGAAAAGCCTATCAATTGTGTGCATAATGCCTGAGCGTCCCCCTGCAGAGCACTTCTATTTGGGAGCAAAAGATCCTAGGGACCTAGACAGTAGACTTTCTGGCTTTATTCGCAGCCTAAACCACCATTAATAATAGAGAATTGTATCACTTTGTCTTACATGTTCATTTGTTCTTAAAGAGTTCTGTTTAATTTATTCTATAGATTAGTATGAACAAGTTTTGCTTTGCTTTTATACAATGTCGCTGTCTTAGCATGCAAGCTCTCCACATACTGCATAGAAAAACCACTACTTTCCATCAAATCCTGTCACCTTTATCCTGTTCTTCTTGGATGAAATGCCTGTTGACTCAGATGTCAAGATTAGTTCCTGTTTTATTAAAAAGTGATAGGAACACATACCAAATACGTTGAATTTTCTCCAGCAAAAAATGCCACCTCTAGACTGTGGCTAGGCTCTGCATGAAGTTTTAATAGGGAGCTCAGGGAATTAATTAGGTATGTAAAAATTGTCAACAGTGATGAGAACTCATGTCCATCACCAAAAACATAACCTATGGTTGAAGAAAACATTGCTTGGGGACGCATCTAACATTGATTTTTTTTATGTGACATCCCATTCACTTCAGTGGGAATTCATTTATGGAATAATAGTGGAATATGACACCCTGGTCCTTGTTCCTTAAGAGGCTTTAGCTGCCCCCCAAGACAAGGTGGATGGTCTGAAGGTTTAACAGAACATGGTTCTGAGATGAATGCATAAGTGATGTAGAAAAGCCAGGTATGAATTAAGTGGGTCATCTGAAGTGCATGCAAATAAACCCAAATAGTCTATTTTAGATAGATTTACAGAAAAAAAAATTATTAAAATTTTGCAGAGTTAAAATTCATATTTTTGAGACAGTTTTCCATATCATGGCACATGTAAATTTCATTTTGGTATGCTGGTGGTCCTTCTGTATGGAGATCAAAGGAATCTTAAATGTCTATAAAGCAAATGAAGCTCTCCAGATATTGTTGTGCTTTTGAATATGCAAAATATCGTGACTGTAATGTCTTTTAGCCAGGAGTATACTGAGTCTCTGAGCTGATATGTTGTTTAGGCCATTGATAATCCAAGAGTTTCTCTTCTCATAATGCTGAAAGTTCACAGTTCTCCATGGATATAGAAGCCCTATAGCTGTTCAAAGGGCAATTTTTCCACTAGGTGTAGTTTTAAAGAGATGGAGTAAGGGAGTTCTGTAGCCTGGCCAGTGGGCAAAGGTAGTTTTGTGGGATGACCTCAGAAATAGCAGCAGCTCTAAACTCAGAAGTTTGATTCTGTACTGGGGAGGTGGATTAGTGGGCAGGCCACCACTGAGGTGAATGGAGTTGGGTTTTATTTTTTTAAATTTATGGTATGGATTTGCATTCTTTCTCAGAGTATGTGTGTGTACTGCTTACATAGAGGCACTGGTGTTGACCTTGTTAAAACAAGAGTTAAAAAGCCCGTGGAGGACCCCACACCGGAACAGGGGGATGCCTGAAGGAGTCTGTGACCCTGTGGGAAGCTCACACTGGAGCAGGTTCCTGCCGGGACCTGTGGCCCCACGGAGAGAGGAGCCCAGGCTGGAGCAGATTTACTGGTAGGACTCGTGGCCCCATGGGGGACCCATGGTGGAGTCCTGAAGGACTGTGCCCTGTGGAAGGGACACATGCTAGAGCAGTTTGTGAAGAACTGCAGCCCATAGGAAGGACGGAGAAACTGAGGAAGTTTGTGGAGAAGTGTCCCCTGGGAGGGACCCCATGCTGGAGCAGGTGAAGAGTGTGAGGAGCCCTCCCGCTGAGGAGGAAGGAGCAGCAAAGAAAATGTGTGATGAGCTGAACACAACCCCCATTCCCTGTCCTCCTGAGCTGCTGCTGGGGAGGAGGTGGAGAATTTGGGAGTGAAGTTAAGCCCAGGAAGAAGGGAAGGGTGGGGGGAAGGTGTTTTAAGGTTTGGGGTTTTTTTTCATTATCCTACTCTGATTTCACTGGTAATTGGTGAGTGATCTCCCTGTCCTTATCTCAACCCATGAGCCTTTTGTTACATTTTCTCTCCCCGGTCCAGCTGAGGAGGGGAGAGATAGAGTGGCTTTGGTGGGCACCTGGCATCCAGCCTGGGTCAAACACCACAGTCACTTTTACGGCAGCACATTTGGATTCACTGTTTGCCAAGCTATCTCCGTAGTGTAGGCTCCAGAATGATTGGTGATTTCAGGATGTTGTTTTCTAAAGAAATTGAAAACACTTGGAAATGAACTACTAAAATACGACCAGGAACATTTTTAACTCTTTTGAAAAGTGTTTAGAAGTACCAGCTATTTGAGGGAGGTGAACACTGTGCATATTAAAATGATGCCTTTTCAAAGCTCTGAAGCTGTTACTAAAATGTTACAATAAAAAAGTCATTCCACCCAGAACACATTATCAGTTAATGCAAACACAGGATTTTAAAAAAGCTATTACATTCTTTGGTGCTCAGAGCAAGGAAACAATAAAATGAATACAATCTCATCAGGTCACACTTGTGACCTCATGTGGAGTGCTGGTACTTCACAGGACTCGCTGTAAAGCTACCAAAAACCTACTGTATGACTCAGTGTTTTCTGTTCAGACACAAGTCTCTCTGGAAAACATCATCAGCTTGGGACTTCAGTGGCACTGTGACTAATTAGGGGACAATAGGCAGGCAGAGCTCCTGAAGTTTTAAACGGGGTCAAGAAAACCTTTTGATCATCTAATAGAGGCATCTTAGGATGGAAGTCATGAATGCTAAAAGCCCATTTCAAAGCAACATTGGAATAGAATAAGCAACACTTCAAGCACCTGAGATCAAATAAGCAATTGTTTTGTAGAAGTTCTTGATCACAGTAGTTACCTGACTGGTGAATCAACAGACTGCGAGAGGGTGAAATAAAACCCGAAATTCAGATACATCTCAAGTTAAAGCAAGATACTGTGTAGACATGGGTAGCTGCACTATGCAATAGCTGAGGATACGTCCCTACCTTTAGCACTACAGGAAACAACATAAGTATTTTCCCACTTGAGTTCCAGATGCAGGGAGAAAAAAGGATGTTACCAAGGGGAAAATGCAATATGCTGACCATCTGGTGAGGCACTTGCAGGCAGGGTGTGATCTCAGCTACAGGAACGGATCACCCACATCTTTCTTATCCAGACTGCCAAGCAGCAGCTGAGTTGCAGGAAAGGTTTGGCTATTAAGAGGTGCAATGAAATATCATCATACTTGAGAGAATTAACATAACTAAGTGCAGGCTTCAGCTTCTTGACTTTTTGCATGTTTTGCACTTGGATTATGTAACATAATGTAGCAGTAAGTAAGACAGTATTACATTTGACCATACGTTTAACATTAGCATGAATGATGTCACACACTAGCTATCATGAACAAATGCCTATGATATCAACAGTTAATCAAACATTAAAGTTAATCAACATCAAACATCAACAATGGAAATGATGGGATTATACTGGGCAATTATTAGGATATATAAAATGCATCTCTAGTTTAATAACGGGGTTCTGAAGAACTGCTTGGATGCTTGCTTTCTAATTTCTTCATTTTTCTTTTCTAATTTGCTGCTTACAACATGCCTACACTTTTAAGAGTTTACAGTTAATGCCGCCTTTGCCTGTCAGTATACTGGCAAATCTGCAAGTAACTATGTTTTCCAAACCAGTGAGTGGTGTTGCCCCTATTGATGAGAGAGTTCTCTGTAATAAATGTATTAACATTAAACACTGGCACTTTCTTCCATGCCACATTTGATTAGGCCTTATTTTGTCGCCTTTTTGATCTCTACGATGTAAAGCCTGGGGTTTTTCTGTGGCTGACCAATACTTAGATCACAGACTTCCATTTCTGAGTTTACAGAAGGCGTTTAATCATGTCTTGAATCTCATACAGATGTATATAAAGTGGCGTATCGTCATCTTGTACATTTCTTTGCTTGCTCCTCATGAGTGACTTTTTGAAAGTCTGTGTTAGGAGACTTGCTCCAGATACTGAGGCACAGTACAGCAACTGTCAAGCAGATCCATGGTGATGAGGCTGGTCTGAGGTCAGGCCAGGATGGGCTCCACGGGCTAGGGGTCAACAGGGTTCATGGCCAGGCAGGGCCCTGGCTGGGACAGAGCTGGAGACAAACGCATCTACAGCATAGCTCAGGCAGGGACTGGAGGCCCAGGGCTGAGCTGAAACGGAGCTTCTGGGTCTTTGGGCAGGGACTGTGGGTGGCAGTCCCCGGGGAGGCTGGACAGGGCTGTCAAAGCCCATTGTGCACCCAGGACCCTGACAGTACAGTTCAGTATAGACAGCAGTACTTTGAACAGTATGTTCCAGAGGTTTCCCTCCAGTCACGGGCTTCCAGGTAGTCACTTCTGAAGTCACTTTCAGCTGTGATAACCACAGCCTCTTCCTTCAGAGGTTTTGGTGTCTCGTGTCATGTATGTGTCATCATTTCAGTTTGACCAGGATTTCACTTCTGGTTAACAAATGTAACTTCCTTTCCAAGCTATCTTCTTAACCATCCCATGCCAGCATTCTTTGGTAACCTTCCTCTGAGTGATGGGTCAAATTTGGAACACATCATGAATTCCAAATTCTCTACTTTGACTGTGCAATGCAGAGGTTACATTAGTGGTCAGCCCTTTATATTTTGAAAGCTGTGTAACAAACCTAATGTTTAGAGACTATCATTCCTTGTTTCTCATCTTAGAATCAGACACAGCACACATATTTTTGATACATTATTAAATATATCCACCAGGTAGTCAGGTTGAACAGCATTCATCCTAAAGGCTCAAAAAAGAGTACATTGCAAATGCGGTTTCTACTTATTATGCAAGTCTACTTCTGCAAGCAGAAGTGAAGAGTGGGAGAGGTGGAGATACAATCCCATGTGTTGATGGAGTGATTACTTCAGAAATTCATTTGTGTTTTCAAAAAAACTTTATGCAGATTTGTCCAGGTCATCTGGATCTCTGCCTCTCAACTCTACACATGCTGAGGATTATGAAACCCCACTGAGTTCTCATCTTTGGAATTCTTTTTATCTTGTTTTCACTTTGGACTGCACATACTGAAATTTAGTGGGAATATGTTATATCTGTAACTGCAAAGTTATTGTAATGCATCTAACATGGCCTGCATACCAATTACATTCCTGTAATCAAGAATACATGGGTTAAAGAGTCTGGAACAGCACATATAAAGAAATCAAAAATTTAGTTAGATTTTATAACCATGGGCTTATAGTTAGTGAGAAACGAAAATGCATGCAGACTTGGTTTTTCTTCTCTTTCCTTCCTTGGGCAGCTACCCAAATGTTGCATCTCTGAGTTATAAGAAGGAGTTCGATTTGGCTCCTGTACAGATTCCACATTCACTGAACTGCTTTCTTCATTTAGTTAACGGTCTTTCTGAGCAACACTGGGTTGCATTCATCTTTATTATGCAGTAATGGGAATCACTGCATGGGAAGCCTTGATCTTGAGTTTTGCATAATACTGCAGCTTGCAGATGCTCTAATCTTACAAGCTATTAGTACAATAAACTTGTAATTGATATATAGGTATAAATCTTCCACATCAGCTACCTGAACACCAAGAGTTATGAAATTTAATAAACTGCCTGTGTCCTTGGAGCTACAGTCTCCCTTCATTTAGGAGAACAAAATGTCCATCACTGCTCCTGACAATTATTAGAATAATTGTTAATGTACTATGAGAAGTAATTCAACATCAAGGCAATTTCTCAGACACAGTAGGCAAATTTAAAACATTTTATTGTGTTAATATTACAGTTACAAGTGATATTTTAAAGCAATTTACCATGATAATGTCAGTGCAGGGCTAAGACAAGTAGTTCCTTTTAATGCTGTTCACAGAAAAGCTGGTATCCACATAGATGTAGAAAAGCTTCTGAAAAACTGGTTTAATAAAATTAAAAAGCAACATCAGTGTGATACAGTATAGTTGTGAAATAAAAAATGCTGGATGAATTTCTAGAAGTGTATGTAAATGCCTGGTATGAAGCAGTGTTGAGTAACATATTGCAGTCAATACATGCCATTGACTACATAACAGTGTGCAGTATAATTTATGTCTTTTTCTTTCTAAGAAAAATAGAAACTCTGTAAACATATGCAAAAAAATTTAACTATTACCTCCAAGGCATTATTTCACCACATTTCTAGAATATGAAGACTAACTAATCATGTCTGTAATAACAAAATGCTGTTTTTCCTTAGCAGCATGCAAGGGAAGTACCTTCTTTTTAGAGGTATATATTTGATGAACTACAGCAATAGTTATTTGATTGATTTAACTATCGGAGAGGTTATAATAATCATAAACCAATTCAAAACATCGTTAACTAGCAGAGCATTTGAAATAATGCAAAGGAGACATTGATTCGTGGTCATGTTTAGATTTACTTTCATTTACTGTTGTGGTCCTTAACTGTTTAGGCTAGTTTACACATAATTATGGACACTTAGTACTGTTTTCTAAGAGAGACTCTTGATTATAGCTAGTTTGTAACCAAGCAGAAAACAAAAAGAGCATCTTGTGTCCCTAAAAGAAAAAAAGAAATACATAAAATCCCCAAAGGGGTTAGAAAAATGCAGAAGTTTACAAGAGAGCTCAGCACGGGGTAAGAATGGAAACTACCTCACAACCATTATTATGGAGTGGCTGTTGTAACAGTAGATATTCGGCAATTAGTTACCTCAGATTTGGTTTGGAAGGCTTTGGAAATTTGTTATGCTTTTTTCATCGTTCTTCACCTACGGATGTCTTTAATTATGCATATGCATGCCTTAATGCAATTTTGCCTTTTTTTGCAGACAAATATTAGTGATATTTGTGAATGTTGTGTATGCCTAGGGTAAATGCTGACTTTTGAGACACTTACATGTGAGGTTACCGTGGGATTAAAAAAAATTAATTCATAAGTGCATTCATTTGATTAGTGAAACTTTTGAGTTTTCATTGCAGTGTCTTATAAAGTCCATACGTCTTTGCATAGGAGCGCTGACATTTTTGAGGATCATTAGCATAAACAAAGACTTTGTAATGATGGCTTCCCCATTCTTTCTTTCCTTCTGATACTGTGCACATCCTTTACCTCCAATGGGGAAAACTGATCTCTTGCACAGAATTTAGAAGCAACAGAAGAGGACTGGGAGGCTCCTCTTCCCTTTCTGAACACCACCAGAGACCAGATGGCCATAATGCGGGTATTGGATATTTCATTCAGATTTTCTACAGTTCCTCTTTTTTGCTGCAACAAAGGATTTTCTTTAACTAGGACACACATTAATGATCAAATACTTTTATCCTTTCTTGCCAGAGCCCCGAATCTTTTCTCCTATCCATAATGTTCTTTGCTGTTTCTGCTTGATAATCAATGTAATGTAGTCATTTTTATTAGTTATGGTACCCAATTTAACATCAAAAGAATCAGACCACCTCTCTGGTGTGTGAATGACTGGAAGACCTGATTCAGGGAAGGCATAAGGCATGTTAAGTGTTTCATAAGAATCAGGTTTTCTGTCTGCCAGCATTGCTGACTTAAATGCAGGGAGAGCTAAGGGAGACACCATGGTGGGTACAAAAGCAGCAGTAAAGATTTTTTGTGCTAGATCCCAAAAGTGTGCCTGTGAAAATATTTCCTAAGGCAGTTCTCCACCACTGCTCATATTAAATCTTTTAAGTCAATGTGTAATCTGGGAAATCTTATTCATCCAGATAGATGCATTTGAATGAGAACTCACCCTGCGAGTAAAGACTGGCCGGTAGAAAGGTAACAGTTCTTATTTGTCATTCTCTATTATTGTAACCATATTACAGAGGATAATGAAGTGCAAGTTACAGCAATTAGTTGGTGGCAGCACAAATGGTAAGCACAGCACTATTACTTTCATATACTGTGGTGTGCAATGCAGCCTATTGATTTAATGGCAGCTTTTCTTTTTTCTCTTTCACTCTCTAGTAAAAAACAACACAGATTTATGTGAGCAGTACTGTTTTGGAATACAGATCAGGCTGGAGAAACACTGGGGTAAATCTTTGGATGCTCACTATTTAAAAAAAGACCAGTCTAGGTTAATTCATAAAGTGCTTTACAAAATAGGATGAATGCCGTGTGTTCCACAGTAGGGCTCCTTGGCTTTTTTCCTCACACCTGAATGCCTATTAATCTGCCTTTTAACTGTGCCTGCACGTAGCCACACATGGTTGGAGCCACCAGCAATGTATCTCTCTCCAGGCCTCTCCGAACTGGGTCACCCTTTTGCTGTTGGTTAGTGTTAAATTATTCCCTTTAAGATAACCAAGACACTCCATGGTGCTATCTATTGTCATATTCTGGCACTGAGATTTTATAACAGATTATGGGCAATCTGTCATTTCAGGCTGTTCAAGGATATATGAAAAATTAGACACATGTTGCTCTCTCACACCAAGAAATTTGAACAAAGACAACAAAACCCATATTTTTCCCCATTTATTATTCTACTATTTTTCCCAATCAAAATATGGTAAATAAAGCACCTTGAAGCGCACCTTGAATAAAGAACTCTAATGATGTATGGCATTTGTCATTATCAAAATGTTCATATGGATTTCAATGGAGAATAATTTCACTTGTCTTGAGTCGGCTTTAATATGCAGCAGCTTCCACAGACCTCTTGGAGACTGAAGCCCCATCCTGAAAGTGGCTTTTGGTTGCACCAAAGAACACACTTCACCAGTCATTACTTCAGGGTTGAGGCAAAATGACTACAGGATGATTAATGTCTCCTAGTACAATTTCGAACATTTGCCTCCTCTTTTCATTGGGAAATGAGAACCCAGAAGGATTTTGTTGTTTATTTCATGGGGATTTTAAGTTCAGTCTAAATCATGGCTTTTGTATAGAATCAGACCACTAACGTTGTAGGAATACTTGTACAGACTTCAGGAAGTTTTGAATTTTATCCAGGTAAATATCTTGTAGATGAGTGCGTATATGTACACCTGAATATTTCAGTTCTGGCTAAACAGTATACGTTCAATGTATATTAATCAGGTGTACATGTATTCTATATTTCATCTCTATGTGTTACATATATATGTAATATACATTTTTATAACCTGTATATTTCTATGTCTTTATATATGCATGTATATGCCTTTCTGCATACAGATTTGTGCTTCTTGTACTCATGGCTGGCCATCTTTAGTCGTCTGTGGTTATGAAACTATATGCATGTGTAGATAGATAGATAGCTATTGTCTTTCTACTTACACACTTCCCCTCTGAGGTATTTCCTAAATCAGAAGCCATTGGCGCCGTTCAGGAGCTACTTTTGCCTTTGCCTGGATCGCTCCTTTTCCTTCTCTTTCCCTTTTGAAAAAACTTTTAACCTCTGTTGATTCTGGGCCTCTTCACAAACATGAAGGAGCAAGCTGCCCTCGGGCTCAATCCATGGTGCCGGGTGCTGTCTGGACCTCCTTTTCTCCAGTGCAATCACGGACTTTTCATTCTGGCATAGTACTTCTCTTTTTGCCAAGCCCCTGCAAAATGCTGTCTCTCTCACCCTCCTTTGACAGTGATGGCTGTCCCTGCCTCAAAATCAGTTTTGGTCTCCTTCCCTTCTCCATTTACGCATAATCTCATTTGTGTATGTGTTTGCCTACAGATGATCTCATTTCAAGAAACAAATTCAACTAGTATGTCTGTCTGGACAACTCACATTATTTGTGTTTCAGAACAGAAGTATTTGCATCCTCCTCTCCTTTCTCACTGCAGCCTGTCTACTGCCTCCTTTGGGAATTGCGAGGGACACCGCTGTCATTCTGTTACCCAAGCACTCTGTTACCCAAGCACACAACATGGTTTTATTTGCATTGGTCTTCTATACGTTCACATCCAGGCTATGTCAAAAGTTTTTAAGATTCTGGCTGCACAAAACCTCCTAGATTGATATTCCTTCCCCTCTAATGCTGAATTACATAATTTAGTGAATTGCAGGCTCAGAATTTAGCAGGGTATGGCTTTTATTGTGCTTGTCTCTGACAAATAGACATCGTCTGCCAGTGAACATGTTTAATATTTTCACCCAATATTGTATGTTAAAGAGAATTGTGTTGGAAAATTAATTCCGAAGAACAAGCAGTGAGATGATAAATGCCGTGAAAAACAACTCCAGTCACTACAATGCTTAATGTTTTCTAGTCTTGATTTTATATCAGTTTCCAATTACCACTACAAAGACAGAACACCAATGGTGATATAATTAAAAGACGTATAAGCAAATTGAGAATTGAATACATATTTCAGAGCTTAGAATAAACAATCCTAATAACCTTTTTACACCATTAAGGAAACCTGTTTTTATGTTCTAAAAAAGGGCATACGGGCAACGGTCGAACAAGGACTAGCAAGTAGTTGTTTTGCATGGAGGCAGAATTGGTGAAGAGAATGTTTTATTCTGGAATGAGTAATCCCTACCAGCCCTGTATCTGGTTTAGATTATTTCTCTTGCTGTATGTTTCCAGTACAGTCTGGATGGAGCCTCAACTCTTGGTTAAAAACAGAAAGCAACCCCATAAATGCTGCACTCCCATGCCCTCTGGCAAGTTGTAGAAGTAATGATCCAAAAGGGTTTAGGAGTTTTATTGCGGCAGGGAGGCAGCAGGGGTCAAATCTGCACCAGAAGACCTATAACTAAGTCTGTAATTCTTATATGGGCAAAGCTGCAGGGATTTCTGCTTGATTAAGGATTGCATGATTGAGGCCAGTGACATTAACAGGCACAACTTTCGCTCTGCATCTCAAAATGGTGATCTAACATGAAAGAAAAAGCCACGTAATAGCAAAATCCCAACACTTTCTTGCTGGTAAAAGTAGCTATATGCTTCCCATACATAGACCAATTCTGTAAATGGAATTTATTTCTCTATTTTTTTCTGCTATCAAAAGCAATTTTAGGAACTTTCCTGTTATATTTAATGCATGTCTTTTGCCTGCGTGGGCTCTGAACTTCAGCAGTATTGTTTTGAGGCTACATGATCAATAAATGTCAGCTTCTGAAGTGCTTTGCCAGTTTAGGTATCAGAAATGAAAACATAAGCTTCAACTCTCTTTTACTGGTCATGACAAATTGATCCTTTTCGGTCTACCTTGTGTTTCTATCACTTCATCCATCTGAAGAGAAGTGGATTTCTTACTGTTACCTGCTGTTAGGCCAACCTGAATTCCAAAATCCTTTCTAAGGTTTGTTCTTATATTTATCTGGTGGTCGTATGCACAATAAAATGGGAACCAGCGTGATTCTGAACATTCAAGGACTGGGAAAGCAAGTTGGGATGTTCATTAGCTTGCTTTAACTGTTCATAGAACCAAGCTTGAATTGCACATTTCCTTGGGCTAGTACCTTTATTAGTGTTCAGCCTTTGAGCAGACAGTTTGCAAAACAGGATCTAACATAACAGTTCACTTATATTTTGAAAGCTTTTGTGTTTTGGCAATTACAAATAGCAAAATAAAGACTGTATTTGCACAATAAATGTGCACTTGTAATTACAATTTGTACATGAATAGTCAGGGTTATGCAGTTAGGTGAGGAATTATATGCTTAGACGGTCACCTGGACACTTTATGGCCAAATAAAAAAGTAACCATTCATAAGTACAAGTGCATATATGTTTACTTAAAAAGAACTAACAAGGAATTGTTGGATCCCCAGCAGAGTGATGTATTCCCTTCCCCAGAAAACAAGAAGGCCAGCTTGTGATGAGGGAAGGAATTCTATCCTTAATGCAAGAAACCTTAGCAGGGTTGTTTTTCCATTACCGTTTTGACCAGCAGCACAAGTTCAGGAATAGATTGATCTGAAACTGTATTTGTAGTTCCCTAAAATGTATCCACAGTTTACTCTGTTTTACAGCCAGCTTTTGCTGAGACACAGAAGTGCAGCATGCACTGCAACTTGGTTTAGCTTTTTTTCCCCAAAAAGTCTGTTAACGAACACTTTTGTTGTTCTTAAGGGTTTGTGACACATGAAATACAGCCATTGCAATTTTGCAGAGTTAGTTAATGAACTGAGTGTGCATTGCTATCTACTGAAATCTGTCTCTGAGATTTCCAGTTCATTGTTGCTTAATTTCTGTGTTCTGGAAGTTTTAAAACTGTCAACGAAGATGTTTTACCAGTCTTCACATCATGACAGTAATGTGAACCCTAGTTTCATTAACGGGTGGCAAGGGATGCCAGTTACATTTCTTTTCCTCAGATCCCATAGGAGGAAGGGCAGGTGAGCCAAAGCTGCTGCTGAAAGAAAAAAGAGCATTTAAAATACATATCCACAGGAAAAAAATAAAAAAGGCATTAGTCATCTATGCAGAGCATATACAACACCTAATTAAATCAGGTTTCATTGAAATTAAAATAAATGGCATGAATTAATGAATGCATTTTGTGATGAACACTCGGCTGCCATTGTGCCAGCAGACTTTACAAGAGGCCTTTTAGATAAGATGTTTTGTGGGGCAGAAGCTGTCATGGACTGTATGTTTGAACTGCATATGAGGGCAACGGACAGAAGATAGATTTCTACCCTGGCATCTGGATGTATCCAAGCTCTTCTGCTTCCCTGCTGGGTGACCTTTGGCAAGTCACATCTCTTTTGATGTCTCCCTATTTGCACAATGGAGGTTATTTTGACAATCTGAAAGAGTTTTGTAGTCTACTCAGGAGTAGCAATATTTAGCAACAAAGCATTATTGTAACACCAATGCATGATATGCGTGTCACTTTATTACCCAGTATTGGGGCTTAAACAAAATTTATGTGGTATACTGGCTTGTGCTGGATCTCTGCACAGGAGTGAATCTTATCCAAGATCAATATAGTCATTCCCCAGTCCTGTGGTTTTTATGAGTTCCACAACATAAAGAAATCAGGTCCTTCCACAACAAAAGCACGATGCCTCTGCCATAATTGTTAAGCTTGGGAATTGGATAAATACTAAATTCTGTTCTTCTAGTGTTTCCACTGCTTCTGTAACCATCAATGAAATTACAGTCTTGCTAATAATAATATGACACCCTGTCCATGTAAAAGGTATGTGTGAACAATTTTGTCAGCAGATACAAGTCTGAGTGAAAAATGGAGGCCTTCACCTGTTGTTATCCTGCTGACTTCAATAAGTTTATACGTGGTTTTCAAAAATGCACAGGAAGTGGTAATTTTCAAGTTATCATTTTGATTTTCCATAAAATGTATCAATAGCACTTATTTACAAAAATTGTCATAACATTCTTTTTGTGGGAAATTGAATTTTGGGGAAAAAAGCACTTTTGGCAGAAAAATATTTTTTTGTTAAAAAATAGGTTGAGTTTTGCAGTCAGAAATGGTAAATTTTTCAATAAGAAGTGGCATTTTCAATGGAACAGACAAGATAAAAATAATTTTTGTAGTGCAGATTTGTTGAAATTTCCAGCTGCCTGTGTCTGCAGGTTAAGGACAGACTGCAAAACCACCCCGGGTGCCTGCCTGCTCTGGAGCCCTTGCGTGAACCTGCTTTTGTGTGAAACAGCTTCTTTATACCTGACCTGAGGCCAGTTAGGGTCAATGCAAAGCTGTCATTGACAGGCCCTAAGTGTACTCAGTATGTACGTGTAACAAAACTGTTGGAAGCGTTTGGTTACAGATGCTCCCTTTCCCTTCTTTCACCTCCCATGTCCCCTTCTTCCCTTTCTTTGTGTCGTCTCCTCCCTTTTCTCCCCATTCCGTGTCAGGAAGGGCCACCAGTGAAGGGCCAGGGGAGCACAGCACCGCACCGGCAGAGACTAGTGGGAACAGCAACTTCAACAGTGAGTGGTTTCCAAAAAATCCAATGGCTAATGTAGGGTGCCTTGGGTGGTGGGATCTGAGGGTGCTGCTTCCAGCCTTTCCCTGTGCATGGTTTCTCTCTTGAATGGCATCTAATCCTTTGGACCCCAGACCTGAGGGTTGCTGTGCCAGAAACTCAAGAGAATTGAGTAGTTTTGTACAGTGGTTCAGGCTTCCCAGGATTTTGTCATTTGTTACTTTTAACTGGTTTAACTTTTTAAACCTATCCCAAACCTGTGTTTTAGGCAGCTGAATGGATGCAATTTATAGTGCTATGTCTTTTAATGCCACCCTGTGTGCTGCAGGCCTGCCCGATGCTCCAGCTGTGCTATTTGACACCTCCAAAACACCACACTGGAGACACGAGATGCATTGCCTTCTGCTTTTCTCTAACATGGTCTTTGTAAAGTAAAAAAGGTGTCCTTACCTCTTCTGATCACTCAAGACCTTGTGGAACTTTGTGTTAAACCAGCACTTGGTCGGTATGTCCTGGCCAGATTTCAACGTGGGTAGTCATTCAGGGCCCAGAATTGGAAGTTATCACTCAATTTTTCTCACTCCTTATTTAGGCAAAAGCCACGTAACACCATTTACTTTCTCTTGGTCATCTCTCTCAGCCTCGGTTATAAAAGGCACTAACCTTTCCTAAGGTTTGGTCTGCTGTCTTGATCTACAGGTTAGATAGCTGTGACCCATTTGTTAAAGAATCTCTGTGTTGGTTATATTTTAGGTTAAATAATACTTTGGCATGTATTTTGCCCCTTGTAATAAATAACACACACTGTATAAGTGAAAAATGTTAAAGTACATTATTTTCAGCAACCATTGGCTCCCCAACTGCTTTGTGCTGAGGTGGATTAGAAGTTGCTTTGAATCACTGTGGCTGGTTGAGCTAGTGACCCGGCGGTGACTGTTTTATGTACCTTCCTGTTCCATTTTGATGACTGTCAGGTAGGAGCAGTGCAGCTCTGTACTGATGGGTTGGTGATGTGTGTCGTTAGCGCTCTGAGGACCAGATCAGCTGGCATCAGCTGCCTGTGTAGGACTGTACCCACTTATACCCAGGATGAATTTGATCTTGCTTCCTTATGCAAAACACATAATGAGAGCACTAGAATTTCTTCTTAGTGCAGTCTGTGAAGATAGTACCTTTAGTGTATCGGTATTTTCCCCTTTAATATTTTGTCATATGTGTGGGTATATTTACAAAGCACGTGTAGTTAAATGTCATTGAAAAATATAATTAAAAATCGATTAAGAGACCATTTAGAAAAAAAGAGGTTGTAAAAGTGGAATTTACAGTAATAACCAGACTAAGCATTTGGCATTTACATGCCTGTACCAAATAGTGTTTCCCTTGTTAGCTGTGCTTGAGTGACAAGGTGCTCCCTTATCTCCTGGATATAAATTCCAATATTCTTGTTATTGCTGGGACAAATAAATACCTGCATAAAGACTTCTTGTACTGCCAACTGACACCAACTCATTAAATTCAGACAATTGGGTTTTTGTTCTTATCTGGGCCCAGTGCCAAAAATTGTATGAAGGGCCAGATTTTGCACTCAGCTTATGCTCAGTTAATGCATAGAAAATACTGGTCTAAGGATACAAGTCTAATCACATAGAGACATTTTAAAATGTTTTAATTTCCTATATGAAACTTCAATATATTTAGAAGCAAGCATGGAAGAGGTATTGGCCTGTAACATGATAGGATGGCGAATGCAGTTGCTGTGACTAGAGCTGGAAAAAGGAAGACTGAGATGGGATCTTACGAATGTCAAGGGTGAGTGTCAAGAAGATGGGGCCAGGCTCTTTTCAGTAGTGCCCAGTGACAGGACGAAGGACAATGGGAGCAACCTGCTACACAGGGAGTTCCATCTGAATAGGAGGAAGTGACAGAGCACTGGAACAGGCTGCCCAGAGAGGTTGTAGAGTGTCCTTCTCTGGAGCCATTCAAAACCCGTCTGGACACAACTCTGTGCAACGTGCTGTAGGTGAACCTGCTTTAGCAGGGAGGTTGGACTAGGTGATCTTCAGTGGTTCCTTCCAACCTTGACCAGTCTGTGATGCTGTGATTCTATGACTTCTGTGAGGTCTAAGGACATAGATGTATGAGTGTGATTGAACGCTATGAGATACAGAAGTCCCCATGACACATTTTGGCTTGTGTCAAATATTTTATTTATATATATGTATATCCAGAGAGATATAACTGGCAGTGTCTCCACGAAATAAATCCAGTAGGGTGTGCATATATAGATGTGTAACATATGCCTGTATGGTCTGGATCTATAGCCATGCTTACATGAATAGGCTTTTACATGGTAAGAGTTCAAGAACTGTCTTGCTGTGGGATCAAGCATCCCAGATCTATAACCAAAACTTAAATCTTCGTATTTGTTAATATTTATAGTCTACTTCCCGCTTTTCCTCCATCTTCATCACAAACAGTTAGCAAGTGTTTCTGGAGGTCTTTCTGAGGTTCTTGTAAGAAACGGCGATTAAATGTCTAAAAAACATTTTAAAAATCAGAAACCCATAGAAAATACTAGAATCAGTGATAATGTCCATCCATGATGATTCCGTGGTTGAAGGGAATGGGGTGGGATTAGTCTTTGAAAGCTCTCAGCCTGTGCCTGCATTCATGCCAGTTCTCTTCCTGGGCAATGGTGAGGTGGTTTGCTCTTCCCAAGCAGGTTAACTGCCTGCCTGCTTTGGAATCAGCCTTGCAGAGCAGGGAGGTTCTGCTGGCGAGCGGTGTGCCTCTTCCTGGGGAGGTGGAAGGTAGGTGGTATTTGCTACAATGGACCATTTCTCTCATGTTATGCATTAAAGTGAATGTGTGAAACATCACACATCCTCCTGTTTCATTCCTTGTTGATTGGGTTTTCCCCTTGCGTCTGGCTTTGGTTTCCACGATTTAGCTATTGCTCATTCCTCAATACATACACAGAGCAAAAAGAATCAAAGCCCTCTTGAAAATCTGACATTCCAGCCCTTTAGAATTTGGGTGACATGAAGAGTCTGTTTCCCGTATTTATGAGTAATCAGAGGCTTTGTATGTGCTACCCTGTGGTTTCATCAGCCTAAGACCCAGAAATCAGCCCCTTTCTTTTAACATTGCTTGCTTCTTTGTCTCTTCAGATTATTAAAATCTTGCTGTAATAATCTGTGTTTTTCCTATTTTTTGGATCTATGGATACGCTTGAAATAGCATACTTACACGTGTTTTATGAGTATGGGTTGCTTCGAGTATTTTGTTCCTTTGTAAAGACTTGTTCTTGGGTTTTTTTTCTCATCCCGCATTCAGGCATTTTACATAGGTCATTGCCTGTGACATTCTTGTGACACTAAAGCAGAAAGCACGCTGTTGTAGTCCTCACTATACATCTTCTCTCTGAACCATGTGATATGTGCTCAGACTTGGAGGAAAGATGGGTTTTTTGTGTTTGCATATGAACATCTGCTTCAAAATCCCAAGCCAAGAAAGACAAGAAGCAAATTAAACTATTTGTTCTTCTTTCTCTCTCTTTAATATCAAAGTCATTTCTTACATGCTATTTAAGCTTCCTCTTCTGATCTTTGATCAGGAGATATTAAAAATGGATCTAAACAACTTACATCTTAATCATACTCCTTTGTGAAAACAGGATAAGCATGAGGGTGAGCTGGAGAAAAAAGCAATAGCTACTTTGCTGCTAATGCACACATCAGTAACCTATGCTATTAATTCTCTGCCCTGCCCTTAGGGCAGAGAGGTCTCCCTATCCCTCCTGACAAGCCCTGCTGCAGAGCAAGAGGCCTGTGTAACATTGTGCAGCTTGAAATCAATCTCTGCCTGTATTGAAGCAGCGTGTGAGCAATTCCCTATTGCTCTT
Organism: Falco peregrinus; assembly: GCF_023634155.1. Lineage (NCBI taxonomy): Eukaryota > Metazoa > Chordata > Aves > Falconiformes > Falconidae > Falco > Falco peregrinus. The sequence continues at coordinate 124,956,133 of NC_073721.1, read as the reverse complement.
TGATTTGTGCTTGAGACCTGGAAAAGGGAGAGTTTTGAGGATGACTCAGATATTCCTTCTTTACCCTGGGATTTCTTGATATGCCAGCCCAGCAACTAAGTCACTATTCTGGATGCCTCTATTGCAAGTTCTCACTCGTTTTCCTTCAGTGTTCTCTAATTTTAGAAAATGTCTTTAATGAAAAACAAAAACTTGCACATTTTCACAATCCTGAGCAGATTCTGGACAAGACGTTGTTAACTCCAGGCAGAAAACCAATAAATTATGGTACTAATTGGATGCAATCAATGAAAAATTAAAAGATAGGAATGAAAATGAACATTAGTTTTTCACAAGAATCGGTCATTCTACACAAACCTGATTTCATTCTTTGATGAGATCACAGGTTTAGTTGCTAGTTTTATTAGGATAGCTGTGCAAATATAATAATTTTTTAACATGTTTGATTCAATTCTGAAGGATATTCTCATTAAAAATTAGCACTATACAATTATCAATAGCATGCATTAAAAAATTGAATACTGGCTAAATGACAGATCTTGACAAGCAGTTGTCAATGTGGAATAATCATCAAATGTATTTTTGGTGTATTCTGGTATTAGAGTCACTGCTATCAATATTTACATTAATGATCTAAAAGTAAATATAAAATCACTGCAGATAAAATTTGTGAATGACAGAAAAACTGGCAGAGTGGAGAGTACGGATGAGGACAGAGCATTCATACAGAGTGATCTGCACCATCTGACAAATTATTTTAGCATTTCTAGAGGGTGGGTGAAATTTATCTCCATATTATCTGCAAGGGGTAGTGCTGCTTTTTGTAGGCAGCCTAGGCTCTGTGAACTGAAAGATGTGTGTGTAAGGCAGGAGATGAGGGTTTGTTAGGGTCTGCCAAACAAAGGGATCCAAGGAAACAGTAGGTATGTCGTTGGGCCAGGTGATTTTCTGACCCTGAGGTTAACTGGCACAGCCTCGGTCATGTCCATAGAGCTCAAATGTAGCGTTCTCCCAAATAAGCTGGCTGCATCCAGCCTGCCCTCTGGGATTAGTCCCTGGGCTCTGCTAACCCCTGCGTGGCACCGAGGCATGGTCTGAAGAAATATTATTTCATGCTGGCCTAACCCTGTGTTATGAGTCGAGTATTCCGGGCAGTCACGTGCTGATACTGGCCCCATACCCTGGTTGGTTTACCGATATAGTTATAACTAATGAGGCAGAGTAGTCAGTGTGAGGGTTGATGAGAGCAGCATTCAGCACACCTGCTGCCTCCCTGCTGCCAAGTTTCTCATCTGCTGCAGCAAAGGAGGATTTCTAAGGAAAGAAGTGAAGAAGAACAAACGTGATACCTTTTCTGCTGATGAGGTATCTCTTAGAGGCAAGAGGGCAGCATGAGAGGAGACACAAATGCTTCAAGAATTTGTAAGCAGAAGTGCAGAAGGGGTCCACCATGATTTTCAGAAAAACATCAGCACTCCATTTCCATGCATCTGAATTCAGTTCAGTGTTTTGGTTTTAACAGAGAGACAGCTTAGGTCAGTGGAAAGATTTTAATTTATTTAGTAAGGTTTACTGCATGCCACAAACCATTCTCTTTGCTTGTAGCTTAAGGACACTAAGGAATGGACACTGTCATCCTTAAGGGAGACATTTAACTATGAGGACTCTTTTATACTTCTCCTACTTGTGCTAGCTCAAGCTTCATGGATAAGTTAAGAGCTGCTCTTTCTCCTGCTCTCAGCTTGGCCATGAATCACCAATACTAAAAACTCTTGGAACAGAAATATAACAGTGGTTTGGGGAAGATCTTGCCATGCCTTTAAAGGGGTGTGAGGTTTAGTGGGCAGCTGTATAAATGGCTTTGGTTTATGGACTTTGCACACTATAAAAAGCCAACTCACTACCCAGTCTTAATTAGAGTGCACTGTACTGTTAAGGGGGATGTGAGAGCTTTGTCCATGCCAGACAGAAATCACACGGTGTAAATCTTATCTAGGGCACAGTTTTTTGGGAAAAAAAAATCTCTATTTGGATATCCTATTCTAAAAATATCTGTTTGCAGTAAAGTGACAAAAAGAGACATTTCAAGTCTCGCAGCTCATGCCTTTTCAGAATAGCGCAGATCTTTGTGTCTTTGAGCTCCCACAGGAGTTAAATAATGATTTTTATGATAATTTGTAAAGGCGTTCCCTTGACTGTGTAATAGTTAGGAATGAGCCTTGCATATCTTACAGCACAAACAAAAAGCCTAAACCAAAATGCCCCCGTATACTGAGGACTTAAATAGCTAAACACAGTAAAGGAACCTTTATCAGTGAGCTGTCTGACATCCGTCTCCACTTCATATGTACTCTGCAGGTCAGTAGTTATCATAGTTATCTATGACCCCAGAAACCAATCTGCCAGACAGCTTAATCCTTACATCCCACCATTGCCTTTTTGCTTTGGATTGCAATGGTTCCAGTCAGAGTCGCTCCTTCCTCTAGTTGGCAGACATTAAGCTGTCATCTAGGAAAACAGTAGTTACAGGGGAAATCAGCATTTTTGGGTCGGTCACAAAAACTCATCCAAATCTTCCCAGGCTTGTTAATCTCACTCCACTTCCAGTTTTCATGAGCTGCTGTGTAATACCTCACTAACACAGTACAAACATCCCAGGAAGGCAGGGAGAAGAACTTCTTTCAGACCTTGAAAGCCCCCTGAAGGCAGATAGGCAGGAGGGACCTGTTTAGCTCGTGAGCTACAGCAAGGCTGCAGAGGCTGCAGTCCCACCTTGGCTTGTAATATTGTAAGATTTATTTTGAGATCTTATCAGCAATTCACTGTGGGCTGCTCTCTGCTGAGCAAGATTCATCCATCCATCTACTTCTATGGCCATATTCCAGCCTACACTGAGGTGACAGTTCAGTTCAGTCTCACGTACACATTCCCCCCTTGGTCTGATTCTTCTTTTATGATGATTTAATTGATTGAACACACCCTCTCCTAGTCAAGAAGCTCTTCTCAGCTTAACTCTCACTTTAAAAAATTCACTGCTCAACATCTCTATAATTAGACTTAGCTGCTAAACCCTGTATCCAGGTGATTACTGGTATATAAAAGTGACATATCTTGAACTGATCAAATCTTAAGAAAAATGCCCTTGATCCCTGTTTCACAATTCGTTAATGTTTTCTGCTTTGGGTATTTTTCCTCTTTTTTGGTAGCTAAATAAAGCATGTAGAATTAGGACAGGGTTGGATTTTTTTTTTTTTTAATTTGTATCCCTGTTATTGTTTGGGGAAGCTCAATATGGTTCATTAATATTGCATTTTCAATGAAAAGGGACTCAAAAGCCAAACAGTTCAATTATATTCTGAACCCTGCAATGCGATACAGAAATGTGCAGTGCAATGAGTTCCTGGGGTGGTTTAAGACCAACTACTACTGTTCCCTAGTCAACAGCACTGTTCTCTCCATAATTCCACAGTGCAGTGGTTTCATAATAAAAACTGAAACCAAATGACATGATTTGAAGGTTTCATTCAGTTTCTGATACTTGATTCAGGTTCACTGAGAGGCTCAGTAAACAAAAGAGTGGGTTGAGATCCCTGATAGACAGAGTATGACCCATCACGTGTACTGTGTTGACCTGACTTCCGTGGAGGTGTATATTAAGCATATGCATTGAAAAGCTGACTGCATAGATTGTACTGCACTGGTAAAATGGGGGAGAATAAGCTAAGCTTCCGTTTCTACTTTTGCATTTTCTTGGTCCATTATTAACAATCAGAATGTGGTAAACTGCATCCAGAATTGTGTAGAATTGTGAACTACCCCCTTCAAACCTGACTGTTCCCCTTCATTATTCCCTGCTTCCCTAAGAGAAAGTCTGAACTTGCACTTGATTTCAATAAAAGCAAGATCATGCTTTATATGCAGAGTAGGCCATGGATTTTCCTGATGCAATGTGATCTGGTTGCTAGAAATGATGATACATATGAATTGAATATTTTTTTTCATTTTTCATCATAGAAGTCACCAAAGTAAAATTTTATTTTGCTGTATTTATGGTTTGATCAATCACACTATTATGAATAATGATTCCACTCTCTGACCTTGTAGGGCATCAGCTATGAAATTTGATATGATGGTCCAAACATTTTTACAATAGAACTCTTAGCTAGTGTATGACAGTCTATTGACTGAAACACTGTCAATGCACAAATGAGATTATAACCACAAAAGGTCTTGATTGCTTTGGTCTTTTATTCAATACACTCCTGTGTTACAAGCAACTTCTTGGCATTTTTTTCAAGATAGCCTAGACATTTCTTTTCTGACAAATGATGCATTAGTTGATCATAGAGACAGACTCTTTTCTGCAGTTTTTTCTATCTTTAGAAGACTTATCTATAATAGGACTCTTGTACTCTGTAATAGCCTTTTTGAGCCTTATTGGCTGTTCAGTTTTCCGGAAAGTCTGATATAGCTGTGATGGAGAGAACCAACACGTTTTTACATTGGGGTGGGGCATTGTTCCATAGCTGGAGAAGAAGAGAAGGATGGCTCTAGTGCCCAACTTTCATTTCATTTAAATGAGCAGAAATGCTTTACTTCCCCCAGAGGTATAACAATTATTAAGAATTTATATTGCTATTCATTCTGTATAATAATGAACAGAAACTGTTTTTGCACTCTTAACCTTTGCTGTTTGATAGAAATAAAGAAGCAGCAACAGTGACTACTATGAGAACTGTATATATCTACGCCATCATACTTACTGCCACTTTTTATGCTTTGGGAGACAATGAGTTTATGCTGTGTCATGATTGTACTTTCCCACTGTGAAAAATAACTAGCTAATGCATTTTTTACTTTCTTTTGTATGTTTCCAAAATAGATCTATTTATCACTTAAATAAATCCACCCAGCATTCCTCATGTATTCTGATTTTTCAGTTAAATAATGTTTGTATTTAAATATAAATATTTCCCAAAATGTAGCATTAATATTTTGCCTACTGAAGTGCAGTTCTGTATCTTATTAAAATTTAAACAGCCATTATGTACATGAAAGACTTTTTTGTTGCGGTTTGCAAGGTGGTATAACAATAATTACCAGAGTGCATCAATCATTTTTCATTGCCTCATTTATATCATGGGGATAAGTAACTCCAATTAAAATCCCATTTTACATAAATAGATATGGTTTGTACCAAACCAGTCTGTTTCCACTTCTGAAATGCTGGCCATAGGAAATCTTTCTCATTATTCAAAGTGTATGATGTGTACTGCTTATCTTTTTGGGCTTAAAAAGACATAACTGCAGGCAGGCATGCCTTACTGCAGGTTTGGCAGGGAGCAAATAACTGTTACTGTAATTATCAATGTTACTGTTCCAAATATTTTAGCCAAAAAGCGAACTACTAAAATCACATGTTTATTACTGACACATTATAGTTTGAGTAAGCAGAAAATGTTTAATATGAATTAACAGCTTTAGGAAAAAATCTGGTTTTTCTATTACTAGTGATTTCACCTCTAGTACAGCAGCTTTTCTGCTAAATCTGCTTTCATTGTCAACTATTGTGAAAAACCAAATAAGGGGAAACTTGGTTATCTTTTGCTAGACTATGATTAGCTTTGCAATGAAACAAGCAGATTAAAAGTCATACTTTCCCTTTCACACCTCTCTGCAAAAGCTGGTTCCAACCCCAGGCTATTCCTCCCTACACTTCAGGTAAAAGAATACTCTGGCCTGTGTTACCTGTGGTGAATGGTGTGACATGTCTCCGCCTTTCCATTGCATTCAGGCAGTAGCACCCACATTGTTTTTTCTTTTCCATTCTGTAATGGTATTTTGTCTGGCCTTCAGAGCTCGCTGCATATTTGTATAGAAACCTGGGAGCAGCTTGGTTCCAGAGGTATGGTTCAAACCCATCTCAGTTACAGTCTGTGCCATTATACATGCATATTCTGTGCTGCTGGCAAGAAGTTGCCATTTCCCTCTGGATTCCGATGCTTTTGATTCCTTTACTACAAATAGATTGAGGCAGTCACAGGTGAGAAATATTAGTTGCTCCACACCATAAACTAGGGCCACTCATTCCACTGCAGACGTTTAAGTTGCCACATGTTTGTGCTCTGACATTTTTCCGTAAAGCGGAGGGCCCTGGGCAGGTGTGCAACCGGAGAGCAGATTTCCTGCCAAGCCTTCGTACACTTTCAAACTTGGAGCATTCAGATTGCAAATAGTTAAAAATTCTCTATGCCACTACAGGTGGCTTTTTGCATCATTTCTGCAGAATTTGGAGCTCGATGAGCAAAAGGATCGCAGGACTCTAGCAAAACAGCTAAACAGGAGCTTGGACCACACTATGCCTTTTCTGTAAATTCCGTTTCCTTTCTCACCGCTAGTGCACTACTTCTGGAGCCAGCAATGGGCAGCTGCTGGGCACAGTCATACAGTGGCATTAGAATGAGCACTGACTGTATGCGAGCAGGTGTCAATGGCCTGTCCGCCCTGCTGCCCCTATAAGCACCCTCCCTAGATGAGCTATTGAAAAAACAAAAAAAAAGGAAAAATGCTAGACTCAGGGTGAAAATTGGGCTGAAGCATTTACCACAGATATTTAAGCATGTGCTTAAAGTTAAATAGATGTTTTGGGGCGTCTCAAAATGAGGAATAATTAGGAACGATAAGCAAATTATTTAGTTCAGTTTTGCAAAGACTTTTCTAACTGCTGCCTTACCATTTGCTTTTTTCTTCAAAACTGTGTCAATCAGCTTTATTTTCCAGCTGCTATAGCTATGATTAAACTCCCTTATTTGTGTCGTAACTCAATCACCAGATTCCTTCTCTGAAGAGCTGAAGTAGTAGATAATGTCTGTGTTTTTATTTGTAGGGTCAGGATCACCAATTCACAGCTTAGGGATCATCGGCACAGTGAGCTGACAACAGAGTCAGTCCAGTTCCTGTTTTCTTATAGTCGTGCAACAGAAAATCAATGGTGTCAGGAACATTGGGATAATTCTACTGTTACAATCAATACATGCTGATTAAACTAGTTCTGTCTGTTGGGTAAATTTGCTGCATCATAATTAGAATTATTAATTAAAAATAGGAAATCAATTGACACAAATTAAGCAAAAGAGAAATCTGCTTTATTTCTTTGACACTCTCTCCAGAGGCCTCAATAGCTGTGACAACATGGACGTGACCGAGTGGCATTTGTCAGTTTTTTGATGCTGTCCTGAGTTTTAAAAATTGACTTCTAAAACCCTGCTAATGCAGCTCCCAGGAAATCAGACATCAGGTTTTGTATGTGCACGAAGCAGTTACTTGTTTTATTACAGTTAGTCATTATTCCCTGCTTATCCATGAGTGAAAATCAAGAGTCCTGTGCATGTCACTGGGGAGAGGAAGAGGCTGGGGGAATGAAAGCCTTGGGGAACAAGATGTAGCCTATCCCCTTATCACATTGTTTTCTGTTTTCAGTTAACAAAGATAAACAAATTGATCATTTCTGTGGTGGTTGTAATGGGCTACTCATTGCTGGCTACTTCCTATAATATGTTGATGACCTTCATTATTTTCAGGGACATATTATGTGGGACACTGTTTGTAAGGACAGCAGGCATGTATGTCTTCTTTCCTTTCAGCTGTTTATTTTTCTCTTGTTTCTGGATTTTGTGTGGTTTTTCTTTTCTTTCTTTTGACTTATTTCCCTCATTTTTCTTCTCATTACATACACTTTCTCCTTCTTTCCTCCTTGTCTTAGGGATTTTCTTATCTCTGTCTAATACTTTCCATCCTGTGTTTTCTTCCTCCTGTTCTGCTTGCACACATTCAGTAGAGGAGAGCAGCATCAAAGTGCGGGAATACTTTGGGTCTACATACTCCGGTGGTTTGCTCAGCCTACAGTCGAATATGTTCTCTGACCTTTCACACCTATGAAAGATCTGAAGGCAAAAAGTATGACTGCTTAAGGTAGATGTATGACTGGTAACTGGTGGTGCTGTATAATGTACTTCTGCTAAAAGCTGGTGGTAAACTAGTTATCAAACTCGTGATGCTTTGATTACTAAAAAGAGTTGGTCACTTATAAGACAAAATCTTTTGTGTGGAAAACCTTACAGGTAGACGAATGTGTAAGAAAGGGATCTATGGCAATTACCCTGTAAATAGTCCTCAACCAGGCTGTGCATACAAATGTAAACCTTGTCTTTGCTTATTTTTGGGCTATCTCAGGCATTTATTATTTTTTTTATAGATGCTGACTTATGAATGGCAGACTTTTAGGACCAGCTATACAAGATGAATGGCTTTGAGCTTTTCTCAAAAATGTGTGCACACCAGGGAGATTTAAGAATGGAGTGTGCAAGTATTCCCCTGAGAAAAGCTTTGCTATTGTTTCCTGCCATCAGGCACTGCAGTAGTTCTTAATGTCACAGCATACTTTCCAAGTGTTACACAATGGCTTTTCATTACCCCACCGTGAATTGTAATGGACATCATTTGTGTAAGCTCTAGCACCTTTATTATTATCTTTTTAATCTCCTTATTTTTCTCAGGAATACCTGTCCCTACGTTACTGTGCGGTAAGTAGTTGATAACCTGGGAAATCCATCTCAGTAAAAAATAATTCCTCCAATCTTCACAAAATGCAAGATCAAAACCTAATAAAAATCTTAACTGCTCCGCTATGTCCAGCTTAAAATATTTAGGGGGGGGGAAAGCCCTCAGCTATTTTATTATGATTGCTATAAATTATATTTGGCTAAGGTCATTTGTAAAACAGGAAGTGTTTTATTCTTTTATGGGGTGGTGAAATGCTGATAGGAAAATAGTACTAAGCATTCCTTGGTTTTGAAGTTAACTGGTTTGTAGAGTTAACTGCTGTTATTATTTAGATCATTGCTGGTTATCAAAGTATTGTTGCCAGATATGCTAGTGAAAAAGATTAATATGACCAAATTCCTGTAGTTTTTCTAGACTTAAAACTGTTTTTAAGGTGTTTTACAATAACAGTATGTCATTGAAGTACATTTCCAAGCCCAGTCAAAAGTAACAACAAATAAAAATATCTTTAGTTTTAATGCCAAGACAGATTGAGTGGTTTGCAGAAGAATCAGGGAAAGCAGAGTTGTTAAAAGCCCTAATTCCAAAGACTTATGGCTGTATCTGAGGCGGGCTGAGCAAGCTGCCAGTTTTGACCTCACTGGCAATTGAGAACATATGGATAGCATGGAGGATCTTTCAGATATATTTGAGCACAACTGTTGAGCGCCTTAAAATTAAGCTGTAAAACCTTGGCATCAATAAAGAATTCTACAGCACTAGTGTAAATAGTGTAAAATAAGGTGGATGTACTCAAGCAGTCAGAACCTGTGAGGAGGACTGCTGGCAGCTACGCTCAGGGTGAGCTGTGCTCTGGATGGGACGTAATAAAGACCTCCCACAAAGAAAAAGTTACAATATTTGAGACTTGAGTAAACAAGGACTTGGATCGACATTTTCAATTTTTTTTTACTAAGATTCAGCCTGGCAATATTTTGTACATGGCAGCTAGATGGTCTGTTGCCAGAACAAATCTGAAGATCAATTGGGTTATAGGGCTACCTTTGGAAGACAAGTAGTGTCTTTTGCTTTCATTTCAGTGGGCTGTAGATCAGGGTATTAACTAGCCTATTTACTTTATAAGTCTTTGTTGTAATATTTGTTATGTGTATAGAACGGCTGTCGGCATGGTAGCCCTACTCCACAACTGGGTCCTGTTGCAGTAAGTGAGATGTAAACAGACATCACAATGGTTCGCCTGTAATTGCAGGGCAGGCAGAAATCAATTGCAAGGTTATCTTTCTAGGTTGAGCTATGACGAGCTACAATTACTGTTTTTTCAGAGGCTTGGAAGATGGAATTAGTTAGCTTATGCATAAAATGTGCTCGTTGTTGCTTGGCAGTCAAGTGGTGTTTTGATTTTTAATGAAATTCAAGGTATTTGCATTATGAGGTTATAATTGTTTTAAGAGTCCATAGGTCTCAGAGTTAGCCTGAAGTCTCTTGGCTGGAGTACGCAAAGCAAACACTTTGAAATCTGTGTTCACCTCTGACATGCTTTAGGAACTTAAAAAAAATAGTGTTATCACCCACTAATTGTTGATTGTAGAACCCTGTATTTAAAAAATGTACAGAAACTGATACCAAACTTTTAAAAGTTGAATCCTTTTCCAGACTGCTATTAAAAAGTTGGCTTTAGCTCTTTTACACAGGTGCTTTTGCAATTCCTAGGAGGAAGAGCAGAGAACAGGACACTGGTTTCAACAACGACCATAAGCTTTGGTGGCCAGAGCCAGCATCACAGCAAATTAGGAGATTTTGTTATCCAGTTGCTGAAAAAGTGTTCCTGTATTGCTTTCAGCTCAGTTTAGCTGCTGTATTACTAGCTGCCAGAGAGTCTTTCCACTACTGACTGACCTGTTGGGTTAAAGAATCAGAAAGTTGTGAGATATAGTCTGAAAGAAGCTGATTGAATTGCTATGTTTACTGCAGTTCCTCAACAACTTCCTTGCTTTGCTAGCAAATTTAAAAGGTTAAAAATGCAGATTTTAAAAATTATGTGCACCTGTGTTCTCAAGTCTCAGTGGGAAGTCACCTTCTTAATCTTTTAAGTGCAGACCCAATAATTTCTACTACCTTACTATACTGATCCCCCAATTTAATTTTCTGTATGCCTTTCAAGAGCCAAGGATAATTCTTGGGCTCATAATGTTGCTTTCAAGTCTTCCTTCTTTCAGATCTGCCTAGGAATGAGTGAAATGAGTCAACGGTAGAGGCTTTTTTAAGCTTTCTTGAAGATTTACACCAGCTCACTGACAGAAAATGTTAGAATTCTTTTAGTTTGACAGAAATTAAGGATGTGCCAAATAGAGGAGTCTGCATATATGTGAGTTACAGAACAATAAAGCATTTAAACTTTGCTAGGTACAAGGTCTCTATAAGGACAAGTCCTTCTGGTACAATATGAATTTAATTCTTTTTACATTTAATGATTTTAATTAACAAGTATGTGAAGAAGCTCCAGCAGTCTCTGTATGTGTAGTTTTACTGCCTTCAGAACCCTTGCCTTGCAAAAATTCCAATTCTGCAACCCTGGCAATCAATGGGGAAACAAAACGTACCAGGTCCCAGCACAGTCTGTGGAAAATCTTGCAGCACATATTGTGTAACTTATCTTGGTTTTTGTTTTGTTAGAGCCCAAGTGAGTAAGGAGATCAGCCCAGGTCTTTAAAAAACAATATAAGTGATAGTGATAATGGTGATGGAAGAAAATACAGAGAAACAAACTGTGGACGGATAATCCTGCCTTCCCTTAAAGAGAATGGTAGAGCTGGGACCTGTAAAACCAGGAGAGAGAATCATGTAAAGTGGAGCCTTTTTATTGAATTGCTGTATATAGTTTGTGTAAATGAAAGACTAAGATTTTCTTCAGTTTTTCTTCTGTGGTTTTCTGGTGCAAGCCAGTAAGCTTGATACAGCTGGGAAAGCCTTGGATCAAGAGGTGCCCCTTTTCTCTGTGCATCCAGCCTCTGTCTTGTTTTGACTGGAAGTTTGGACAATTGCAGTTAGAGAAAATGAAGACATGATTACTGTTTTAGCCATCTCTAATTGGAATCTCATTATGCTGAATAAGCATTTATTAGGGTTGCATCAACTTTGCAGTCAGAGGGGTGATTGAAGTAGGCAGCCTTGTTATTTCTAGCCAGCCTTTTCAATTACCAGCAGTAGGGAAGCCACGGGTAGCAAGGGCTTTTACGGGTGAAGTTGTCAGCACAGGTATGTAGGTGATTCTTACTTAGCCCACGATAAAGACGACACTGCTGAAGCTTCACTGCTCTCCTTGCCTGTCAGAGCTGGATTACAGCCAGCTCAATAGGCCTGTGCATGCCGCTGTCACATTGCCACATGCTGCGTAGATGTGGCCCGAGTGTCACTTGGTGTCACTTGCTGAGCTAGAAGTAGCTGAAACCATGTTGGTCGGGTGGTAGTGGGCATTCGTGGCTGGGTACCTTCCCCAGGACATTCAAGTCTGCACCAAGCCACATGCCACTTCAGTTTGCATACCAGTGCATGTTTGTATCAAGTTTACACTTTTTAAACACTATTATTGATGAAAGACAGAAAAACACTTTACAAATTAATTTCTGTATAAATAAAGTATCATTTTTCATATGTTTAATTCAGCACAGACCTATAAATGTAGTGAAGAAATGTACTGTAAATTATTTATAGCATAAATTTAGACTTCAGAACTTGGAGCTGTTCTGTCTCAGTGCTACCACTTACTTTCTGGGTAGCTTTGTAGTTTAATGTAATTTGACTGTCTCAGTTTCCCTTCTATGAAATGGTTTTAAAATGTATTTTCTAGCTCATAAAAGGACCATAAGAATTAGTCAGTGTTTGTATGAGACTTTGATGATCGAGGCAATTCTGTTAAATGTGCAAAAAACCTACACATTTTGATCTTATTGCACAATTTAGAATCCAAACTGTTGCATATTGTCATTTTTTTATTATACCAGCATACTTTGAATTTTATTTAGTAATGTACTCTGAATAATTAATTATTCAACTAATAATTATCCATTCAAATAAAACAACTTGATTACTAAGCCTGATGAGGAAAATCCAGTCAGGAAAGAACCCTTTCAAAAACAACAACATTCTGAAGATATCCTTAAATATTTAAAGGGTGAGCTATATTTAGTAAATTCTTCCGAAGGGGGTGGGGGGAGACAAACGGATGCTAATTTCCTGTGTCATCAGATTTGTGTATGTGTGTCAGCAGCATTCCTAAATCACCATCTACTACACAATCACCATCTACACAAGCATCAGGCAGCAGTCAACATTTCCCTGGGTGGTTCCTGTTTATTGGCAAGGCAAACAGTCTACTTTGGGGTCATGTCATTTTCTTCTCATTGATTATTTAATATTTGGTGGGAGTGTGCACTTGTTTGCTCTGTTCAGATGTTAAGTGGTAAGCAGAGAACCTTGCTTAGCAAAGGAAACATACAAGTAGTGGTGTCAATGTCATTTTCCAGATGGCATTAACTTAACCCACAATGGCCAGCCCCTATCAAAGACCATCACAGTCAACAGAAAGAAATTCCCTGGCTGTAAAGGGGCACTAGATTTGAGTCCAAAACACTTGTGATGGGCATCGTACAGCATGGTCAGTGGACAGTTTTGATGATGGTTTCATCTGAAAACCTCTCTTTTTCCCTGTGGCTTTTTATAATATAGCTCGGCTGCCACTAGGAAAATATAGAGATCTGAACCTTATAGGGAAACTAGCATTTAAAAACCTTAATGCACAGATGCTGTGTTCTCTTCCAGCAAAATCCCATTCACTTCCCTGCTGCCACCCAGCCAGGAAGTCACGTATGTCTATTTTGCTTTTCACTTTTCAGTGACAGTTGTCACTAAAAAAAAGAGAAATTAAATTAATCCAGAGAGAAATCTGTTTCACATAGGCAGTTTCTCGGACTGCTGAAAGTGAGACTGAACCTCCAAGAACTGACACAGCAGAGCCGGGAACTTGAGCTGCTGTGTAAATTTTCCTGGTTTCTTTGAAGCTGACCCACTGATAATGCCAGAGGCACTAACACATTGTTTGTAAACAATGAGGAGAAAACATGTGGAGTGACGATTTAATTTTCTGCCTGCCTGACATTTGATTGCTTAATGCAGTAATCCACAATGGGTGAAACTGTTCTGAGTACTGGCTTCCATATGGTTGTGATTTTGTCAAAACATTTCAGTTCAGCAAACCCATAACTGATTGTGAGGATGAACAGTTTTGATCATCCTGTTTTTCAAAATGTAAAACAGTTTAAGAATTGTCTGTTTTTAACATCATAACAAAAAGTTTCATTTCCCGTTTTAGAGCAACTTCTGGTTTAGAAATTGGCATTAATTTATGCTTCTGCAAACAACATTTGAACATGTTTGGAAGTCAAAATAAAATAGCAAGGTTTAGACATCCAATCTCAAGAATTTATGAGATGAGACTTTATTTTCCTGCCTAGCTCTCCAGAATGAAACCAAAGCCTTACCAACATGTAGAGGAAGCCACAGGGAGACAGTGGTGGTGTCTTTTATTTTCTGCTCAGTACTTGGGGCTTGTGCATTTTGTGGCTGTCTGTGATGTGAGTGTAAACTGCTGGATCAGGTTGCTCAGGTTAGAAACCTGTGGCTGCTTTGCTTTCTCAGCATCAGCATCCTAAAGAAGTGGTGCAGAAGAGCTGCAGCAGTGTTGCAGTCCCAGGAGCTGCTTTAGGGACACTGGGATTGTACTAGATAAAACTGTCTTGGTGCTGGGCTATGTATCCTCTGCCATCCACTACCTGCTTCAAGTCATCCATACTTTAACTCATGGTATTTAAGCCATGCAGTATTCATCTACCTCTCTGATTATCTCTTTATTAACGGAACATCCTACATCCCAGTGCCTGAGCAACATGAAAATAGGGTCTAATGTTCTAGCATTTCAGTATTTTTACTTTTTTTTTTTTCCCCCAACAGTTTCAGACTTGTTATTTTCCGTTGGTAAATATAAGAAAGGTTTTGCAGAGACCGTGCTGAATCTTGCAGTGTGGTTTTGATGAGTGAACATTCTAGTTTTCACTGGGTTACACAGGGCAAGACTTTTTTAAAAAAATGTTTATTTTTATGTGCCTGAAAAGGGCATTACTATTAATGGTTTATAAGGGAAAGATACCTCTGTTTCTAAGATATCTTGAAGGCATTAGATAACATTAAAGAGCCATGTGATGAATCAAGTATGTCTAGAAGAAAAGAGAACAGCAAGTAGCCTGAGTGGATACCTGTACATAGCATTTTGTAAGCCTTTGAACTGTTCTAGATATAAAAGACACCCCTATTTCAAAGGCCAGCAGTCCTTCCGCTGCTCTCATTCTCTCCTGAAGTCCTGAGGTAACAGAATTCGTGCTAGAGAAGATAGGATTGTGCCTAGATTCAGTTACTGGAGCAGAACATCCTTAAAGCCGATGTTACTTGGCTCAGAAGCAGTGCATAGGTAGTAGACATTAGGGTGGGTCTGTGGCAAAGAGGAAGAAGCAGTTCTTTTTACTCTACAGCTATACTGGTAGAAATAAAAGCAAGTACCACAATCCCAGTGTTTACTTTGGGTTTCAATATCAATGCAATAAAATAAATAGCTTATTGACTACCTTAAAAATGACTGATGAGTCAGTACTGTGTGTTATGTTATGCATGAGGGATGTGCTTATACACCCCCTTGAAGGTGAATCTTTATGGTATAACCTGAAGCTGGCTAGCTAGCTGTAGCATTTCTTCCATATGCTTATCTTGATAGTACCATTTTATCCAGTGATCAGGCAATCTTCTCGCTCACGTCAATTTGCATGCTGACCTACGCAGTCGAAGGTGAAGGGGTACATACATCCCTGCGTGTGAATGAGAATGAGAAGGAACATGCTCAATAATGCTTGCTATTTTAGTGACAAGAAGCTTTTCTTCTTTAAGCACTGCTTTAACTGCAACTAAAGGTGTATTGCATATCTGGCAAAACATCAGCAGGGTGACCTTCCGATGCTCAGTTTATGTGCTGTGAAAAATAAAGAGCTGAGCACATCTCCCTGAGAGCTTTGCCAGACGGGGTTGATCCCACTCAATCCTATGCAGTTAACACCACTCCACGGTCACAGAAGGTGGATGTTGGTGCTCAGATCAGGTTACTTTCAGCATGGTAGATTCCTCAGGTGATGAGCAACATTCTCCTGCCCAGGTGCAGGGAACTTGATGAGGATGTGACTGAAGGGCATCCAGCATGGCTAGCCTACTGCAGTTGCCGGACTGGCCCTAGGGATCTGCTCTAAACTATATCAAAGTCAACTGGCATTAATGAACTGAGAAGGGGAAGAGGGTTTTTTCTGTTTCCACAACTGTGCCTTGCTAAGCACTCAGCTAAAGACCATGCACTATTTAGAATAGCAAGTAGCTGTACGTAGGTAATTGCACATAGCTTGTTATAAGCCTCTGAACTGTTTCACACCAGGCACAGATGTTGTATCAACAGCTCCTAATCTCCAGTGGGAAAGACCTCTCTCTATTTCTGTGTAATTTTCTTTGAATCTCCTTAGAGCGATGTTGCTGTCACCACTCCAGAGCCCCACTGGTAGCCTCTCCAACACTTGTTTGTTGAAGGACGCTGGATGTCTTCCTCTATACCTGCACTGCAGTCTTTTAGGCGGTCCTTTTAGGCATATATTTAGTACTTTACCTATACATAGTACTTCTGTGCAAAGGCATTACAGAAAATTTCATGATATAGTCAATGAAAACATCTAAAGTCCATTAGAGACATTGAGAGAGAATGTTTTACCCAGTTGGAAGACAGAATTTGGAAGTAAGTTACTTGCAGATCTTATTATTACAATCCTGTCCTAGACAATAATAATGAAGTATTGATGGAAGTTTTGCCAGAGCAAAGA
This sequence comes from Falco peregrinus, assembly GCF_023634155.1. Taxonomy (NCBI): domain Eukaryota; kingdom Metazoa; phylum Chordata; class Aves; order Falconiformes; family Falconidae; genus Falco; species Falco peregrinus. The sequence goes on along the minus strand of NC_073721.1, from coordinate 124,939,613 downwards.
CTGCTGGGTTTCATACAGAGAAAAGATAGTGTCTTCATTTAGTTTTATTAGACTCTTGATACTCTGCCCATGTTTTTTTTAATTCGCCACAGTAAAATTCTAATTAAAGAACAGACTTTGCCTCCCATTAATATGACACTAAAAAAAAACATTTTAAAGAATGCAGCATCTTCTCTAAAAAAATTATAATGAGAAGACAAGCTGCCAGTGTTGTATAGAATGTTGTCGCTCCCTTATGAAGCGTTTCATGATTTTAAGCTCCTTGTAACATCTAGAATGTCAGTAGAGGTAAAGGCTCATTAAACTGAGCATTAATTTCTACAAAAAGAAATAGGAAATATTCTCGGATTTTTTTTGTGTGTTCTAATTTTCACTTCTTTTGAAGCCTCTGTCAAAATAGCTCGTGATGGAAATTCTGAAAACGCAACACTTTGATATCTGTCAGGAGTAGAAGTTGTTTCTCCCATTTTGCTGCTTCCAAAATATATTGAGTTCATTACAGGATTTGACGAGGCTGACATCCAAATACTCAACTTTTCTTTGACTTTGATTGTATTTTCATTTATCCCAAATAAAATTGTACAACTAGGCAAGTGTTCTGAGCACTCTACAGAATACTGTAGGAATGTTCTTTTAACAAGGATTACTTTGGATAGAAAATGTTTCCTAAGAGGATATAAATAAACTGCAGGGTCTCTAAAGTGCTGTGATTGAATTAGGTACCACATGTTGGAGAGTCAATGACTAATGAGATCATCATCTGAGATTAAATCATGACCTAAATCAGCCACATGTTTCTTATCTGATTCAGACAATGAACTTCAGAGACAATCAGTACAATCTTTCTTGAAGGATGAAAACCTGTTCTGTCTCTAAGAAAACAAACAAACACACACACACACACACACACACACACAAAATTAGATTAATTTCCTCCTGTGAGTAATAATCTATCCATTTTTGGAAAAATCAGCTGATGTTCCCTTCCCATCTTTTCCTTTCTATCTGGTGAAGGGTTTATAGAAACTTGGGAAATGAGATTGACTGCAAGTCCTGCCAGCCTCAGATTAACCTCAGGTTTTTGCCACTTGAGTGGATAGTTTTACAAATGCATATTTACATGTGCAAAGTACATTCTCTGGGCAGTGTTAGAGATGTAAACATTGAAACTGGCATTTTCTTCATTATAGTTTTGTGTGCTGTGACTGAAAGTCTGGCATTGGAGATAAAAATGCTAGTGCATACACCGTTGCACAGAAGCCCATGTTTAGGAACCTTATGGCTGCAAAGCTACAAGCTCAGAAGACAGAAAATGCCAGGGCACGTAAATGGTAGCCTGTGCTCACATAATTAAAGAAAATATCATAATTCATAGGCTCAAGTACTGAATTACTGCTGCACTTCCAACCTTTAATCTGACATTTTCTTATTTTTGCGACACCAGCTTTGTAAGTTAAATGCCTTATTTTTATGTGATGTTCCCTGGTTTGTTTGTTTTTCCTTAAAACCAAATGGAGAATATGAAAAATCCCTTCAAGAGTGTCATCAGGCTGATGTACAGACAGTTCATCAGCATGGACCACAACAAACCTCTGACATGTGGGTAATGGACTAAGAGTAGAAGGCTGTCACCCTCTCTGTGGACCACTTACTACATGGAGATTAAACAGCCAGTGGCCCATGGCTGCTACTAGGAACAATTGTAGGAGAAGTCCTGCTAAGCCCCTGAAGCCTTTAATTGCAGATTGCTTTTAATACAGATGAAATCTTTAAGGAATGTAGGTAATGAATTATCCAGAGGTGGCACTGAGTGTCTGCAAATTGCATTTTTCATAGTCTGATCAAGTACAGGTGGATTTTCACTGGGGACACATGAGCATACCCCTGGGTGTGGGACAGTGCTTTGCCAGATTTCAACCTATTGCTCTGTACATGGAAGGTGTCCCAGCTTGTCAGTGAAAAAGATATAAAAATGTACTTTAACAAGCAAAAGCTTACTGATTTAAGCTAAAATCCCCTTACCTCTATTCCTCAAACCAACAGACTGAGTGAGCCTGAAGCTGAAACTGGAGATGGTAAATTCTGCATAACAGAAGTTGTCAGGGGCTGAACAAAGCATCTTACAGTGGAAACTGATCAGTTGTAGAATCATAGAACAATTTGGGTTGGACGGGACCTTTAAAGTCACTAGTCCAAACACCCTGCAATGAGCAGGGACCTTCAACTAGATCAGGTTGTTTAGAGCCCCGTCCAACCTGACCTTGGATGTTTCCAATGCTACCAGCTAACTGCCTGTGACACAGTTCAGCTAATCAAAATTATATTTGGAGAAGGATTATTTATTAGAATCTATTGCTCATTTCATTATCCCTCAAGAAGGTATTTATTTACAGAAATCCAATCTATTTGTTGCTTTGACAGTTATAGGACCTCTCTGAAGAGGAGACCTGAGCAGGACATGTTGTTCCACAGTAGATTGAAGGACATGTTGCAGGAAGAAAACCAGCTGCAGTTTGAGCAGTGTGGCCTCACCTGCCTGTACCCACTAGTGTATCTGTATGGATGAGGTTTCCTCATTCTGGGAGCTCTCTAAGGTCTCTAAGCATTTGTAAGAACATTTTTGAAGGGAATTTCTAAAAATCTGGGTTATTTTGAGGACAGCCATTGTCCATAAACATGTGTTAGAAATTCCAAGGGTAAACAGGCTTGTAAGATAAACAGGTTTTAGTTTAGAATTGAGCAGATCAGCAAGTGATTTTTCAATATACTGGCTCATGCCTTTAGAAGAGTATTGGTATTGCCTGCAGTGCCAGCGTGTGAGGGACTCGGCGCTGCTCAGAGCCAAACACAAGGTGGTGTAAACTGTCATTGTAAGGGGATTCCCCCTTCAAGGACCTTGTTTCCAAAGTCCATCGCAGGCTTGGCTTCTGTTTCCAAAATGAATCATGTTTGTACAGTGAGTAGACCAGTTCAATATAGGGACTATAATTTTTCTATAGGGCTAAGTGAAGGGAACAAAAAGCTAGTAATTGATTATGTTCATTTTTTTATTCAATGCATCCAGGCATGTTTTAGCTTTTGCTGTTTCTTTGCCTGCTTTACGTTAGCTGGGCCAGCCATTTAAAATCCAGTCAGATTCCAAAACTGAATTCGACCAAAAAAAATCCACCCAGAGTTCAGGCTGCATTTCACCTTTAATTGGTATTCATAAAGTCGTTCTACAGCAGTGTAGTCATATTAAGGGGAGAGCCTAGCCCTAATTTCAAAATAAATTCTAAAATAATCTGCCTTAAACTATGTCCTCCTAGATTTAATACATTACTTGTATTTCCCGTTTTCATTTTTCAAAGGCCAGTATCTCATTTAAACATTTCAGACTGAATTTGGGATATTGATTATTGACTATAAGCTAAATTCTGTGCTTTAGAAAATTTGCGGTAAGTTCTTTTGTAGTGTGGATTAATTGAAGATCACCATCCGCCAAATGTGGTCCTGAGTCCTTAGGCTAAGAAAATCAACAACTTGATTTTTTTCAGCTGTGCCTTCTGCAGAATGTTTATGAATGTCCCACTGACTTTGCACACCTAGAATACAGGACTGGTCACTGGCTATAAAAAGAGACACCTGCAGGCTTACGCTAATGAGGAAAAAATAAACATAGGCCTTAAGACTACAGAGTCTGGTACTGCTGTGATAGAAGATGCTGTTTTCATATTAATAGCATATTTGTGCAGTGATGGAAAAGGACTGGAAGAGCTCTTTTGACTCTCTGGTGTTGGGATAAGTCACTTGATAAATGTCATCCCTTCCTTGGAAGTCCTTTTATATATCTGCTACATTTTCAAGCTTGTGTGTTTGCTTCATCCTTGTCCAACTTGTGCTGCTGCACTAAATACTGGGTAGCTCTATTGACCCAGAGCACAGTGATCCACTAATCATTCCTAGAGGGAAAACCAGCCATTTGGGAGTGAAGCAGCGCTTCCAATGTGTCCTCCTTGTGTGTTTAACAGGACAGGATTGGTGACAGGATGCCATGCACGACCATAGCGGCGGGTGTGCAGAGCCTGCTGCAATTAGCCCTCACTTCAGCAAGCCACTGAGGCTCTGGGGCGGGGGTAAGGACGCAGGGAGGAAGAAAACACTTTGTGCTGCTTTGAGCAAGCTTTCCACCAAGGGGTGAATCCCTCACCTGTCATACCACTGTATGCAGACAACTGTAATTATGCTTGGGCACCCAGCATCATCCTTTACAGAGTTATATTCATTTTTATTAGTGGCGATTAATCTCTGGTCATATTTTTGAAGGGGAGAAACAGTAAGTTAGCACGTTTGCCAGGGAATGTTAGCACGTGACCTGAAATATGGCAGCTCCCTTTAATGTAGCATCTCCCAAGGGAGTGCTAGCTGTTTCAGACTCATCTCTCATGGTATTGACATCCACACACGCAGTCTAAAAGGAGCATTTGTACCTCCCTGACATCACCACTCTCAGGTTGCTTTTCTTATTGATGGTATAGTTAAAGCCTCTGTATCATTTTGACATTTAGTGTCATATGCATTTACAGTGTCGCTGTTGTGTAAGCTTTAATCAGCTTTCTCTTCACATGTTGTTGCTATTATTATTTATTTCTATTATGGTAACACATAGAAGCTATCAACAGGAGCAGGATTAGACTGTGCTAGACTTGGGTTGTGTTTTAAAATGGTGTCTGTTATGCCCACAGGAGAAGTGGTGCTAATGATCCTGAAGTGCAGCGGGCTTCCATGGCTCTCAGGGTGCTTTGTGCTGTATCTCAGAAACTGGAATCACTATCACATGTCAGCTAGGAGTTGCCACGCTGATGTATATGGAAAAAATATGTCTTGGCTGCTGAAGTCTTTGGTTTCTTCTGTTTTTTCATTTCTAGTGGGAGCTACTAGACTAATCCCATAGCTAGTTATGCACTTGAGTAGTCTCACACACAAACAGTCCTATTGAGCTCAATGGAATTACTTATATGCATAACTACTTGGATTTAGCTTAGCAACTCTATATCTGCCTACCTTTGTAAAGGTACAGAAGTTACCACAGTGCAGATCTATCAGTTATCACAATATAAATATCACATAATGTCCCAATGAAATCACACAGGTAATGAATTTACTTGCAACTCCACAGGCTGTCACTACAATATGGGACTTAATGGAAAGGGGAAAAGAAAACCAACAGGAACTGATAAACTTTGAGCAACAAAGATCTTATTTTTATGTGAGATTAGTGCGGTGTAAAATCAAGTGAGGATGATATTTCATTATCACAAATTTTGCACTAACACGTTGCCAATGAATTTCACTCACTTCCCTTTGCAATTAATCAGCAGTGGATGAATTGATACTACATGAAATGGCTTTGCTCATTGTGACATATATAGGGCTTGAACTGACAGTTAAAAGCAGAACATCTTTACCATCGGAGGTAAAGGCTCACACCTAGAAGAGGTCAACTTGTCATTGTGTACATACGATCCCATCACTGGGGGGACAACAGGAGGTTCACCTTAGTTATGCATACATACTATGTTCACTTTAGTTATGCACACATACTATGACTCTGGTTTCAAACCATTTAGAGAACTGTAGTCAAAACCTGCTAGTAGTTTTAGGAACATAAAAAAAAGCTGAACAAGTGCAAAGGCTGTATCAGACATTGTAAATGAGACACAGTACAAACCCCGTGTTTTTGTAATTTTTTTTTTATTTCGGTATCTTCCATGAGCCTTCAGATGTACTTTAATCCTCATTTTTATGTCCTTTCCCTGATAAATTCCCATGAAATTCACATTCTTAGTAGCTATCTGGTATGCCACGCTGGTTTTTTCCATAGATAGTTAAAACATTTTGGCTAGCTACTTTGGGCTAAACGTACTGAACATTGTGATGTGCGCTCACTGATGCCTTGTACTTGGAAGCCTTGGGAAAAATCTGTCTAACTGCCAGCTGATTTTCTGGTCACTATAAGCTTCTTTTATTATCCAGATTTGGGTTTTTATTATTTTACAACCAATTGGAGGAATTTCTGCTCTTTACTCCAACATTTTGCTCTTCTCTTTGGCTAGATTGCAGAGTGAAATTTGGTACAGGGACAAAGCAAGCATGTGACTAAATATCAAAAGTAAGTAAGTGTTCAGATAAGAGTGACTTACATAAAAGGAGTTGTGTTTGGAGCAGACACCATAAATTTGAATCAAGATGCTTGAGATGATGATGGGAAATAGTTTTCCCTTCCTATAAAAAGTTTTCTTTCTCCTTCACTTTCTTTCAAAGTGAAAAACACAAACCAAGCAGACAAATCTGATGATTGGAGCACTCATTTGGGATATGGAAGACCAAGGATATAAGTCACATCTTCTAATGAGTGTTATTTATTCATATTAAGCAAATTAATTGCAGCTGGAATTATATCAGCCCAGAGCAACCCACAGGCTGGCAGTTGGGGCTCTGATGTGAGGTGTGCTAAGGTCAGAATCAAGTCCCTGAAGCAGGCAGGGTTAGGTTTGATTCCTGCATTCCCCTTCCCCATGCAAAGGGCTATCAGCTATGCTTGTGTGGTTTTGATCTTACCCTTTGTGGAGGTGTAGAACTGCATCCCCTGATGTTCAAGTTCTGCAGAAAACAAATCAGTGTTTCTGGAACAGAAATTGTTGGGATACTCCGTCAGCTCCCTCAGATTTGCTCCCCAGCTCAGAAGGCTTACAGAGTCTTAGCGAGCGTCTATGTGAAATAAAGATAGATCATCTCTTTCCACAGATTCTCAGTAATAATTTAAGACTTATAAAGAGTAAGATTTTGTTTGCTTGGCTCCCAGAGGTGTTAGTGAAGAACTATCATCCATGTTTACAGCTGTGGGAAAAAATGAGGCAAAGCAATAAAATACCTTGTGTGAGGCACAAGCAGGATTGTGCTCAGGGGTACATTGCATACTCTGCAGGACATGAAACCATCTTCCTGCACGTGCACCCCTGTAGGACCCTGCAGATCCTTTTGGAGACCCTGGAATTGTCTTCTCATGGGTTTATTTTGGCCTTTAACACTTGCTCAAGAAACACAAGTTTGTATAATCGGCAGTGCAAATTGAATAGTTCCTCTTCTTTTTCTGCTGAATAACCTCAGACTGACCAATGAGTATCCCACTTCTCAAGAAGAAGGACAAAAATATTGCTAAAATTAACTGATATAGTCATCCAGGGTGAGTTTACAGCCATGTACCGTAGAAGGCGGCAGCTATGAAGTTTCTAGGACGGGAGCATCAGGCTTAAGTGGGGTTTACATGTACCTTGCTAAATATGGAAACAGAGATCCAGGCCTGAGAAGCAGTGAGTATCACTTGGGGATTAGTTTACATGTTTGCAAATAAAAGAGTTTGTGAAGACAGCTGTATTGCTGGGATTACACACTTGTTTCCTACATGGCACTGGATTTTACACCAACAAAAAAGTTGTTAGTACGATTGATACCAGCTCTCTGAGCACAACCAGCTGTACCTGAAAATGATCTTTAACTGTGTCTTTACCAAGGATTTTGCCAGCAACTCTATTCTGAATAGAACGATGATTTTCTTCACCCTTGATGTAGCTATATATTAAAAGGCTACTAAGAGGAGGGTAGAACTACTGAAGAAATCCTTGGTTTTCTGCTGACTGTTTACTGATGAAACTTTAACCTCTGGGTGTTTGCTTTGAGTGGTTTTTTAGTATGAGTAGATCTTAAATGGGTATTTTGCAGGTGCTTATTGCTATTTCTATAGCAAATCAGGATCAAACTGTTCCCTAACGCTGACTTGCCTCTCTCATCCTGCATATGGTCCACAAACAAGGAGAAGGGATCAGACAGGGTTGTCATGTGGAGGGTTCTCACTGTGCCATAATGCATTCTATAGGGAACCTCCTGTCTGTGTGAACCGCCATAGGGTCTTTCTGTATTGCTAGTGCATACTGTCATTAGCACAGAAATTAGCTGATGTACATACTCCATACCTTCATCCCTAAACCTGGTCAGCCTCATGAAATCCCATCTCCAGTGTTATTGTGGTTTTTTTCTTCCCTACTATCTCTTTAGTCTAGAAAAAAAACCCAAAACTCAAAAACTACCAAACAACCAGAAAAAAAAATTAACAAACCCAACCTCAAAGGAGAAAACCTTCTTTAGATTATCGTATTTATTATCTTATGGGAACAGTGCAAAGAAAATATTTGATGACATTATTAAATCTACAGGATTTGCTTGGCAGTACTACCTGCCATTAACTGCACTGCAGCCAGGATGTGATCCTCTGCATCTAATTCCACTATAAATTCATTCCTTCCAGCTATCTAAGAGCACTAAGAAACAGGATATTAAAAGATCTAGGTCCTGATCCAATAAGGTTGTTAAACAAGTCCTCAAATTTAGGTATAATACTAGTGCTGTTGTCTCCTTGCATGCTAAAGTACGTTTCTGAATCAGGGGGTTAGTTTTAGAAAGTCTGAGGGCCCTTTATAAAGTTTCTGGCATTAACAGTGCCTCTGCCTGCTTGCCAACCTAAGCAGAAGAGGCTGGGATGAGATGCTTGCGATGCACTTTCCTAATCATTGTGGTAAATGACTGCATGTTTTGCAGGTTGCGATAGCGATCACTGGGGACCACACTGCAGCAACCGCTGCCAGTGTCAGAATGAGGCTCTCTGCAACCCCATCACAGGTGCCTGCGTCTGCGCGGATGGGTACCGAGGATGGCGCTGTGAAGAACTCTGTGACCCTGGGAGCTACGGCAAGGGCTGCCAGTTTAAATGCCAATGTCACAATGGAGCTACTTGCGACCATAAAACAGGAGAATGTCACTGTGCTCCTGGATACACGGGGGTATTGTAAGTTCAATGAAAGGTGTATTTTACTCTGCATCATTTAACCGCCTTGCTTTGCCCACTTTTAATGCAATGAGTAATTGGTAAAATTTACACAATCTATGTATTACACACATTGAGGAATCAGGTAATGGAATTTCAGAGAAACTAAATAAAGGAAATATCTTTTTTTGCTGCTAATTAGACCAGTCTGCAAAATAAAGTAAAATTTAGTGCTAAAGGGAGCTTAAAAAATCATTATGTTTTCCATCTTATACAACAACTGTACCTGTTCCTAATTTCAGTATGTGAATACAATCCAAATTACAGTTGAGTTTTTATAAGCAATTGGACATTTGACTCATTAGCAGTCCAGTGCAGTATCTAATGGGAGTTACTATCCCCAATTTATTTGACTTTCAATCTAACTGAGGAAGTATTGCTGTTAGCTATATCAGCTTACTATCTAGGGGGTAAATTTTAAGCATAGTGAGCAGGGATTTAGCGGTGTGACTCCTATTAACTTTAACGAGAATCACGTAGATAAATCCCCATTCACCACATTGAAAGTTTACCAGTAGGATTCACAAAATCTGCATATTAATTTCAGGACAGCAAGCAATAGTTCCTTGTTTAAAATTGCCCACAGTGTAACATCAGTTCTCATTAGAGATCTTTTAGTAGTTTCAGAAGTAATTATGTTTTTCAAAATTATTTAAGGGGAAAAGAGAATTTAGTCACTGAATATGGTTGGAGATCTATTACAGGTGACTTACTACTTTTGCAGTCTAATATTATTTGTTGACCTGCATAAAGGGGAAGGTAAAAAATAAAGACAATATTAACCTTCATAAATAAGTTATATGACTTTTGAATATTTTATTTAGTACCTGATTTCCTCGTAGGCTTGCGACCTCAGTCCTGGAAGTACTCACTGCTAAAGATTCTGCTTACTATTCGGAGTGGTCGCATTGACATTAGCATGTCAGTTCTCAGCAGTAAGCACTTGCAGGGCCAGCCCCCAATATGCTGTATGAACATCTTCATCAGAGGATAGTCAGTTAGAGCAAGAACCTACTGTAGTTTCAGAACCTGAGATTAGAGGAAAGAAGTGATGCTGAAAAGCACCAGTGCACAAATGCAGGAAGCACTGGTTTTTGCAGGCACTAGCCTTGCATTGGCCCCACTTGAATACTGAGAGAGACCCAACAAGCTTAAATAGCGTTTAAATGATGCTGAGTTCTTGCCAGTCTATTATACACTGCAAATGTGAACATTTAGTAGTGACTGGAGAGATTTCAAACATTTTAATCCCATCCTTTTATTCTTTTTGCAGCTTCTTTTATTGCCATGTCACATAATTCACATTGAGGGCTTCATCCTGCAACTCTTACTTTCCTGGGCTATTTTAATGGATATGAGTTGTCCTGTTGAGATGGGTGGAATTTGGTATGTGCATAAAGATTACACACATGCATCAGTCTTACAGGACTGGATCCATGGTAAATAAATAAGCCCAGCAGAAATAAAAGAAATCTTGGCTAATTGGTAATGCCAGCTGAGGCTTACTGAGGTTTCATAATTTGCATAAGGATTCCCATGATGACCCATCCTGTGGATTTTCCTCATGTTTCCTGTAAGTTCTTTCAAATGATCTCCTTTTTTTTTTTTCTTTTTTTTTCTTTTCATGAAGTTGTGAAGAGCGTTGTCCCCCAGGCAGTCATGGAGCTCAGTGTGAATTGCGCTGCCCTTGCCAGAATGGAGGAGTCTGCCACCACATCACTGGAGAGTGCTCCTGTCCTCCTGGATGGATGGTGTGTAGTTTGTTCATACTCATCTCTCATTTGAAGGTTGGAATAGGAAGTTAAGTGTTCACTATTTCAGCAGATGCCTTGTGTGCTTGTCATGCCTATCTGCCATTTCTTGTCACAGGGCCCTAACAGTTCTGAAACTGGGATTACCTTTGTTGTGTCTGCACAGCATTTACACAGAGAGGCCACCAGTCTATGGCTGGTAGCTACCATCACAGAGTTAAACAAACAACAGTAAACCAAGCAGTGCCTGCTCGTTACACTTCTGTGTGGGAGAAGAGAAAAAAAATGTCTCTGAATTATAGTTCCATGGAATAATCTCTTCACCCTTAGAAAGCTCAAAGCTCAGCTCAACATTGTCAAAAGCACTGTCCTATTTCCCCTTCAGGAGAAAGGTAGAGGGATAGCCAGAGGGAATTCAGTGACTCAGTCTGTTGTTAAAGCAGGACTATACATAGGACACAGAGACCAGTTCAGTGTCCTGTCCTTACTCAGACATAATTCACATTGATTGCAATAGATTTGCTTGCATCGGGGGTTGCACTGGCAAGAGCAGATTGCCCTAACCTTTAATCCTTTGTGTCAAGAAAGCAAGGCCAAACATTTTAAAAGTCTTCAACTTTATCAGTAATGTAATAATTAACTCTCTTGGGATTTGCCAAGTCTTACAGGCCTACATACCATTTAGCCGTACTAAATTTCCTGGCATTTTTCCTGTATCTGATAATTAGTCTCTTGGCAATCTTGCTGGGTTTTGATGCATACAAGTGCTGTGACTTTTTATTTTAATACATGGAAGACCCTGAATATCATCATATGACTGTGGCTTCTCAAGTGGACCTTATACCTGTTGAAACATATAAGGGCTGAGAGAGATGTTTATGTTCCTTTTGATGAGTACAGCAAATGCTGCCTCCATTTGATCACACAGCTGCTTTTATTTAAACAGTACCAACCATGATGTTCTGGTGGCTATCAGGCAGCATCGTGGAAGAAGAACATTGATGCTCATAATTTTGGTGGAAGCTGCGTATGGAAAATCTCTAACTGATAGTCATGGCAAAGGTGTGATGGCATTATTCCATTTCAAATGATAAAGCAGGCAAAACTTTTCAGAAAGTTAAGTAAGAACATGACACTTTACCCCAAACTGGCATTCCATGGAGACAAAGGAAAGGGTCTTTCCTGAAGAGTGCTGGAGCTAAAGCAGCAATTCAAATATTTCTGAGGGCCTGTCAGTCCTTTCTGACACTACCCCAAAAAAGTGATCAATAAAGTGATTATAATGAAAATATTACCCTTAGGGTATTTTTTTCACTTTCCCTTATCTTCTGCATGACGATATTTCTCAGGATCTGAGTTGTTCTGCTGTACTCTTCCTTACCTGTATTTTATCAGGAGTTTTCTCTTCTTTTTTTTTTTTTCTTTTTTTTTTATTGCAAAGTTGAAAAGTCACTGAAGAGATGAGAATATCCGAATAGAGCAGTAAGTTTTTAGAGGTCTCTTAGGACGCAGCATAGACCCTAAAGAAGAACCGCAGCACTGGGGCTGCACAGCAGCTGTGGTCATGTATTCTGGCCCACTTCTGCCCTGTTCCTTACAGCTTGGAATTTCTTCTCTGCATTTTTAGGGGCCCAGAGAGACTTTCCTGAAAACTGTGTTGTTGGCTGCTCTGTCCCCAGAGAAACCCTAGAGTTAACAATTGATGTTTCAAACAAGCATAACTGAAAATTGAAGAGAGAGATCAAGTATTCCAGGGAAAGAAACTCAAATTATAAGTAAAAGCACTCAGCTTGTAAATGTTGAGATTTTAAGAATAAAGGGTCTCTCCAGGGTTTTAATGAAAAGCTGGTAATTCAGTACACAGAGAGAAAAAAATATTTTTTCAAGCTATATTTTTAACTCTTGGTGGTTGGAATGGTTTGGGACGTGAGACATGAGTGGGCTGTAAACGAGCCAGCAAGATGGGATTGCTAGACAGCATTCATTTTCTTTCACAGCATGGATAGTCTTTCTTTGACATCAGGAATTTTACTTGCTGATTTTGAGGCTTGAGACTGCATGTATGTGTTGAATATACCATCGTGCTCGAAGGAGGGAATTCTCTCAGGATTTATACAAGTGCATAACCGGTTGGATCTTATTGCTGCTAGATGAGCTACAACTTTTATCTTTTCCTAGGTTGGGCTTATTAACAGCAGCTCAGCTCCCTTAGGGGCTTGGTTGCCTGTGGGATGTGCAAGGGGAGGCAATAAGTTGAATAGGAGGAAGTTCTAGGGTTCTGAGGTTCTTCCTTGAATCTGCCATCTTCAAAGCCTGGTTCTTTTATTACTTGTAACATTTCCTTCCTCCTGCTTCCTCCCACTCAGTGCAGATGCTCCCAGAAGCACAACAAGTTATACAAACTGTGTCCTGTGAGATTTTACTGTCCCATGGTTTTTTCACCAAGAGGATGATGGCTAACAGCATATATTGTTGAACTAGTCAACAAAATGTGGCTTCCAGCATACTATGATGTTGGGCTTTTCCCACTTCTGTGTCTTTGTGGCTGTGGGAGTTAGTGGGTGGCTGCTTTAGGGCCTCATTAACAATTTACAGGTTTAATTCTATACATCTTTCTCATTTGCAGCATTAAATTCTCCAAGTGCTCTCGGGAAGTAGGGAGAAAAGTTAAATTTAGCATTACAGTGCTTCTCAGAAACACTTTTGAAGGACTAGATCTCCGTGCTCAAGGAAGCAGGAATTTTTCCTTGCATGACAGAACATTTGTCACTGGTAACACACCCTGTTCGGTCACTGATCCTGTTTTCAGGGCTTTGCATCATGGTGCCATGTTAATTACAACTCATTCTGCTAATCACTTCTTATTGCCTCTGAGCTTTATAAAGCAACTGTAATATGTATTTTTGTCTATTTTTCTTTCTGTTGTGGATTTTAAAGTTGGGGGGGAAGGGGGTGGAGAAAATGGAGCAGGAAAAAATCTTTCCTATACTACAAAATGGTAATAATATAGCAAACAATGTCAAAAGCAGAAGCTGATGAGATCAGGGCCTTAAAAAAGGTGCTGATGGGGTGAATTTTACTGATTAGATGTATGAGCAGCAGGAAACGTTGGTCTGACATTTGATCCTCCAGAGACGGATGTTTTGGATTCCCTTAGTACATATTAATGCAAAAAGCATGCCTAAAGATTCTCTTGGCTCCGGGGGGATGCATCACAGAGTATTGCTTTCTCATCATTTGTTGATAGAAATCCTGTTCCTTTTGAGACATGAAGAGAGAAAGTATTTATTATCAAGATAAATGGATACTTACATTTTCAGATATATAGTGTTGTGTATTACTCAAGTCCAGAGACACCAGTTTTTTAACACTGTAATCTGAAAGTTCTTGAGCTGAGGCCAACCTGTCTGTTTTACAGCCAAGGAGCCACCTATCACTCCTTGGGAAAGGCTTGAAGTATCTTCTTTTATGATTACATTGAAGAGCAGCCTCTCCACTTTGGGGTTGTTGATATTACTAAACTTCCCAAACTGTTGAGCAAGAACCCCAGGGAATGAAATCAGCCATTATGTTCCTGTTTTATGTTTTGTATAAGTTGTGTCTAATATGTGCCTTGTTCAAAACTCAGAGCCCCTGGGCCTTGGTTGGGGAAATGTGGCTTCTGAGAGATTAAAACAAAATAATAATAAGGACAGAAAAACACTGTTTCTATGACCCCCTCTGCACACTGTGCATGGCACTGGCAGCAGCACCACTTGCTACCGTTGCCAAACGTTCTCGTTACAGGACCCCATCGTCAGATCACAGCAGTGCCAAACTTGTTTTGGCTGAAGTTACTCAGCTGGATACCAGCCTCAGATTTTATGTTTGCTCACATAAAAAAAAAAGGTTCATACAACTTCTAAGAAAGTCTAGGGAAGTCCTTCTAAGGTCTTAATATTTGGCAGGGGACATAATGCAATACTTGGGGGGAAAACCGCCTGAGTTCAGCAGATAAATTCTTCAAAGACACAAGCCATGGTAAGCATTGTCCACCTTGGGGCTGGAACAAGGCTTGCCCAGCAATTGCTTTTCCTTATGAGCAGTGCCAGGGTGCGCAATCAAGAGTGACAGTCTGTCTTTTCTTCACTTGTGGGGTGCTTAAGCAGGGAAGGGAAAGAGAAAACAACTCAGAGGTGGGGTTTTGGGTCCAGATGAAGGAGAGGGCTAAAAGGGAGTCTGCACCAAGGGTTTGTGGTAGAGTGGAATAAAGAGGCAGGAAAGCAGAGGGCTGGGAGCATAAAATGGGAGAGAGAGCTAGCCACCCAGATGTGGAGTTGAGGCAGGTCAGGGACAGAGATGTGGCTCCAAGGCTGGGGATAAGGAGCTGGGAGGATGCTGGATGATGCATCCAGCCAGTGTTCAGGGATTAGGCAGATATTCCGCTGCAGATTCAATTCTTCTGGCGAAAACGCTACTGCACTGCTAATGTGAAGAGTCAGATTGCTTCTGTGTCATCACTGGTGGCTTTCTGCAACTATCCTAATCTCTTGTTCCCATCCTGCCTCCTCAATGGCTTAGACAAAGAAATGGCAGATGCCGTTCTGTGCTGCTTGAAGAGATAAGTGTGGGGGCTAGATGAGATGGGAGGGATTGAAGTAGGTAGGATCTGAAGAGTAGTAATGGACTTCTGCAGCAGCTTTATTTGGTCTTCTTCATGGTTCATTGATGTGGGGCTGTCTGAACAGGGGAGATCATCATAGACTATGACAACTAGCAGAACTTCATCCTCCCAGTGCAGCCTTTCCAAGAATCCCTCTCTTCCCAAATGTTCACTTTGTGACACATACCCAGGGTAGATCCAACAATTTTTCAGACCCTGTATTTCACAAAAACCCCCACCTGCACATATGCAGCTTTGTAGCCTTCTCTGATTGCCTTTAACCTCTCCCAAGCCCTCCTGCATCGATTCAAGGGGCAGTGAATATCCAGCCACCCCAGCTGCGGTTTATGGGGTCAAGCCAAGACAATTATCAGTGATTGTACAGTGGTAAGCAAAATCCCTTCTGGAGACAGGGTAGAACAAGCATTTACTCTGGTAGCAGAATTTTGAGGCTGTCTTTAGCCCATCTTAAACAGAAAAATAAATAAATATTGCCACTATTTACATACAGTTTTAGCAAGAAGGACAATAAAAATCCGAGCTGCTTACAGAAATTTATTGTATTATGAATGTTGACTAAATATTGCTCTTTCTGCAACCTTTACCAGGGGCTGGTGTGTGCACAGCCATGTCCTCCTGGAACATTTGGAATTAACTGCAGCCAGGACTGTCCATGCCACAATGGAGGACACTGTGATCCCGTGACAGGAAAATGCATCTGTACAGCTGGCTATATAGGAGACAGGTAAAAACCAAAACCCAAAAGCCCTTAGTTTTAACCATGGATTGGCAATTTTTATATCCCTTGCAGGACAATCTTACTCTCTGAAAAATGGTGTTATGTTTCTATTGCTCCAATTAGGTTCATCCTTCTGAAGCAGTTCAAGCATTATAAATGTGGCAATGTTATTACTTTTTATTGGCAGTGCTCCCCATTTACAGGGTTTTTTTAATATAACTTTTAAAATTTAATGGATTAAATTTAATTTAGATATTTACAGTGATAAATTTAATAGAGAGCATTACATGTTTACAAGATATGTAAATGAACTATATTTATAAAAATTAATATCCTCAAGAGTAAGCAATGCAGTAGTTTAACGTTTCCTTCAGCCCCTCTGTGCTGCTGCAGCACTGATCCATCTCAGACACCAACAAAAGGTGATAAATCCTCAAAATTTATAAACGAGAGCCTTCACTCATAAATCAGTCAGGGAAGATGATAATATTGTTTTACAAAGGTGTCATGGATTCAGCAAAATGACTACACAGCAAAGTCAAGGTGGGATTGTGACACGTGTTGGTTTAGCCCTCCAGCTAATCCTGCCAGCAGGGTTAACGGTGGGGAAGCTGCAGTTAAATAACCTTTCATACGCAGTTTTCACCAGGGGTTGGACTGTGTCACCAGGGTTTCCAGAGACTGTGGGCACAGCTCAGTAGTGTATGCTGTGCTAAAGCCCTTTCTCCTATATCTTTCCTTCTTTTATTAGCTAGAACAAGCTAGTATCAGTATACTGACATATGCTACAATTATACTTTTATGCAGCAATGCTTGTTGGAATTTCATATTTCTTGCTTCACTGTATAATCATCAGGTCTTTATAGCACACAAACATACCAACCTTCAGCACTGGGCTGGGGTTCAGAAGGCTGTGCTCTTTCCCATTAAATGTGCAAGTTCTTTGTTTCCATTTTATCAACAGCAGTAATCGGAGAGGGTTCTGGAGATTATGTCAGGATTTGCATGTGGTTGAATATGGTGGAAATACTAATTATTTCAAATTAATTTTGTAGAGAAGACACCTCTTCCCCCATCCTCCACCTGGAGACAGTGATTTCAGCCATGGTGTACCATATAATTACTGTTGCTAACCAAAGCTTTCCCTTTCTCTCCTTTTGGAGACAATTTCACTGAAGGAAGCGACTGTGCAGCCTGGCCACTTACATTGGTGACCACACTTCACTCCCAAGCTGTCCCCAGTTCTGGCCATGCTCAGGAAAGCTGACAGAGGCCCTCTGTCTCTAGATCTCCTCTTTTGATTGTTGCAGACCTAGATTGATTTCTGGCTGTAGGTAAATCAAAAGTGTCAGAGCTGTCAGGAGCTCCCAGCCAGCAGCCTGCAGCTGAGCCAGCTTCTTTGCTCAGCTGCCAATATAACCCCAGCCGCGAGGGAGGACATGCAGCAGAAGAGCTGGCTCTGCTACAGGCGTGTGGCACAGGGAAAGAACGGTAATGGAGTTGCCAAACAGCAACACTTAGGCACTCCAACAATAACAGAAAGGACTGTTGGGGGTGAGGAAAGGAGATGTAGAAAACAGAAGACCTAGTTTTGCCTGCTGTCAAAAGCAAAAAGGTTTGCTTCTGGTTGCCCTTAGAGTGGGAATGGAGAAGGTGGCTCCGGGAGAGACTGGGCAGAGGAGGCACTGCAGGGCAGACCTGACAGGAGTGCACAAGAATTGTCCTTGAGCAAAGGGAGTGTGTGCTTTTCAGAGCTGTACTTGGAGAAAAGTGAGAAAGATTTGGACTCCGAAGAGAGATGTTGCTTGCAAAGACAGAAGCAGGGAGGGAGAAAATAAAGCATAATCAGTTGGAAGAGGTGGAAGAGAAGCCAAAGGAAGATCCCATTGTGGACCCGCACCCAAGCAAAACCCTTAGGAATGGCTCACCTGCAGCCTCAAAGAGCAGCGAAGTTAACAACAGACACTGAAGGGAGAGGCAGAAGAGCAGAAACGCAGGTGTGCGGAAGGATGAATGAGATCAGGAGAAAGTTAGGTAAATGGGCAGTTCAGAAAGCTTTTCTAGCAGCAGGGAAAAACTATTAGCCTAAAAATTCTCACCTTTCAAATGGGTTGTCAGAAGGTTAAAACATGTTTATTTATCAGCCTTTAATGAGCCTTCAATAAGGGAGGTGAAATCTTAGGCCCATTATATTCCGTTGGAGTTCTGCCTCTCGCTTGGGCTAGGACAGCGCGTTGCCTGTAATGGTTTGTTCTGAACAGGCGTGCATGCCTTTGCTGTTAGTTACAGTTAGCTGATGGTAGGTTGCCCATTGATTTCAGTGAGGGCAGGAGCAAGCACAAGGTCTTAAAAAAGTCTAAATTGCTTTCCGTAGTTAAGCGTTCATACAGCATAGACAATGGGACAGATTAGTTAACACCACTTTAGCCTAAAGTCTATTTTACTTTCTGGATCCCGTGCAACTATTGCAGTGTTACAGTACAATTGGAAGTGGAGCAGGAGAATGCTGCTGCACAGCAAAATTGTATTTTCTTTAAAATTTTACAAAGCATTGAAAAAATCTTGTTAATAATAACAGAAATAGTGAATAACAACAATAAAATGTAAACATACTTTATCTACTATCATTTTTTTAAATTGTCTATAAGTACTATATAATACTATGGTTCATTGTCTTGTGCAGAAGATAATAACTTCTAGTTAGATAAATATCTGTGGAGATTAAATGGTCATAAAGGTCTATGTAAGTGTGATTGCCACACTTCGTTCTGTACCTGTTTTCTAGGAAGCAGCACTGCACTAAATATCTAGGAAATTGGCAAGCACTATTAATAACTCCAGGAAGCTTTGTGCTCTGCTAAAATTACTGGGTATGTCATGTAAATGTATGTTTTGCAAACTGAAAAGGAATAATAGCAGAGGCACAGTTAGAAGCTGAGGATAGAGTGTCTAAGAATTCCGTGGCTGCCAGGAAAATTGAACATACTGTTTTAGTTTTGTTTCCCATATTGCCATTAAACCTAAAGATCGAATCTTAACAGAATAAATACCACATTTGTTACAACTATATGAGCAGACTTATTCTCTTGTTGTTGTGTTTGTACCTGTATCTTTTATTGACAGAATGGCAATCTCCAGGCTAGCACATTTTGGATGGCTTTTAATATTTCTCTATGCTACATAAATGCGATTACTGTTACAAAACAAACAAACAGAAAAGCTAAAAAAACATTACAGCATTATTCCATGAAAAAAAATTATCTGGAAAAAATGTAGGTGTATGTACTAAGTTCATCTGTTAAGCAGGCTGTCTTATGTTTAATATTTTGTAAAATTGCTTCCATTAATTCTACAGGTGACAGCCATATTATCCTATCCCAACCCAAATAATTATAGTACATATTAAAGTTCAGTGGATATTATAATACGAATCTCCCCAGATAGGCAGAAAG
The DNA here is from genome assembly GCF_023634155.1 of Falco peregrinus. Classification (NCBI taxonomy): domain Eukaryota; kingdom Metazoa; phylum Chordata; class Aves; order Falconiformes; family Falconidae; genus Falco; species Falco peregrinus. Next base: position 124,920,109 of record NC_073721.1, on the reverse strand, counting down.
CAATGTAAATTAAACAAGAAACATAACTAGGGCTTAGCAGCTCATTTTGTAATTTAATTGAACAATGTATCTGGTTGTTAATGGTGCTATGGACACATTAGATTGATATGTTGCAAAGGAAAGATGTTTAAGTAGAAGGCTAATTCCTGCTGTGATTATTCTTATGTTCCAGAGGAGTCATTATTAGTATTCTTTGTATAAAATTCATTAGCAGTAGCTGCTTGATCTCCAAATAAATAAGTTGGTTAAATTGTTAGTAGAAAAAGGCTAATTATGTAAATGGATTAGGTCGTCAATATTTCATTTCCAGATGCTTTTCTCCCTGCTAGGTAATGCTTCATCTTCTATAAATATAGAATGATATAGTACACTATTGACTAAGTATTCATCTCGTTGAGTACAGTGCTCTCCTGCTAACTAGTAGAGCTGTATACAGCAATGGAGACATAAGGCATCTTAATATGTTCTTCATTGCATTTCATTTGCTTTAAGTGTTTCTAGTCCTAATGTTACCCGTTCTTTGCTGGTTATTTCCTCTGCAGCCGAACTACTATGAGAGCAGCAGGGCTAGCAGCCAGTACCGTTGATGATTCTCTGGGCTCCTTCCCTTCCTGTTTGTCACAGGCTCCTCTCTCTTTGGGTCTCGTATGAACTCCTGAACTTGGATTGTGTAACTAGTAACTGTGTTGATGCTTGCTGCAATTAAATCACTAGCTAGGCCTTTTGCTTTGTTCATTTATTTTTAGTAAAACGTGATAATATGAAGCTGCAAAAAGTAATGCTCTTCTTATATACTGACTGTGTTCAGGGCAGTTTTGCCTGGCTTGCATCACACATTAATCTTTTATTACTTATCATTATATTAACTCTCACCTGCCAGCTGTGAAATGACCTGCAGAAAGACATTTAACAATTGCCTCTATCCACTGAGTTTACAGTATACACTTTAATCAATGCTCAGGATTAAATTAATGCTGATAGGCAATTTCCAATATCTGGCATCCTTGCGATAAGGGAATTGGGCTTTTCTGGGCTTCTTTTTCTTTTTTTATTACTGAAAAAGGTCTATCTGTATTTCACGGTGGATCATGTAAACTGTAGTACTGACTCATTGCAGAATTTTGAAACCACTGAATTATGTCAAGCACAGAATCAGTTGCTTTCTTTAGGACCTTAGTTTAGCTTTTCAAAGTAGGAAATATTACAAACGCTTAAACTGGTTGCATAGGACAATGAAACATGACTTTTTGGCAGATTTCATAATGTATCCAGTAGGGAAATATTTTAAACAGTGCATGGGAGGTGCAATTTAAAACAATCTGTGTATAGCATTTGCAGGTTCCATTTTTATGTGTATCAAATATTAAACATGTTGACAATTTTGGAGAAGATACTACACTAAGGAGTATGAAAGTGATTTGTCTTGAGATTTTATACTACTGAGCATCCCTGGAGTAAGAGATTAAAAGCAAATCTGAGCTTTAGTTACTCGGAACACACACAAAAGGCAAGGGAGTATATTTTCTCCTAGTTGGTATAAAGCTACTGCAATGACAGCATAGGGGGAAAGTAAAACTTTTCATTGCAGGAGAACACTTTACTCAATATTGCTTAATAGACCACATTCCCTTTCAATCCACATTATCCCTAAGAGGACTGCATGCTTTTAAAGAAGGTACACAATCCTTTTGTAATAAAAAGAAAGCAAACGTATGAGGGGTTTTTTTATAAAGTATCCTATTCTATATCAATTTATTATTGTTAATGAATGGAATTGTCCAGAAAACAAAATCCACTTTGTTAACTGAGGTAATATTAACTAATGCAAATTTTGTCGGATATATTTGGACAGACATTAATGCACTTTCAGTTAACAGCAATTTATGTGCCCATGATATCACATAACTCCAATGGTATCAGTTCACAGTATATTACTTAAAAAAATGAGCAATGATTTTGTACTTAATTCATTAGCAAAAACATTCCTATGTAGAAGTCATAAGCAGACTAAACTATAGCATTTGACTGGATCCTGTCTCACATATTTCATTGCAGGTGTCAAGAAGAGTGTCCTATTGGAACATACGGCTTTCAGTGCACACAAAGATGTGACTGCCAAAATGGTGCAAAGTGTTATCATGTAAATGGAGTGTGTATGTGTGACCCTGGATTTAAAGGTATTTATTGCCAAGAAAGAATGTGTCCAGAAGGATTTTATGGCCTCAAATGCAACAAGAGATGTCCTTGCAATATTACCAACACTCTCAGGTATGTACATCATAATATATACTAGTGCAGGGACTGCTCAAATAAATGCATTGGGGAAAAAAAATCAGTCAACTACACCTACTCCCTTTTTCTCTATAGTTAAGTTCTATAATTAAGAACACAGACAGTTCCTCTAGGTTGTAACCTTTGATTTAAATGACCTCAGGTTTGGAACCATAAGCATCAGTCCAGCCAGCTACTAAGCATCTGTTAAGTATTTAAACAGTACTGCTAAAATCTGAAACAATATGACATACGGCCTTATCCTGTAACTGCAGTCTTCTAGGCATAAGAACTGTCATATGATGCCCATATGTGTGTTTAATAACCCACTGAAGTTTAAAAAATACAGATATATTTACTGAAATCTATCATTTTGGCTCTTTATATGATATGCATGTGTTTTCTTGTTAGATCTATAGACAGCAAGTAGACTTTCAAAATGAAACCTAATTTGCTTCAGTTTATATCTTGTGGCAAATTACCTTGTTGAAAACACTTGAGGCAGATGTATAAATAGACTGAAATCAATATCCCCAAGCCAGTCTATGGAACTGGAAGAAAGTCGACATTGTCAAGATAGACTTCTCATGTGTGCCTATTTTTGCTCTTCATTCAGTATGTGTATGTGTGCAATATTCAGGAAAATAAATATCAGGGAAGTATATCTAAAGTGGAATAAACCTCACTTAAAAGGTCAGGTTTCAATGTTTTATTCCCTTTTGTTTTTTTAAGGATCTAATTCTTGAGGTTCTCATTACTAAGAGCTCGAGCCACAAACAGACTTGAGTACCTAACATGAGCCAGGTTGCATTTACTGTCCTGTTGCAGGCTTGAATAAGTTTTCCAAACCCTGAAAACAGGAGGAATTTAAGGCTCTTCCCTATTATCCTATTTGTTGCCTTTTGTAACTCCTTTCCTTGTTGACTGACTGCTGGAATTGCTGTTTGGAGATTTCTTACTCCCTCACATGTAGTAAAGGGAGCCTGGGCAGCAAAAGCACTCTGGCCTGAGCTATCCTGGTGGACTAGAGTGCCCACATTTCCTTACCATGCCTGCAAGATGCTGAGCCCCTCAGCCCCGACTTGATTTCCTCCTTTTTTCTGTCCATTACTGTTATGCATTCACGGCCAATTCAGGATTGTGCAGGCTTCAGAGGGAGGTGGGGATAATTGATGCCCAAGCAAATATGCCCTTGATGCAGACATTCTTCAATTTTAAACCAGACAGGTAGGGACCTGACTGTCTTGCTGATGATGACAAACCTACCTTGCAATCTTGCAGCCTGCTAAAATATAAGCACTCTCCTCCATTATGTGTGCAAGCAATACCACCTAATTTGTGTGCGTGCACACACACACACACTCACACACACACAAACACTTCAGGCAAATCCGTTTGTGTGCTTGAGATAGACTCTATTTGTCTCAGTCTTGGAAATAAACAGGTGATCTTTCTTGTGAATTCAAGTTCAACTGCAAGCGGTGAGGGTTTGCTTAACTGAAAGTCAGAGCTCACAGTGGATTATTTAAAAGCCTTGTAATTTTGATGGTACGAGTCCTCTACAGAAAGATAGCTCTAGCTCCAGTGGGTTTGACAGCAAGGTTCCAAAGTGTTTGACACCTCAAAAGTAACTCTGTACAACAGGCTTCTATTACTTCTGATTATTTTGTGTATCATGAAATCATTGCGAAAACATAACATCCCTAAGGCATGAGCTGAGCATTATACACAAAAAGTTAACGTGCTGTACTGAGAATAGGGGATGTCTCCAGAATTACTGCAGAGTGAGCTAAGGTATAAATCCCTGTGTGTCATACTACTCTGCAGTACCTGCCAGTGTGCACGACTTAAACCTGCGGTAAATACCAGCTAAACTGCTCCTCAGTGAAAGCTGTTCTTCATGTGTACTGGAGGGTGAGAACATGCTCTTGGACTGTAGCTGATACAGTGTGCCTTCACTCCCTCTCCTAGCCTGCAGAAACCTCTTTGTGTGCCCATTTTCCTATAAAGGTTTAAATAGAGTGAAAAGACTGCAGGCCACAGGCAAGGCTGAGTTTGGCTGCTGTTCCTCAGCTAAGTGCTCAATTCCGTAAGTCTTTTAAGTAGAGGAAGACCGTAGGTTTGAGGGTGCTAGAATTGATCCTGGCTTACTCAAAGAACTAACTGGGAGGTGCTCTGGGGGGTTGTCAGAAGATCCTTCCAGAAAGAGCAGATTAGCACCATCCAGCTGTGAAGAAAGATGAGTTCTCAAGTTTGAGAGAGCTCAGGAAGGTGGAGGATTGAATCCTCTCACAGCTCTTCTCTGGGCATGTGGTCATTCTTACACACCATGTGCCTGACCTGTGCCTGGCTGCTGTCTGACAGATCCATTTTATGCCTTCCCTCCCATCACTGCTCCCTCAGCTTCACTTGCAGCATCCTCTGCTAAGATGGTATCTCCATTTCCTTAATAAATGAGTCTAGTCTCTACATTGATAAAATCTCCCTTTTTGCTACATCTTATCACTGCTGTTATGGAACAAAGAGATATCAGTAAGCTGTAGATCTGTAAATGTTCTTTCATTCATCCATGGTATTTCAGCTTCCCACTTTTCAATGAGCTCCTCAGAGTGCTGTCAATTTCTGAGCCAAGGAGTCTTAGAGCTGATGGAAAATGACCTTCTCCAAAGGCACTCCGTATTCTGAACAAACCTTTTCACCGATTGTTTAACCAGTCTCATGCAGCACACATCTCTTCCCACCCACCTCCTCCCATTTCTCCCCTGAATTTTTATCATTACTGGAACTGTGGTCTTCTGAAGTGATTCATTTACTGACAGCCATCTATTTTCCCCAGAAGCAGTTTAAACTGTTGGCTACTTGTTGCAATACATAAGTGTGTAGAAATATTATATAAAGACTTGAAAGAAGGTGAGGGAACTCTGCTTATTTCTGTCAGTGGTTTTGACTCATTTGATCTAGTTATTGGAGAGCTGGCTGGAATGGAAAGTTCTGGAAGCTCTGAGGAGCAGGTTCAGGAGGAACATTAAGAAATACACAATCAGCTTTTCTATTTTTGTAGATCTATCTATTTTAATGTCTGAAGAGATCAGTGTGATCATCTAGTCTAACCTCCTGCATAGTAATGGCTGAAGAACATCATCCAATAATTTCTGCATCAAAGCACACTGAAGGCACTTTGTACAGGACTTCTGAACAACCTCAGAATTAGGTAATTTAGAATGCATTGGTGACTTGGACTGTCCTTCCACAGGGAAGGATACACCTGTAAAAAATTCCCCTATGCAAAAAGTCCACGTTGAGACAGTCTACAAGGCAGAAAGGCATAATCCTGGCTTGCTTTTCTGAAAAGCAGAGAGGGAAATTAATAGCTGGAATAGTCTAAGCCACACCCACCCTTCCTGAGCACTGGTGTGGAACCAGTATGTCTTCAGTAATGTATTTCCCAGGTCAGAGGCATGAGAAGGGAAGGAAGACACTGTTACAAAGTCAAATGATATGGATAGATCTCCAGAGGCTCTAATTATTGCTCTAATTGCCTCAACACTGAAAAGTTTGGAAGGATCAAACCCCATGGACCCTGCATGAAGTTTTGCCTTGACCTAAGTCAACAATGTGCTTGAATGAGGCTGGCTTTGAAGATGTGCTGAAGTACTGGCCCAGCAGTCTCATTGTGGCTACTTCTTTAAAAGCAAGAGGGCATTTTAGTAAGGGAGACTGAATGTAATAATGTAGTATGAACACCAAAAGACAGAAAATGCTGTTAAATAAGGATTAGGGCTGTCGTTCATTAAGATGAGATGACTGATGCTAATGTATAAACAGAAAGTCAGGAAGAAGTTGTTTCGGTTGAAAGATATGTGAAGAATAAATTCAAAATCTGGAGCAGACTGTGCTGTCTAAAGCATTTCTTTTCCCAATTTACTTTAAGAAAGTTACCTGGTTTCCTCAGATTTCCTCAAAATTAGATGCTTAAAAAATTTAAAGGTCAAAATTACTTTCTGTTTTTCAGTTCGGGTGGTAAATTTAAAAAAAATAAATCTTTTATTGCTGTAAACGTGGCTCAAGAGCCAGGGGCTGCACAGTAGCTTGCAAACTGCAGCAAGAGCCATGGAACAATTTCCTTCCCGTGCCATGTTGTGCGCAGTGGACAGCTTCGTTTCCACCTCTGCTTGGCCTAAAGCCAGAGGAACACTTGGCTGCTTGCATTCATTCTGGGTTTTCTACACTATTCCTTCCTGTTATGCAAGAGATTTGAAGAAATAAAAGTTGTTAAGATTCAAAGCAAAATACTAATGTATAACCCTGCCAAATGCTTCCAAGAGTGTAAGGTTCCCTTCCTGCTCAGAGCAAGTGGTTGGAAAGCAGATGTTAGTGGGTTTGCCTTCTGGGATCCTTTTGGAGGCCTCACATCCTCTTACCCATCCATTCAGTGATCCTCCTCTACAGGAAATGTGTGTGTTTCTTAATTTCAGTTTATTGGGGGCATGGAGAAATGCCTTAGTATGCTGTAACCGTGCTGGCAAAATGTTAGATGGACTGATGACCTTGAATGGTACGTTCAGAACAGGAAGGGAAGAACTATACCAACCGGTCACATTGCTGGCTCTATTTCCTATTCTTTGCCTTAACACTTTTGTCATTAGAGTGCCTCAAACTTTTCAACTTCTATGCAGCTAGCATTTAGTTCACTGCACAGTCTGGGTGCGTAGGTGGTTGGATGGATGATAGACGAATTTCCTAGCTATTGTTATGTGTCTGGGTACACAGTTTGAACAGAATGAAATTTCACAGAATGCCAGTATGAGAGAAACATCCTTAACTCACACATGCGTGCATACATATACTGCTTCTACGTCATGAGCTGCAATGTATTTAGTATGTAACTGATCACTTTAATTACTGGAATAGTTCATACATACCAGAATAGGAAAAAACAATTAATAATAAAAACTTAGCACTATTTAGTGATATCAGCTGCAGATCTTAAAGGGGTTTCCAGAGGAAGCAAGGCATTGTTTTACAAATGGGAAAAATTAAGGCAGAAAGAGTAAGTTACATAGCCAAGATTTACTGACACGATTGGGAAGGCAACAGCTATCTTCTGAATTTCGGTTAAGCATCTAAATCTTAGCCATCTTCAAGTTAACACTGCATCAGGGCATCTTAATTGTTAAACAAGTATTTTTGATTCAGGGCATTGCATTGTATTCTTTGTACCTGAGACAAGTCCCCTGTGTCCCCTGGCCAGACACAGCCTGCAACCTCATTTCAGACCCAGCTATGTAGGTTTGAGGTCCTTTTGCTTGTTATGCTACTACAACACGATGGTGTGTGTTAATGTTTGGCTTGCCAAAAGCTTTGGAAAGATTTATTCTGCTACTGTCAAGGAGAAATTTCCCTTCCCCTGCTGTGCAGTCTATTCACCAACTGTTGCTACCTACACAGAACTATTGTTATGAGCACTGTAACTCTGGAGGATGTGGAGGATTTTTCCTAATCCTACAATGCCAGCACTCTGTGAGGCAGCAGAAGATAAGTATTTCAAATCACTGAAAGTCTGCAAGTGCTTAGCCTAGGAGAAAAACAAAACTGTGATATGCTCAGGCTGATAACAAAATTGTTCTTGCTTCAGTGGGAAGATTATATGGATGCAGTGGCCCCAAACATCTGCCTTGGACTTTTCCTAGCTCATAGCCTTGTGAAAGAGTAGAAAAGGCTTTAGGGGGGCAGAATATGGTCTCAGCCTTCTACTGGACCTTGTTTTGGATTCCAAGCCCCCTGTGTCCTGCAGACTCTTCTGCAAAGCCTGTTTGGTTTTTGCTTCTTATTTTAGTGCATGTTAGGATGGGTTTTAGTCCTTAATACATACCTTGCATCCCATGCAAAAAAGCTGTCCGTTTTGATGAAGGAGCCAACCTTAGAGTAGAAATCCTTACTGAGTATAGTATTTTCAATTGAATTGTCATAGACTGATTCAAACTGCCATGATCATATATTACCTCTGAAAGATTTAATTTAGCCAACAGATGCAGTTCTCATGGAACCGTATGATACGTGCAGTTGTAGTAAAAACAGAGAAACAAAAAATCCACTTTAAAATATTTCTTTAATGTTTAGCTTTCTGCTCCTATTAGATAATGATTAATAGATGCAGAGGGTGAAAAAACAAGCTTTTATTATTTTCATCTGAATGTTAAGAGGTGCTTTGTGAACAACCATAATTTCAGGGACTGCTTTGTCAGAAGAATTTCATGGATGGTAGTTTGTTAAGCTGATGAATTGTTTTAATTAGTCAGTAAAACACTATTTATGATGTAGCATATGACACTCACAAAATTTGATCATTCTTAGTCACAACAGTATATGACTAACCTCTCCTACCAGTAATTGCCAGAAACATACTTGGAAATTACGTTTTATGAGGTTGCCTTGAAAATTAACATATACGATATTAATTTTATAGGTGTAAAGAAACCCATTCAGTCATGTCTGCAATACTAAACTATAGCAATAAATAATCATAAAGGAAAATAAATAGTTTCTAGGAGGCAAAAAACCACAAGACAGGTCCACAGAGAGGTGCCACCTTGCAGAACTCTATTCTTTCTTGTTCTGAGAAAAATAAAGAAAATCTGATTTGTAGCAATATTATTTCTCATCTTTCTCACTGAGGGCTAGACAGTGCTATTATGGTACGGTCTTGTGGTGCAGAGGCCCCCAGAGCATAATGAGCTCTCAGGTGAAGCCTTACCCTCCCAGCTGGCCTCAGATAAGATAGGGTCCTTTTCCAAAGGTCAGATTCCTTCTCCATCCCCTGCTCTCTCTTTTGACCACCTTGTCTCTCCAAACTAGACATCCCCCTGTGCTCTCCATCCCCCTGAAACCTCCATCTCTTTAAACCAGGACTTAACACAAGTCTAGCCTTCTGTTCTTTCCTAGCCCATAGCCCTCAGCACAGCTCTCCTGCTGTGGCAAGTTAGTGCCCTAAGAACACCTGGAGATGCTTTTACTGTTTGTACAAGAAAAAGAATGGTGAATAAAGGTAAACTGTTTCATAGCAGGAGGAACAAAGGAGTAAGTGTTCCACCTACCAGGTGCAGAAGGACCAGGTATTGTCTTGTCTTTTGGACTTGATTCTTCCTTCTGTTTTTCTCTCTGTGTGCTCTCACAACACTGTGGAGTTGTCTGAATAGAAATGAAAGCCAGAGGCTCCAATGGTGAGCAGCAATGCTCATTATTCAGCACAAAAGAACTTGACTCATTTTCCTGCACAGCACAGATTTAGTCCCAGGACTCCTGTTGACTCCTGCCCCAAGTAAATCCCAAGGCTTCAGGTAGGGATCAGTTCTGTTCACTATGGCTGAGTATTCCCTGCAAAACTCTTTTTCCAAGATTTTTCCCTTCCAAAGCACATTCCTTTCTACCTCTCCCTGCTGAAAAGTTCTTCTGAGCTGGCACTCATTTTTAAAACACAGAGTAGAGAGTAGAGTAGAGCAGAACAAAACAGAATAGAATAGAATATTGTGCCTCAGTACTCGAGTTTATCTTCACAACTCTCTTGATTGCATTCCTCCATCCACTGGAATTTCTCCTAACCCTGAACATCTTTACCGACTGTATTACAACCAAATATATGTCATACAACAGTATGGATTAATTGTGATGTGGCTAATGTCACTAATCTAATTCACATTGATTTGAGAATGGAAAAGCATACATTCCAAAGGTGTAAAATTATCAGTGCTGTGGCAGTTCCCAGATGTTTGGAAGTGCCATGCCAGGCTGGTATTTAACACCATATTCCCTATCCACTTCCTAAGTTATACGTCTGCTTATGTTCACCATCCTTAAGAGTTCTCAGGTTTCTTATGGTCTTAGTGTGACTCTTGCTGGCACTGCATGTAAAACATTGTACTGCTAGTTACAAACTGTATTTTTCTTCCATGTTCACATTTTGTTAATGTCTGTTTGCCTTCATTAGTTGCCATCCATTGTCTGGAGAATGTAGCTGCAAAGCTGGCTGGGCTGGACTCTACTGCAATGAAACCTGTCCTCCTGGATACTACGGTGAAGGCTGCCAGCTGACCTGCCCTTGCCAGAATGGTGCAGATTGTGACAGCATCACAGGGAAGTGTACATGTGCACCAGGATATATGGTAAGTGAGAGCTGGGAATAATGGGGCATTTCATAAAGTGCCTGCAAAAAACTAAAGAGGATTTAAATCTGTTTTCAAATAATATTTGCATAAAAGTGGCCAAATACAAGTAATTTTTCCCATTCTATTATAAGTCAACATAATTCTCCTTTGAGCAGTGTAAGTTATTGCTCCTGGTTATTTACTTAACATCAGTATTGTAAGTTTATTACTGTTATAAGGATAAAGACATAGTTTCCTGTTGTATATTCTGAGTCAAGACATAACAAAAAAGATGTCAGGTTATTGTCTGCCTGGAAACACAGAAAAAGAATTCTCATGGCCTTTCAGCATGTTCCTTGTCAGTCACACTGTGATTTTAATAGATTAAAATCTTTTAAAATGTTACAAAAGATAGAGCAATTTATGTCTTTTCTGAGCATATATGGCAGGTGTCTTTTACCTGAGCATCAGAAAGAGCTTCAGACATTCTGAGGTAAACAAGCATTACATTTTATAGATAAGACCTAAAATGGCTGAAGAAATCAGCCTAAATGAAACAACAAAAATTCAGAATTAACAATTGTCAGGTTGTAGCAGAAGGTATTAGGACATGAATCCAGATGCCCAGCCGTACTACAGCTGGGCTTAGTGGAACTCTTCCTAATAAGTTCCCTGGTCATCTGTATGTGAAGTACCTCTTTACTTCAGGAGCACACCTTGGAAGAAATGTGCAGGCTATGTTTATGAAACAGTACTTCCTAAAGAAAAAAAAAAATATTTTCAAGAGAGAATTCCACTGCAACTTCCTTAGCAGTTGTCTTTCTGTAATTTGTGTTCTTAATTTTACGTGATCTGCCCCCACAGGCCCATCTATATTTTTCTGTACTATTTTAGTAATTATTAGTTACAGTTACTAAATTTACAAGAAATCAACCTTCAGATTCAAAGACATTCCCAATATTTTTAGAACTTCCACTGACTTTGAGCAGCCAACTAAAATGTGCAGCCTCCTACATGAGTTTTACCCTCTGATATTTTAAGTTACAACTTCAAAATGAGATGAATAAATATCTTCAGATACTAGGGAACATAAGTTGTGGTCTTTGACCATGTTGTAGATCGTTTGGTTTGCATTTATGAAATACGGTCGTCATCGTACCAGGTAGCTTTAGAAACAATAGGAGGTGAATGGCATATTGGATCTGGGCAGCAGAGCAGCCACGTCCTACCATCAGCACCCACTGCAGTGTTTAGGGTTTTCCAGAAAAAAACATTGTGGTATTCTGCAGGGTGTTATGCTGTTGTCATCTTTAGGGGAAAGCTGCACAGCTGTGACAAGATCCATAGTGTGGGAGTCCTATATGAGATTAGTGGGATGCTAAAGCCTTTTGAGCCTCCCTCCATTTTAAATCCATAACTGATTTGATCACCTTGTGATCACCAGCTGTCATCTCCAGAACTGTGGAATTGGAGTTACAGCTTAAAGACCCTTGTTCTCTGCATCATGTCAGCAGCTGAACCTGAAAGTTGGACCTTCCATCTAATTTCCAGGGGTACTCTCAATGCCAGGTATAAACAGATATATTTAGGTATGAGAGGCAGGACTGTCAGAAGTATCTATTCAAGACACGAGTACTTAGAGATGGGAAAAAAAAGAAGAAAAAGGATTTGAGGTTTGATTCGCCACTCACACTAACAGACAACAAGAATTTATCTCCTCTATACAGTGGTGATATACAAGTATTAATATAGAGTGGAGGAAAGAATGAAGGCAGCAGTGTGTTAGTAACAAATGCAAAATAAAAAGATACCAAGATCCTCTTTCTTTCATTATCAGGAATGCTGTTCAAGTTTGCAGCACAAAAATATTTTGGGACCCTTTAGTGTACACATTTTTTAAGAAGCTATTTTGCCCAATATATATTGCTCCAAGACAGTATTATTGCAGGCATGAAGCCCGGGAAGTTCCTATTGCATTGCTTCAAAATAATATTTAATCTCATAATAAAGAGCTTTCTTGCATTGACATTTAAACAGCTTGGTTATTGAGGATAGCTCTATAATCACTGAAGCATATTTAGGCATTAGTATCATTGCTCTCTCATAATATACTATAATCTCTGGCAATTAGTCCATGAGGGGAACTAAAGCCTTGAAATTGCTAATTTATTGCCTCTGAAGCATATTTGTCATTCGCATGCATGCCAGATGACTTGAGTTGCAATGTTTTTTTCAAATGCTGGAGAATATAAGCTGTAAAGAAAACTTGACAGGAACCTTTACTTCCTACCCCGTAACGGCGGTGCTCTGCCAAGCTGCTTTTGCTGTACACTCCATCGTCTGGGCAGGGAGAGGGTGTCAGCACTACTTCACAACGGGGCCTGCGGGTCACGTGAAAGATGCTGGGGGGCCAGAAACCTCAGGGCTCAAAGTGGCTTATCTCAATGGCACGCTCAAGACCAGACTTTGCCTTCAAATGTGCATGCCTGCCTCTCGCTGAGGCAACGAGGAGCTTTGCCTGTGGGTAGACTTTTGCCCTTGTGTTCGGCTTGCCTGCAAGCGAGTGGCACGACTGTTCATGAGTGCAGGATGTCTCTTTTGGCAGTGCTGACAACAGTGTTGCTAATACAGAACTGGGCAGAGCTAATTATTCAGAAAAGCCATAAATGAATCCCTCTTGCTTTTTCTAGCATGAGGCTTGACTGATGCAGCCACAGGATCAGAAATTTTGCCATCTGATTGGAAAGAATGGAAGTGGGAGCAGCACCTTACATTTTACTGCAACATTTGATTTACACAGTATATAGCAGAGCAGGCTGGAGGGTTTCTAAAATAAGGGGGAAAGGAAAAGAATATGATGGTACATGGGGTATAACTGCAAAATTTAACTGCAAAGGGAGAGATGTTGGACCCATAAGACTACTGGGTTTCTGGATGCCTAGAAAACATAGTGACCAAGAAATGGTAGTCTTTTCCTGACAAAGCACTCCTCCAGCCCATTTCTTTTGCACAGATGGCTTGTTTTTTAACTGTGCCCTGCCTCGGCTGTGTCAGGGCAGCTGGGCTGGGTTTCAGAATGAATCATCTGCAATTGGAGCCAAAACAGGGACATTTTGTTGGGATGCAGAACAAGCCATTAAAAACACAAAGCATCTGGTCACCTTTATTAAACGTATTAAGTGGAAAAGCAAGCATTCCATCGGTTGACAAGTACACGAGCAGAGCACTTAATTTTTGGAAGTTAAGCAGATTCAAGTTTTAAAATAAAAATGTACATTTTAGCTCAGAAAATAATACATTATTTATTAGCTGTGACATTTCCAAAAATTCAAATGCAAAAGCTAAATATTGGTGAGTTTGCAGTTTTGGACAGAATTTTAAAACATTTTATGCCTCCTTTTTCTTGACTAATATTTTTGGTCAGACTCAACAACCACATTTGCACATACCTAGCTGTAAAACTAAATTACACCGTTGCAAAGTTGTTACTGGGTACCGGTACAGGTTATTTTGGTGTGAGGTTCTGATATGACTGTGCTCACATCAGGGGATTGCACTATTGTAACTGTACGGGTGTCTAAACCACAGTGCACACACTATGTGAGATTTGACTGAAGAGAAAGCTGAGTGACACACAATTATACCCAAACCAGCTGAGTTCTTGGAGGCAGCATCCAAGACAATAAAAATAGGATAACAGGAGTGGAGGGGAGGCACAACAAAATCTTCTTCCCCAAAATCACAGAGCATGTCTAGAGCTATTCCCCATATGCTCCAGCAGTCAAGTCCACACTGCAGGCCTGTTGGAAACCCTGTGTTATTGCGTCTCGCTTGTGAAGGGAGGATAAAGGTTGTATCAGTTTAACTAAGACGATTGCAGGGAATCATCGTTATAAGCATGCCAATAGGGCACTTCCCTGAAATGGGTACTTTTAATGTATTTGAGGATTGTCTCTTAGTACTGAAGTGATGAATTGCCTGCCAGTGATGCTTTTCTGAAGAATGGTTTTGAAAAGCCATTCTACTGCCATCTCATTTGTGGCAAGAAGGAATCTGATAAACACACACAGGGAGTACACAAAGATTAGCTTTAACAAGCATATATGGAGATTCTTGACTGGTAGACATTGGATCCTTATTCCCACATGCAAATAGTCGCTCCTTGCAAGAAATTACTGGGATGCAATTGCGGGGATGGTGAGAGGGGTTATACTAACTTATACCTCCCCCTCCTTCCAAATTCTGCTTTAAGATAATCTCTTATAAGCCCACTGAAGTCAGTTGTGCAGTAGGGATGTAAAAGAAATCAGGATTTGCCCTGTCCTCTCTTCTTTTGTTTTTGGTTCATTGAATTTTATTCCTGTAATTCAATAAATGTGGTGAAGAAGGCCAGAGGATATGAATTAAATATGACAGGAGACCACAGGAATCCTGACCTTCTGTCTCACAAGGAAATCTTAAATCCAACCCCCTGCATGTACCTATCAGCGTTCTAGCTACCGAAATCATTATAAATGCTATTGAAATACAAATAAGTTCACCTTCTCCATTGCACAGCTAATTGCAACTTTCCTGAAAACAGTAGCTATCTAGAGACCTCATCCTGTTACATGTCTTTGTTTCTTTATGGATGCTTTGTTTTCTTCCTTTGAAAAATAGATTTAACTTCAAATGCTTTCATTCTGTCTATTGTGGCATGGAGATATGTAGTTAAAACATTTCTCAGCCCAAGACACTCTGAGAAAACTTTAACACTTATCTATGGAATGTGTGGTCAGCTTTTACTTCGGCGAGCACTTAGGTCTATATTTCACATCTAGATGACAGTACTTATATTACTTTAAAGAGTTCATCTATTTATGCTGCAATTTTTTGAAGACCTGTCTGCTTTTATTGAACCCTGCATGCTGGCAAGCAAAGCTAGCACTTCATCACCAAAATGAAAGAATCCATTTTGACATTTTTCTATTCCTTGACTATATTGGTAGATCCCATACAAGCCAATCACAGTACAGGAAAGTATGGAAACTATAGCAGTGATGACCTCTTACTAGGAGATTTTTCAGCTTTTGGAATGTCATTTGGATTCCCTAAGACTTTCCAAGATATATCCCAGTGCTGTGCATCTCTAGCCATTTGCATCTTCTGTTGATGTCAACATTGGATTTTAAAAACAATAAAATAATGCCTTGCAAATATATCCTTATATAAGTGCTTATGTATATAGATCTCTGGCTCATCTCAGTGGGAATCTGTACTCTTAAGGACTGAAGCACAGGCTTAATCTGGGTCTATAAATCCATGATTTTGTCTAGCATGACAGAGTTTCTCAACATAATGTTTTCTCTACCACAGGAGTACGAATTGCTTCTAAGGTTTACATTGGAGTAAAAGTTTACAACCTGCCTGCACATCGGGGTAAAAATCAGTCCCTGTAACACACAACAAGCAATAGTTTGAGCACTTAGGACAAATAAATGTATATCATAGTGCTATAAATCTGTTGAAATGCATAGCAAATTATAGCAAACTTTGTAACAGATAGTCTCGCAGTTAGTACAAACACCCACACACAGTCTCAGGCCAGTTTTTTTCTGCCCCATGCCTACCCAGAGAGTAAAATGACCCAATTTACCATTCTATAGAAATGAGGAGGACCATAATTTTGTGTTACCTATAGAGGTCATAAGGACTTTACAGGTCCAGCCTGTTGAGTATTCCAGCCATGACTGGCTTCCTTCTGGCACATACAATATATCTCTTGCTCCCTGAAGAAGATATACAGCAGAGAAAAAATAATCTTTCCCTCTATATTAAAAAAAAATTGAAGCCTGCTCTCCTGTCCTACACCTTTAAAATTCTCTCTGTTGTATAAAAGCAAAAAAAAAAGTAAACAGAATGGAGCACCTTATCTTATCTTCAATTGAATTTTCCCTGAAGGACCAAAATCCCAGGTAGGTGTGGAGGAATTTCGAGAATCATTGCTTGTAGGTGTTTTCTAAACACTCAAGGTTGATAAATACAAACTTATCAGAATATTCCCTCTCTTCTACATATTTGCTTTCATCTTTATTCTAAATGTATCAACCTTTACCACTTCAGAAGGAAGCAGGAAAAAATGAATGAGACTTGTCTTATAAGCCCCTGGTTCAGTAGTAAAATTATTTTATAAATTTTACAAAATTCTTAATACAAAAAATGAACCCAAGGTTGGAGCTAATGGATGTGTTTTGGGGGCTTTAACTCATTTAAATGTTCTGTTTCTCTTTGAGATGATTCCAAAAGTACTTCAGTGGAAGCTGCTCTCAGAGCAACAGGGCACCTCATCAAAAGGTTTAAAAAGAAAAGACGAGGGGAAAAATTCTTCAATAGAGCCTGTGTCCTTTTATCCTTGATTTATCGAGCATATCAGTTACCCCCCTTTGTTAAGAGATCTTTTCATTTGTAGGTATAAAATAAATTCAAACATTTTATCAAGATGTTCTTGTTACCAGCCACCAGTATAAATTTTACTTGCTGTAGTTGGGAAGAAGGTTTTCTGGCACAGCAGTTGTCCAATTAACGGGAGTATTACAGGCAACAGAAATAGTTTGCCCAGTCTCATTTCATGAATTACATAGATGCACGAGGAAGATGCATTTTCTTCTCACTGGTTTTCTATTTGTATTCATAATCCAATGTCTCAAAACGGTTGTGAATGGCTAGCAGTGGTGGCCATGGGTACACAAAAAGGTGTCTGTACTGTGCAGGTGGGTTTGAGCGCAGGCTATAGCTGGCAGTGACTGAATTTTTGATTAATAATAAAAGTAAAACAAGTATTCCTACAAGTAGCGGAGCTTAAAGAGCCTTGTTTTCCACATATTTCTATCCTTACTGCCCTGGCCTTTTCTACCCCACTGCAGTAACACTGTCTCTGTTAAAGTTCAGTGACACTTTAGCTAGCAAAGGACACTCAGATGAGCTCATAGAGCTCAAATTCACATAATCCCCCCCCACCCCCCGCATAACCAGGTTAAAAGTACCATGCATCACATTCCCTAAAAAGGAAAGGATTTTGCCTGAACAAAGACTGAATATGAAGTCACAACATGGAAGAAATCGTTTCCCATGCTCCCAGTCTTTGAACTCTTTCCTTTTTTTTTTTTTTTTCTTTCCTTTGTTTCCCCTCAATTATTCAGAAGTTCTTCATTTGCTTCATTTTAAGATGTTTAGGAATATCCTTCTGTAGCCATGAGTAATTCCTCAGCTGCCCTTGAAGTAGAGAGACATAGAGAACGGAAAGGCAAACCCAACCCGGGTGGACTGCCACCGTTGATGCAAGAAGCACCACAAAAGGGAAAGTCCCTGCCTGGATACAAAAAGAGTAGTGGGATGCAGCCGAAGAAAGAGCAAAAAGACCTGGCAGTTTCAAAGTGTTCTGAACAGTTTTGAGAAGTTCATTTTGTCAAAGTCAGCAAGAAGGAAATGAAGCCTCTTTGATAACGCATATCGATGTGAGTTTGAGGTCTGGGGGTAAAGTGAAAGACAGGGATATAGGAAATTCAACTAAAATAACTTTTAAAAAAATGGAAGATGTAACTGTGCCCTGGGGAACCATGATGGGAAAAGTTAAAAATTATATTCACATGGTGCTTGAAAAGTGGATAAAGATGAAAATGCTAGTAGTTGTGAGACAATCAGGTCCTCTATACTAACTATGGCTGCATCCTAGCTCCCCCTTTCCTGGTTCTGGTCTCTGAGGAATGCACTGTTCTTCAGACTTGCATGTTCTTGGTGTCTTCCAGATGGCGCAAAGTCTGAAAACTCATCTGAATTTTTTTTTTTAAGCTTACAAATTACTTCACAAATGAGTGTAGAACAAGAAGCAGATCTCAAGCAGGCAACAAAAAACACTCTGTTCCATTCAGCCTAATTAAGAATGAGCTGGAAAATTGTTCTTGAAATGAAAGCACTCTCACTTTCTAGTTGTACAGAAGTTTTTCTGTCAACTGAGCTCTGTGTTGGAAGGTCTGAGTTTATTAACATAAATCAAAGCATCTCATTCCCCATATTTTAGTACATTCCTCATATATGGATCATTTGTAGCTATCAGGATTTTTGCATATTCATAAACCAGAAGAAAAATACCTCTGAATGGCATCTTGAAACCCCTTTTCACTGATGAAGCCTGAATTTTCTTACCCACTTTCTCCATGCATACAAAAGTACATATTTATGTGCATAAAATGGCTGTTCTTTTAGGTTTTTGTAGGCCATTGAGACTAACAACAGACTATAAAGTTTTGCATCCCAAGGCTACTAGGTCTGATCCAGGCCAGGTCAGTGCAGACTGCAAATTATCTTCTCTTGGCTGTGCGGCGGCCTGCATGAAATGACTTTGGTCTCAGTCCAGCTCCCTGTGGATCAGTATGTACATCGCAAACCCCATTTCTATCAGCAGTGACTGGCAAATTTCCTGGCAGACTGAGCCATTTTACCATTTTACCTTCACAAGCCATTGCTTCAGGTCAAGCTTGGCAGCGTGGCTGTGTGATCCATTTCATAGTCCCTGTAGAACTTTTTTCTGGGACAAACAGCACAGGTGCTCTGAGCTTTTGGAACAGCACCCTTCATAAGCATTGCGAGCCCCCCAGATTGTACTGCATCTTTCTTAAATAACAGGTGCCTTTCTGAAAAAGTCAGTCCACTTGTGAGGTGGCCCTGCTGCATGTAGACTAGGAAACAATGAACATCACCTCAATGCAAAGAAACTGGATGCAGGCTAAAACCAGTATTTCAATAACAACGCACAAATGGATTCTTCTGGCTCTGCTCTATTACAGCAGAAGATATCCTACACTCAGATCCCAACGGGGAAGATCATTACGGGGAGGCCACCTGTGTATTCCCAGGCTTTCAGACTAAGCTGCTCCCCTATTGATTTTTGTATCAATGAACCAAGTGCCTGCTGCCTATTAGGCTTGTTGGTGTTCTCCCCCCAGAGCTCCTATTGACCAATTAGACATTTCTACTGGAGCACCAGCAGCCACAGCATTTAGGAGCCTGTGTTTTTCTAAACCCTAACAGTGTTCATGTCAGCACCTGGCTGCATGAGCCATAATGAAGGTCTTCTCTCACTTCAGGGCATTTGTTATATGCTTTTGAGCAAGTGAACTATTGTGCCAGAGTATTTAACAAGGTCACTGGATGTGCAAGACACAGTGGGTCTCCCTCAGTTGTGGAAACTGCATCCCTTTCTTTGGATTCAATGGAATTTTTCAGACCCTTTTATGAACTGCTGCTATTTCATTTTGTTTGCTCACTCTTTTATCAATGTACAAGCTGCAGAAATTGTCTGTGACAGCTCAAATTCTACTTTGTCAGCCCAAGTTTACCTGAACACAACTGCTGGCTTTGGTAGGATTGTCCCAGATATATGAGTGGAGTTTGTCTCAGTGACTGCCTCTACTAATGAGAACTTACTCAGTCACACACAGTGTCTATAATTCGGTAAGAACTGTTAGTAAGTCCCAGGTCTCCTCCTCTTTCTTCTTATATTTACTTTTACTTCTGGGCTCTGCTGCAGTTTTATTTACCTGAATAACTCCAAAGTTTTCGTAAGTGGGTCCAAAGGAACCAACTTCATATAGAAAGCCTGAATGCCTCTGCCTTTGTTGCTAGTTGACATATTTCCTGTATTTTTTCCTTAATTGGCAATGTGGTTATGTCAAATTGCATTTCTGTTCCTGTAGCCTCATCCAGAATCAGTGGAGCTCAATATTCTGTTCAGACTGAGTTGTTTGATCTGAATTTTGCAGAGGAAAAAACTGCTTGCCAATAGCAATGTCTCTTTTCATCTATTAAGCTTCTAAATGTGTGTGTGTGTATAAATATATCTTTAACTATACTATCTGTGGATCTATGGATAAACGTGTTGGTAGCTGACTCTCCTGGTAGTTCAGATTGCAAACTGACTCCATTAACACCACCTAAATATAGGATTTAAGTTATTAAGGTTAGTTTTTCATTTTATTTTCTGTCTATCTAACTGTACTGTCAAAGGAAAATACTTTATTCTTTGCAAACAGACATATATAAATGGAAAATCATGGTTGTGTTTTCTTATGCCAAAAACAACTGAAATTTTGCCAGATCTTGAACTCTTGCTGAAGGGTTTTGGATTTAGGAATATCTGTGAAAGTTTGAAGGGGATGTCTGTGTATCTGCCTGTGTCTGATTGCTGGGTTATTTACCAGCTTTTCAGAAGTTACATTGCAAACCCCATTAGCTTAAAGTTGACATATCTTTTCTTTTTTAGATGCTTTCTTTTTTTGCTTTGATCTTTTACATGTGGGTGGGTCATGCAGCTTAGAACCAAGGTCAGCTGCAGGTGTTAGCGTTATCAGCCCTGTATGCCCGTATGTGCATATTTCCCATCCACATTGCGGCTTCTGTGGCTGCAGTGCTCTTAGTAAGAGATCAGCTGAGGATACCAGCTGTGTACAACACACTTAACTCCTCCTGGACTCCGTCCATCCTGTCTCTGTGAACAAGAGTTTAGGCACGCACTGATGTACTGAACTTGTTGCAACTTCCACTGCAGAAAGATGCAGGACTTGGCTAGTGACCACCCTGGTGAATGCAGTGTGCATGGTAGGAAGGTTTAGATTTGAGACTGTGCTTGGACATTATCCTTAACTGTGTAGTACAGCTGTAGAAGAATTCTAAAAGAATGTTTGCAGATAATGCAAAACTATTAGGCTTGTCAAATATAAAGATGGTAGCAAATTTGAGGAGAGGCTTCATGTTACTGAATGACTGGGTAGGTTGAAATTCAGTGTTCAAAAATGCAGAGTAATAGACGATGGGAAAACAATGTTAAGTAAATACGCAAAAGGTGAGTTGTAATTTAATTCCTACCATTCAGAGAAAGAGATCAGGCAATCACAGGGGGAAGCTTTCTGAAAAACTCAAATGAGTGCTCGGCACTAGTCAAAAAACAAACAAATCCAGAGCGCCAGATAGAATAGTTAGAATGATCAGGAAGAGAACAAAACAGGATGGAAAAACCATTTTTGTGGTATTGTGTAAATCCATAATATATCTAAATCTCAAATTACTGCATACAGTTTGGCTGATTCCTGCTTACAAAGGATATAATGGAAGTAGTGAATGGTGACAAAGATCATCTTTTATATGGAATAGCTTCTATACAAAGAATGACTAGATAAGGTGGAACTCAGCTCAGAAAACAGATGGCTGAGGAGGGGTACGATAGTGATCTATGAAACTGTGGATGGTGCATAGAACATGAACAAGGAATGGTTATTTACTATTTCTAATAACACAGGAACAAGGGGCAACCAATTAAATGATTGCACAGCAGGTTTAAAGACAAAGATAGTGCTTTTCACAGAATGCGTAATTAAATTGTGAAATGGCTCCCATAAAATGAGAATAAGAGAGTGGGATGATTTTGCTTAGAAAAGGGGTCACCAAGGGTAGATATGTGAGAAGTCTCTTACACCATGGGGGAAGGGGAAGGCAGAATGCATGTTTGCTATTTATCAGAGCATAAGAAGTTTCCCAATTAAAAATCAGGCAGTGGATTTGAAGCAAACAAATAAAGATAATTTTTCTCCTTTGTATTTATAATTAAACTGTGGATCTTCTCACCAGAGGATATCATAGAGGCTGAAAGTATAAATGATACTTTCCTGGTTTTTCTAAGGTGCTTTTTGCAGAACTGTTCAGATTTGTCAGCCAGAGCCCAAATTTATTATTGCAAGAAAGTCAGGAGGCAACAATTGTCCTACAAGGTAGATCTTGGACTGTGCCACTCAGGCTATGTGGACAGAGCAGAAACCATCTCTGTTTCCAGACAAAGATACTCCTGATGCAGGTTTGTCATAGCCAGCTTTTAATTCTCACTCTGAAATACACTGCACTGCACTGAAATCCTTATCTGTATTTCTAAGTGTCTTAGGCTTCTGTTAGCCACTGATCTATTCTGCCCAGATCTGGGAAAGAAAATGATGGAACTGCACACGGTGTTAAAATCTTTCCTTTACCACAGTGATAACTCCAGTTCAGATGCCTCCATTTTAAAAAGCAGAAGAAAACAGCTTTTTTTATTATTTGTCTTTACCACTAGTATCCAAGGACTGCGATTTAGTATTTTGACATACTTAGCTAGCTTCTGTCCCACAGTTTGGACACAAGTAGATTATTGAGTAGATCATGAGGAGCACATGTACCAAGTATATACTTCTCAGGCATGTAAATACTTTCCACTTACTTGAAATCGTGCACATTATATGTGGACCATTTTACCTTTTGGGACATTTAATTGTGATATGGCTGTGTTCTTTGGAGCATTTTAGAATAGCAGCTGATGAACGTTGATTATAGGAACAGCAATGAGGCCCACAGATGTTTGACTCTTTATAGCTTCCCCAGAGTTAAGTTTAAAATATTCTGAGTTTGCTCCCTGCCTCACCTGAATAAATCTGAAGTGGCCCTGTTCCAGATTTATATTGCTTTAACTAAACAGAGGACTTGGTTATCCAGCTGGCCGCATAATGTATTTTAGTAATGCTCCTGATACAGGCATGATTGACCTGCCTTGATAATGTATCTCCCTGTTACCTAAATCTAAACCCATGTATGATAGCTGTTTTCATTTCCATCTGAAATATCTGCTCCATAAAAAATCTCCCCACCTCCACTGTGAACAGAATTAGGAGTTTGGTTTTGTGTCTTGCCCGCATGTAGCCCACTGCTGGGGCTGGCCAAGCTCTGCACACTTAGATGATTTAGCTGAACACTGACTCCATCATGTTTTTTGAACTGTGCGTGGCTCTGTTGCTTGTACTCCATTACCGGTTGCCTGTGGGAGGCTGTCCTCTCAGGTATGATACGCCGTCTCACCAGAGGAAATGTCCCGAGGAAATGATGTAGGAGTTGTTTTACGCAGATGTAGGAGTTGTTTTACCCAGTCTAAATCCAGTCTCCTATTTTTGGAGAGGTCCCTCCTGGATAAATGTGTTTTGTGATATTTTATTAGGTGAAATGTGCTGACTGTATAAAAAAATCTTGTTCAGAGGTTGATGATCATCTTTTTTACTCTCCACACTACTTTCCTTGTGAATACATTTAATTATATGATGCTGTATTCATTGCCTCGCTGACACTAAAGCGCTCTGCAGTTAAGGCCTAAATACTAAACCAGGCAGATATTCAAGCGTTGTAAAGTTAGTCTCTTTTTTTTTTTTTCTTTTTTTTATGCCAGCAACAGTGCTACATTGATTTACAGGAAGCAGGTGGGGGGAGGGTGCTATCTTTTGCCTGCTCTTTTTATTGAATTCTCTTTCTTTTTTTAATGCCCATATTTAGGTGACTTGAACAGTAGGAATAGGGTTTTTCATTTGCAGATAACTGACTAGTATTGGGCATATTTTTGGTGCAAACTAGAAAAATATTCCCTGGCGATGAGGGGGATTAGAGTACTCACTGACAGAAATCCAACTCAGGTTTGCTTAGTTTTCGTATGCAAAATCCAATTTTTTAAATGAAAGTTTTATTTGTTTTCACTTGATTTCATGGAGGAAAAAAGACCTCACAAAGCTAGAATTTGCTGCCTTTATTCTGGCAGAATACTGCTCCACCTCATCGTCAGTTTTATTGTGCCAGAGCATTGTTCCTTTTGGATGTATGAAGCATGTTGGAAGCAAGCTGCTGGAGGACAGGAGAGTGGTGAGATTCTGCTCACCCCCTGCTTCAAAAGATGAGAACTATCTTGCACACACAGTGTCTACTAGTTTGCCTATGTGGGTTTACTGTACACAGATCGTGTGGTGCATGCACATGGTAAAACCCTCTCTGCGCCTGGGATGAGGGCACCCAGCTGTCAGCACAGCTCGCCTCCGTTACTGCCTTCCCATGAGTTAGTGGGACAGTGTCCTGAACTCCCAGTTTGAAAGGACCCCGAGCCAATACGCACTGCCTGACTCCTTAGATGCACAGATCCTTGCATCTCTCACAGCTGGGATTTACTGTGCTGGAAACCATGAGCTCTGTGCAGTTAATTCCAGCTCTGTACACACGTACATGGTGTCCAGACTGAAAGGCTGCACAAGTTCTCTGATCTGGTCTGTCATAGCCCATGTCACTCCATCAGTAAGGCCACAGCAGAACCTGGCCAGATTCTTGTTTCTGGACTGCTGTGCCCCTAGAGCCTCTCAGTCCCCCTTCTGGGTTTTTCTGTTTCCCATTGCACAGCTGCACAGTTAATCCAAGGTACGTTAACAGTGTATTTGGGTTATTTTTATTTCAAAAACAGGAGCGGTCAGCCTGTGGTCCCAGGGCTGTATGGGTGTCAGAGCAACAACTATCTATCCATCTTCCCAGAAGGGACCTTCCCCATCACATTGACCAGGCACCTTGTGAAGCCTTTGGCCACAGCTGAGGAAAGCCTCTGATTAGCACTTGGCCACCTGGAGAATAATTTGTACATGAACCGCAGTTACTTTGGGTAACTTCTGCTGCCCTCACAGTCAGCGCTCCCAGCTTTGCTTTTGCACAATAAAGGCTACAGCTATGACTGCTAAAATGAAATTAAACAGTTTTTAATCAAGTACTGTATGTACTAAAATTGACATTATGATAATTTTGCTTACTACTCTCTTTATAACAAGTTTCCATTTTGTTTCTGTGCATGTTTTGCTGAATACTTTTGATCAAACACAAAATTTAAGAATTAGTATCAGGCTGACAGGTTTTGAACTTGGCATTTACTGTGAAATTTACAGTATGAATTAGCATATTAGCACAAATTCAGAGGTGAAATAAGATGCTGACATCCATTTGTAAATGTTTGTAAATCCTTGTAAGATTATAGGAAGCAAAGCCGTGAAGTTCTTCCCACTCCCAAAGGTAGCTGTGCTTGGTCCTCAGGCATGTCCAGGTTTTACAGTAAACTCGGAGGACTGTGCCACCACTGAGGTGCAGATTGAGGAAAGCTTTGCAGATGGCTGTTGGAAGTGCTTCATGATTTAATGAAAGACTTCAGCATTCGGGACTGCCAATGGATGTGTCTCTGGATGAGTCACGAACTGTAAAGTCGCTTTTAAAATATAAGAAAGCCCTTTCCCATCCTTTCCACCTTACCCCATCTTCTTCCGTGAAAAGGGCAAAGGGAAAAGGAGGCTGAATAAGGTCATCAGCGGTGTTAGATGTATATCAAACTCTAGCACAACTATGTCGTATAATATTACAAAGTGGGTAAAGGAACATTTGTCAGATCTTAGTAACAGTGATTACCTGCAAACTGAACACTTGGCTTGTGCAAGGGCATAAGATCTTTCCTCAGCCTTTTTTTCTGCATTTTATCATTAGCACCAATAATAGCATCTGCAGGGAGTAATTAGAGACATCCAGAGGGGAAAGGAATTCTGCCAGAGGACATCATTATGTCTGGAAAACTAAAGATGCTGTGTAGTAAGGTCATGAATAAATTGTTTGAGTCTAGGGTGGAGGAGAAGACCAGTAAAAGTACAAAGTTTCCTACTGCTGCTAATATGCTTATGAAAAGCACATTAATTTCCACTGGAACACCATTAAGGAAATTAGTTTGTTCTGACAGTTTGTGTTGCTGGATACCATATGTTTACCTTGAGGGAATGTTTGTGGAGAACCACTTTGGGTTAATTGTAAATGTCACAATTAAATAAGTAAATATACAGAACTGTATCTATGATTTGCATCAGTGCACAGGCACTCTGTACCACTGGTGTGCCATGTAATGTGTGCACATATAAATATATACTTTTATGTACTATATCCATACCAATCAGCTTATCTGGACACACAGACATCAGGTACAAACAGCACCAGCATTTTGTCTTTCTGATCTGTTTATCATTACATACATATGGCACTGCACCATGCCCTTCCTTCTCTTTAATGCCTGCACTGTGAGCTCTGAGTACTGAGCATTGAGTTTCCCTGGTGCTCGTGACAGGTGTTGCACCTCTAATTCATCTGGCACAAAAACAGCGAGGAGGGGAGAGGAAGGAAATCAGATACCATATTAAAAATCTCAGATTAGTTGGAGTCACATTACGGATTACCAAGGTTCAAATACGTTGCCTTTCAGTGGTGTCAGTCCTACCTAATAATCTGCACAGGAGTTGAGGATTTTCAGCACCTTGACAGATTAAACCTTAAGAACACTCAAACAAACCTGTCACATAGGTCTTTATCATGCAAACTTGAGGCCAAGTTCAATAACAGCCCTGTTAGTTTTCTGCATTGCAGATGCCTTGAAAAATTGATTTTCTGTTTTGCCACTGACTTCAGTGGAACCAGGCTTTAGCCCTCCGAGGCAAATTTATTCCTGTAGATTGTAGCCTCTTCTGAAATTCTTAATTTCACATCCTTAAATAGTCAGTTTTGAGACAGACCAGCTATGGGTGCAGACTTTGCCGGGTGTTGCTCACCATTGCTGGGTTATTAACTTCCCTTATGATCTGGGATACCCTTTTTGTTCCTTTGAAAATGCATTTCATGGATTTAAAGGCCTGATCCAAAATGTACAGGAATAAATACAAAACTTTGTATTGAACACTGGAAAAGGATTTTAAGGGGAGTTGGTCATTGTTTACAGCAGGAATGTATTTTTACCAGAAACAAGAAATCCAGTCTGTTAGGGCAACATTAATCTGGGGAAAATCCTTTCTGAAGTGTCCAGAGCTTGTTAACACAGCTAACACCTAAGGCAGCAGTGTGTCTTTAAGCTCTACTAATATTGTACAATAATAATTTTTATGGAAGAAAATCTTCCCCTCTCCCTGAACAGAAACAAGACATATTATTGACTGCCATCCGGAAAGATGTATGCTCTGGTCTTCTGAGTCTATTAATATTTGATGCTGATGGATGTGAGCTGGCAGCCTTAGTTATTAATGGAGTTTGGTTCCTTGGACCTAACCCTCAATACATAGGGGAGAATTAACAATAACAAGAACTGTGTGCCCAAACCTCTCATGGTGCTAGAAAGGTCCGTTGTTTGGTTTCAGCAACTATTAGTATTTCTGAAGTACTTAAAGGTATGGAGGGTCATATAGGTGATGTTAGTCACATTGCTGCCACTGTTCATTTTCATTTAAAGGTCACCTTTTAGGGTCCCAGGGGTCACAGATCCCCCACCTGTATCTTTGCTGTGTTGGGATACTCTCATTGGATTTCGATTTCAAACAAAAAAATCTCACTTGTGTTAGCTTCTGAGCAGCTGCATGGAGATGTGGGACACCCTGTCCTTGGTTGCCCTGATGGGACATCTCACAGATCAGAGAGTGGGAAGGTGTAATGCAAAGCAGAGGGATGGAACATGCTGCTTCACACATGGAGCAGGACATTTACTGGAGCTGGCCCTGATCCCACATGCAGTGAAAAGTTTTTCCATTGACTATGTTATAGTCAGATTTGAAATTCCCTGAAATTAGGAAATAATACATTGGATAGATTTCAGGGGTATATTTTGATGAAGTGGGCCTTCTAAGTGAAAATGATAAAGAAAATGAAGGACTTTTGAAAGCTTGTGATGTCCATATGGATCATTCTGACTTGGAAAATAGAGATGTAAAATACCAAGTTATTTATAGCTGGATTTCTTAATATAGCTGTAACATTTTCAGGGGTATATGTTTGATTGAATTAGCTACTCCTTCCTATCACGTATACCACATCCAGGCATTCCACTACTCTCATTAACCTCCCGATCTTAATAGAAAAAAGAATAATCAACATAAGGAGCACAGCTGTTGATTAATTTTACTAAATAGGATAGAAATATAAAGTACCATATTGCAAGAGTGAAGATTCAATGCACAACATTTGAAATCTGTTTAATAGAATATATAACTCATTAACAACTGGATAGACATATACTGCGGCATTATTCACTTGGGCAGGTGGTGAGAGGGAGGTGGAATTTACATATCTTTAACAGTACCTGAATGCATTTAATTTCATAGGTCATCCTCCCAAATCAAGTTCAAAATGTTAATAACGGGGTGTGCATTTATAATTAATAAAATCTTAGAGCCAGTGCTATAGTTCAAGTGCATTTTCCTCTTATGTAATTAAGAAGTTAAGTGTATTTGGCAGTTGTCACTCAGACAGCTCTGAAGGTCTCGCTTGTCAAACCCAGAGATAGAAATCTCATTAAGCCAGTTATTTTTTCACTTAAGGTGTGTTTGCAAAGTAAGCGCGTATAAGGTGGACAGCCAGAATGACCAAGCTCTGTTAGTCTATAAAGTACAGTACATTAAAGTAAATGCCAAAACTTAAAGACACGTTGAATAAAAATGAAACAGCTTGATGTTTAGCTTGTATACCCTACCTTTTCTTTGGGATACGCAAAGTGCCTGTGTCTGACTGCTCTCCATGCAAAGCCTACAGAAAACCAGTGAATCCACACCAGCCTGTTGTGCACATGGCCGTGGAGAACTTACTGCATAACACAAGCTGATCTGCCATCACAGAGCGTCAGCTGAGGAACTGTAAATCCACCTTCTGCTTCCACCCATGGCCCAGATGCTGTTTTAGTTAATCTGGTTCCCAAAGGGATATTTTAGTTCCACATCACTCTGTTCTACTTTCCTTTTCAGAGGAATTTTCTTTTACTTCTAGATCACTAGTTCAGATCCAGATAAGGTCAGTTGTCACAGAAATTATTAGCAGTACCAGCAGTTCTGTGTTGTACATGAAATGAGTTGGGAGTTTCATTCACACAAGATACAGCTTTCTAAGTAGCACTAATTGGCTGTCTAATTGTCACACACAGGAGAAAGGCAGAGGATTGATTAGGCGTGGAGACTGAATGCCCCTCTGCCATCCTGCTCGGCTCTGGGTTCCTGTAGCACATTCTGTAGGCATGCTGGCAGGGTAATGAGGGGCAGCATGCTCTGGATTTTCTGGCTGTCAAGACATCACCTTTTACTGCCGGGCCTTTTCAGGGGAACTTGTTTTACTCCACCAAGGTCAAAGATAGCATCTTTTACAAACACTGCTTTCACTCAAAAATTAGAGACTTCTAGGATTTACTTCTGAGCAGTACGTATTTTAACCATTTCTTTTACTTCCCCCGAAAACAAAGTTTTTAGTATAAAATAGGATGAGTCATACTGGTGCTAGGCAGAACTGCTACAGCAAGCATATGGGGGTTTATGGTGCTTAGAAATCTGTTCATATTTCCTTTTACTGTCTCAGTGTCTGATGCTGTGATATACAAGCTCCTGGAGGTACTTGCCATGGCATAGGGAAGCTGACATTTTGTGCATTTATCTCCTGAAAAATGGCTGCTCCTATCAAACAGTGAAGCCTCTCACCTGCAAAAATACATTTTGACCAGTATCTTTTCCCCTGAGCTATGGTATAGGTCACACTGCTCAATGTAGTTACTATTTAACTCTGGAGTAGAATAGCTTTCTCTGACATAAAACTAAATTATTAAAGTTTGACTCACTGAAGAAGTGAATTCAGGAGCTAATTTGTGATATGAAAGTCAGGACTACACATAGTAGAAAAAGGAGCAAGAATACCTTGTATATGCTAGCATAGGTAGACCTGACTACGGGACTCGGTAAGAAGGTTTAAAGGAGCTGTGCTCCCATTTTAATTCCCTTGTTGTATCAGATCAACAATATTAGTAAGAACTATGTCTCTCTTTCAGCCACACAAGCTAATCAGTGCATACAGCGTACCGTCACTTACTGCTGATACGGTCTCTATTTCTGCATTTACTCTCCTTTCCCCTGCTTTCCCCACACCTAAAGCAGAAATAGGACAGAGACCGTCTGTTTCTGTGTTCTGCTCTGTGTCCCTCCTTTCTGACATGTGCATCACTCCTTGTTCAGCATTCTTCCTGGAGTCACAATCTCGTGCAAATTAATTGAAAACAAATGCAGGTACCAGCTATGCCTCAAAAAGGTCTAATGCACCTGCCATGGAGTTTTCCTCCTTGCCAGTCTGTGGAAGATGAGCACGTATGGGATCCTTTAGCTTTTTAACAACCCTATTCTTAGAATATATTTTTCCAGAAATGCAGAGCAATCTTTGCACAGTTGCAGACTGTATATTTTGTGATTAGTGTTTTGTAAGTGATGTTTTGCTTAATGATCTAACATCTGTTCTAGGAGGTTTGTTTTTGTAACTTCCCCACCTCCTGCTGAATGAAAGCCAGAAACTTGTCCCTTTCCTCCAAGTCAATCAAAGCACTAATTGCATCATAATCATGGGAAGCAGCAGTGACTGCTCAAGTGCTGAAGACTCAGCAATCAACTCATAACACTCTGTTCACTGTTTTGAAAGAGAAAGCCTCCCTGTGCAGAGATGGGAATTTCCTGCAATTCAGATTTCTTTGGCTGACACTGACTTTTTTTTGGTTTGCAGGGAGATGACTGCACCATTACCTGCATGGCAGGAACCTACGGAACCAATTGCTCATCAGTTTGTAATTGCAAAAATGATGGTGCATGTTCCCCTGTGGATGGTCTGTGCTATTGCAAAGAAGGTAAACAAAATTCAGATTTAACAATTGTCTGCAATTTGGCATCGATGCTTCTCCCCTTTTAAAGTGGCACAGCTGTGCAGTCAGTAACTCCACTATTTTCATGTGCCTGTCAGTAATTCGACAGTCTGCCCAAGTATCAAAACTCAACAGGGGCTTGACTGTATGTTTTGTCTCTGCCCTGAACAGGGGCCAGACTTAACTGCTCTGCTGCAAGAACAGGTCACAGAACGAAGAGTGCTGGCAGAGCCACAGCTCCTCTCCAGAGGAAAGGCAAAGTGTCATGGGTTAACCCTGGCTGGTAATTAAGTAGCACGCAGCCACTTGCTCACTCCGCCTCACCTAGAGGGATGGGGAGGAGAGTTGGACAGGAATGTAAAACTCGAGGGTTGAGGTAAGAGCAATTTAATAATTGAAATAGAATAAAAATGAAAGAACAATAATAACAATGATGACAATAACAGCTATAATGAAAAGGGGAAGGGAAAGAATAAAATCCAGAGGGAAAGAAAGAAAGAAACATGTGGTGCACAATGCAACTGCTCATCACCCACTGACCGATGCCCAGCCAGTCCCCGAGCAGCAACCTGCCCGCCCCAGCCAGGCCCCCCGGTATACATACCGAGCATGACATCCCGTGGTATGGAGTACCCCTTTGGTTAGTTCAGGTCAGCTGGCCTGGCTGTGTCCCCTCACAATTCTTCGTGCCTTTTTACTAACAAGGCCTGAGGAACTGAAGAAGTCTCACATCAAAGCTAAAACACAGCACCGTACTAACTCCTAAGAAGACAATTAAGTCCATCCCAGCTGAAAGCAGGACACAAAGCAATCCCCAGACCGTTGGTGTCTTTTCTCTATCACTTTGCTGCCTCATTTCTCTGGGACTGAAGCCCCTGTTCTCCCCTCCATGCCCAGGGTGGCACAACTGGGCAAGGGAGCTGAGGCAGCCTCCTGCCTGTCTTTTCTTCAGCCCACTGCGCTGGGCTGTGCCCAGCCATGGTTATCCTCGCCAGACCTGACCCTGACCTGCAGTCTGGCCGCCTGTCTCGACCTCGGAATGCTCTCATTCCCACAGGCTTTCCTGGTGACCGGGGCTCCTAACCCATCCCAGCTGCCAACCCTGCTGTTGGGCAGGCCCTGGCTGTCTGCCCTTGCTGCCATCCTCAGGTCCCCTTCTCCCTGTACCCTGACACTGTGACAGCCCAGCCATGTGCAGGTATCCTCTGCCTCCTGAGTTGGTACGGGGTTGCAGGATGTGGTGGTCTTTTATCTGGGGAAATTAGAAGTCTTGCCTGCTCCGGAGTCTCTTTGCAGGACTAACATCTTTTCTTCCCACACATATGTCCACAATTGCCTTCTGTTCTCAGTAGTGAGCGTAACCTATGTATCTAGTAATCACCTGAGAAATCTTGTACTGTTCCGTAGCCCAGTGTCTCTTATGTTCCCGGTGTAGTGGTGCCTTCCCCCAGAATACCAACATGAGCTATGCCTGTATGGCATACATAAGTCCTAAAACAGAAGTGAGGCAAATAATGATAAAATCTGGCATTTCAAACATGAATTAATGGATCACTGTAGAACCCCATTTAATGAGGGTGTATAAACCATGAGTTACTGCTCAACTCCATTACGTACAGCTGCAGTGTAATGAAAGCCATTGTGCAGCTGGTAGTTAAGATTTGAGCCTTAATGGTTAGAAATGATGGCCTTGGTCTTTTTTTAGGTGTAATAGCTTCTTTATATTAAAGGGTATTCTCAAAAATATGAGGTAAGAAACAGGCAGCATCAAATGGCAAGTTTCTCGCATCCTCGCTGATCAGCAAGCCTCCAGCCTGCCAGACAGTACTGCACCCTCCTGCTGCCTGAGCAGCTCCCAGAGAGGCATCAGACATCTTAATCTGGTAAACAGCTGACACAGTGATACCTGTATTGCCCTTCTGTATGTATAGATGCTAGTAGATTGGGAGGTCATAATTAAAGGGTCAGTCTTTGACCCCAAGATAGTCTTAGCTTAGACCAAGATCAGCAGGAAACCGGTCCTAGAATCAAAGAGCTGCAGTTCATAAGGTGCCTTTCTCACTGTCTTTACTTTTTTTTTTTTCATGAAAACATCCCAAATGCTGTTTCTCTCGTATGTTTCTTTAGGGTGGCAAGGAGTGGATTGCTCTATTCCATGTTCAAGTGGAAGCTGGGGTCTTAACTGTAACCAGACATGTTACTGCACAAACGGAGCAGCCTGCAGGCCAGCTGATGGCTTTTGTCTCTGCTCACCTGGGTGGCAAGGGGACTACTGTGATCAGCCATGTCCTGTAAGTACAGCTGGGATGCTCTTGCATCCCCTTTAAAACTGTAGTCCATGTAGCTCTTCTAAATGTACAGTAGGTCACTATCTCATTATGTCTAGGGATATCTGAAGGAAATCATGTGTAAATAACAGATTGGGGTTCTAGCAGTCAAGTAGATGTATTATACTTTGCATTGTATTTTATCAGAGCTATTGCCGTGTTATCTGCATTTTCTTGAACATCATTTTTTAAAGTGATTCCTCATTTGGTTTTATATAGAAATGTTAGGCACTGAGTTGTTTTTGTTGTCTCTGTATGTTAATTTAAAAAATGCAACTCAGCATTAAGAGGGACATGATAGATGATTTTGCACGTTTTAGAACAAAAACCTGATTACTGAGAGACTTTTTTATTTATGTTTTTGGAAGGATGGAACATATGGTCTTAATTGCAGTGAGCGTTGTGACTGTAGCCACGCAGATGGGTGTGATCCTGTCACCGGTTACTGCTGCTGTCTTGCAGGCTGGACAGGTAAAATTAGCACTTACTTTAGTAAACCTTGGGGATTTTGGTTTTTGGGGTTTTGGGCACTTTTGGTGTGTTGTTCTGCTTTGCTGTTGCATCAGTGATAGCATTGGACTTGTGACTGCAAACTTAAATAATAGATTTGGACAAGATCAGCTGAACTTACCCATATTTAAATCACTCACGATAGTGACAATAATTGGCATTCATTAAATTTGTATTCAGATTAGTTGAAGATGGCTCCAAATCTGGAGCCAGATGTTAGCCTTCTGTAAAAAGAAACCACAGGAGGGATGCAGATCATCTGGAAATCCTGCAGAGTTTTTCTCCTTGAATAGCCCTTTCCACAGGGGTGTGGTTGTGGTACGGTGAATCCTGGGACCATCACACCTGGGGATGCGGAGAGATGTTTTCTGAATGCTAAAAGTCATTACAGCTGCTCCATTGTACAAAATCCAGTTTTGTCACAAAGCATTGTCTTTATGCTTTTCCCATTTTGCC
The DNA here is from genome assembly GCF_023634155.1 of Falco peregrinus. Taxonomy (NCBI): domain Eukaryota; kingdom Metazoa; phylum Chordata; class Aves; order Falconiformes; family Falconidae; genus Falco; species Falco peregrinus. The sequence continues at coordinate 124,885,835 of NC_073721.1, read as the reverse complement.
ATGCTTCTTGCCACACAGAAGGGTAGTTAAGGAGAGCAGATTGATGCTGGCTTGACAAAGAGTTTTCGTGATTACACAGAAGCAGGAAGGAATATTCAGTGAAGTCACAGAGTCCAAGCTGGAGATCCCAGTACAATCAGACCTGCACTTGACTCCATACTGATACGTCTCTTTGCCAGCTTTTGACAGCTCACATAACAGCAGCGGGGAGCAAGTTATTGACCCAACCAGTATTTCACACTTTGCTGCCTAAAATACTGGTTAATCTTCCTGAGCTCATTGTAGAGGCCCTGGAGGGAAATAAACTTATATTCTTGCCCATAACTGCAGAACCACCAGTGGCACAGACAATTAAAATGCATTTATATTAACAGCAATTCATTTGGAAAATTTAATTGTTTTTCAAACAAGTACAAGTTGGAAGAATGTATGGAGCAAGGCAGGCTGATCAACCAGCCAACATTTGAGTTGCTGTCACCTACACCTTCATTTATGCCTTAAACCAATGCATGCTTTCTATTTCTGATGGAGAGAACGTCACCACAGCAGCTCAGTTTCCAGAAGCATGAGGCAGCAGTGAAATTATACCTAGAATGTACAATGGAAAAAATCTCTTCAGAATTTAATAAAATTAAAAAATGGGAAGTTCTACGTGCTGCTTATAACAAGGCTACTTTTCAAAGATACTGGGCATGCATCCCTGAAAGGGGCATTTTTCCACAGGAAAATCCATTTTATAAGCTCACTAATGTGTCCCCCTCCAGCTTGCATTCTTCACTCGCTGGACTGCATTCATCTTTCTTTGAGCCTCTTTACCATCAATATATACATCTATCAGGCTTTAAAACTCTACAGTGCATTATTGATGATCGTCAGAGAAACAGTAGGCTTTCCTGTAGTCATTGTGAGTTTCTTCAAGGGAGAAAATGGTTTGTAAAAGTACAGTAAATTAAAGGGATAGATTTATACACTCTTACTTTAGAAGTTTATTACACATCTTTCTGGATGTAGCATTCCAGAGGGAACTTCAGAAGATGTACTTTGCAGACAATGCAGACTAAAGGCGTGGCTTTTTCTTAAAGGCATTTGCAACAAATACTTTATACTTGCTCCCATGCACATGTGTAAATGTACTTCAAATGCGGTTACAAATTACTCCAAGTAAAGATAAGAATAATTTCTGGGACATCCTTCTTTTTTTGATTTCCGTATTGGGCAAGATAGATGTCTATTAACTTGCAGGGGACTTACTGCGAACTAACCACTTTATACTCCAGTGTGCCCCTGCATTTCTGGAACTTCCTTCTTCAGGACCACATTTCAGGGAGGAAAATACTATGTTAGTATTTGAGAGCAGGTCGGAGCTGAGATGTTGACAGGGCCATGCAAGGTGTGCACTGGAAATGTTTATAGGCAGAGCCAACACATGTTTTGTCAATTCTGCATCCAGTGTTTTTTCAACTTGGCTTAGCATCAGACACAAGGATAAATTCTGTTCATGCTAGTTTGAAAGTATGTAATTTAAGAAATTCTTCAGCTAGATAATTATATTTTCATATTAAGGAGTATGGCATCAGTGAAAGATTAATCTTATCTGTAGCTGTTGTGAACTGGGCTGTGACGTGTATTGCAGTGCATTTTATAAATACGTGATAAATAATTCAGGCTTAAATTTTTGCTTTCTGAATTTGGTACTAATTAGGCATGGCCTGCAAAAAGATCAGAAAAGTTCAGGATCACAAAACATCTGAAGGTTTTCCTGCCCACTCACGCCAGACAGAGAATTCACGTGGCTTTCTGATCCTAATAGCCACAAAACTTCATCTGAAACAGCATATTCTGTATGTTCATCCCACACGTGGGACTCCCTCTTGATGTCAGTGTTTTATGTAAAGATCAAGAGGAAGATTGAACCCATTTTCTTTAAAGTGGTTTTCAAGATGTTACTGATAGAAACCTTCAGAGACTGATAGATGGTAGGAGCGTGGAGGAAGACTGGGAAAAGAAGAAAAAAAGGCATGTAAGGAGTAGCATACAATGTAAGTTAATAGCAGTCTACCGTCCTTTTATTATGTTATGACTGCCACCCATCAAGACTATTATTCAGGACGATGCCTTTCTGAGTGTACCAGCTGGGGGAAGGTAATTTTCAGGAGCTGAGTGTACCTGGCAGATGGGAAGATGATGAAGAGATTCCCACATATCAACCAGGAGATCACAAAGCTGTGCAAACCAGCTGTATGCATAAATAAGCACACTGGCAACAAGCTGCTTAGAGACATGCATACACAGTTTCCATTAAGTTCAGTGGGGAATTGCATGTGTGTTACAGCCAGTGGTTGAGGTTAGATCAGATCTAAAGATGATTGCACCCTGTCTTTATTGCTGAAAATTACCTAACCAGGTACACAGGCTCATTGTATCACAAATGGCATTGTAGAGCGCATGGCAAGCATAACATTTGTACATGAAAGAACAAAATCACATTGGCAAAAGGATCTCATGGGATACAAGCAAAGTGAAACTTGCTCAAATGTGGGCTGAAATCAGATCTGTGACCTGCTGACACAATGCAGAGCTGAATTTTCTTCCACATGAAGGAAGTGTCAGATTCAGTAACGGTAAGGGCTCAGCCTCACACTGGATGGACTACTCCAGCTCGCACCAGTACTGCATATACGTAACCTCATATATATAAATAGTACCCTTGAAATCAAAAGAAGACATGTTCATATCTATTGCTAGGTTAAAAAGGAAAAGCATAGCCTCCAGCAGGATCAAGGCTTGACTGATTAGACTGATTGTCTTCTAAAGATTAATAGGGTCTCTCTTACTCCAGATCTGCAATGAACTTTAGATACACATTGCTTCTGTGCTTTGCAGCTCTATGCCTGTCTATATGTGTGCACACAGATACCTTAAGGCTCCCAACATACTAGTTATTTGTGGAAGAGGTGTTATTTTGTGTACATTCAGGTTAAAATGAAAATGCTTGAAAAATGAGTCCTTCAGTGCTAATTGAATTTGGTTAATTAGGAATCTTGCACACACTGAATCCGCAGAGAGAATGGAAGTACAGAAAAGCTGTGTGTGATGGAGCATTTCCTGGAAGTCCTTTGCAAGCAAACAGGCCCCGCAGATGCAGGCATCAGTCTCATCTCACCTAGATGCAGCCTCCTTTCCTGGATGCTCCATGACAGTGCTAAGAGCATAAATATCAGTTAGGCCTCTTAGTGAATAATCTGAAACTGGACAGAAAAGGACCAGCTGCCCTGATAAACTTGTCGGATGGATTAGAATCTAGGGAGAACATGGGGAGGCAGTGTCCCTCTGTTAGCTGTAATGCTGTGTGACTGGAAATTACAGCTCCAGCTAAGCCATATGGATTTTGCAAGCTGAACTGCAAACCCCACAACGTTGGTCCTCTTTCCTCAAGGTGGCTGCTGGCAGCAAGTTTCATACCAGAAACGGCTTCCTCACGGATACCAGCCTTTAGCTGGTTCACTCAGTACAACCCTCCGTAATTAAATTGGTCATAGCTGCTGGCCTGTCCTCTAATTTCTGGAGGTGCTCCCTTCGTGCTTGACCTGAGCCAGGTTAGCAGGACTCTCTGGGAAGCCAGATGCAGCCATTGCTCATCCTGTCTCTAAGACCTGAGTCTGTCCGTTTTCACAGTCAGACATCCCGCTCGCAAACAGATTACAGAAAGGAAAGCCACAGGCCTGGCTGATATTCACAGCAAGCTCATTTCCTCCCTGTAACGAGTCAATGTGCTTCAAGTTAATTGTGGCAGTGTGTATTTTGTTAACCTTTCAGATATTACAGTGGGATTAAATAGGAAGCGATCTGCAGGGGGATATATTCCATTCCTGCAAACGTTAAGGTCAGTTAAAATCCTGTTTATCTGAATTCCTTTAATCTGAAATGCTGTCTTATCCGAATCTTGGTTCTGTCTGTCTTTTTTTTTTTTTTTTTTTTGTATCACGCTCTGGTTTTTATAGAATGCTGCAGTCGTGATGCTATCTCAATTATCCACTGAACTAGTTTACTTTAGCTTTTCTGAATATCCAAAGCTGAAGTTTATTCAGTAGATTTTAACATCCCCAAAATGTGTGGGGAAAATAGGATGGTACTGTAAGATGGAAAATTTAGAAGTATGCATCCCATAGTTAATTATAAAAGAACTCCTCACAGATTTTCCTTCATTAATCAGGACGGCAAATACAAGTATGAAAATGATATATGCTGGTAAGGAAGAAACATCTTGGTACTGCATTGGTACTTTTCACCTTCAGGCATCATTCATGTCTTGTAAGAGCAGCCTCCCTCTTTGCCATTACATATGGGAAAGCAAAATATATATTTCACTGTCCTTTACAGCCTCAATAACATTCATACGTTGCCAGCAACATAAACCTAATTGTCTCTTACCATGTCAGAAATATTGTACAGTAGTTGTGGTAGTCTCGAGTTGTAGGGATTTCCACGTGTGACTGTATAGGCGAGTTAATGGGGTCAGGAGACGTCAGCTGGTCACAGATAAGGTGAGCTTTGAGGAATGAGACTTCATGTTTGTGAGAATTTGCAGGCGGCGAGTGACATCTGCACTGTCACTCAAACACAGAAACATGTTTCTTCCCTCCTGTGGACACATTAATTCAGTAAAACTGATAAGTCTGTTACTCAAGGGAAGCCTTTTTGAATTTTAAAGAAACAGTGACCACTTTGACGGTGAACTCTAAGGTATTTTTAACTTCAGTTTTTCTGAGTTCTTTGCAAGGGAGCGGTGGATCTTTGAAGAAAAAAACTGCCTTTCCATCTTGTTTTCCGTAAAATGCATTTTGTTTGTATTAATATGAGTTTTCTGCCATTGCAGCAATTTCCAGTTTATAATCTTAGGGCCAGATCCTGTCCTCAGCTGTACTAGGTAGCCAAAATAATTATATTGTCATTAACAGATCAACTCCAAGAGCATACTGATATAATTGGTAGCTGCCTTTTCCATGCATCTTTAAAACCAGAAAAAATCTAGGACTCATTTTACGCACCTACAAGTTTTTAGCTGAAGAGATCCACAGTATTTTTGAATTCACAATGTCGTGGGTTGGCTTGCTTTTTTTTTTTTTTTTTTTTTCACATTAGACTGTTACGTACTCTCTTGGTTTGTAGTACAAAGCCTATAATATCAGAATGGAGCAATAGTAAGATCCTATTAAACATGCATTTTCTAGACGTCTAATCCCATTATCGAAACCATATTTTGAATTTATCACTTTTGGCAGTCTTATCCCAGATTTTTAAATTAATAATTTATTTCTGTGATTACTCTGTATCCTTACATTAGCTTTAAAGAGACAGAAAACCTAGGAATGTTTAGAGTCAGTCTAAAATGGTACATTTTAGTCTCTTCCTCTGGCCTCTGCCTTTCAGTTCTGAAAATCTTTTCCATATGAAAAGATATGCTTACTCTCTGGATTCGACAAGTGCCCTTTAGTCTATGAATGTAACATAAGCTTATTAGAAATTAGCTTTAATTTTTCATTGACTTAATTTCAAGTGAGTTGATAAGATTTTAATGTCAGGCTGTGCTTAAAAATTCTCTCTTTGACAGGAACCTTTAAGTATGGTTCCTGCTGATATAGGGCTAATTTTCAAAAATATGAATTATGAAGTTATATCAAATACTCCATTGATGTCCTGACATTAATTATGTCTGTGCATTCCTCGACAGATATCTAGGGGGCTCCAGATTCTCATCCAAGTGAGGTTTAGTTGTGTTTGTCCTGCACCAGATTTAGTATATATTTCACCTTTCCTGAAAGCAATTGGATTTTTGCCACTTATTCAGTGGGAGTTGGATCAGACCCTTAGACTATAATTAGAATCTGCAGCAAGCCTACTGCTAAACTTAAGCATGCGTGCAAATGATTGCAGTATTAGTCTTATAAACACGGAAGAGATATGGGCTCATTTATCTTTGTATTTATTTTGGGGTTTATTTTCACTTATTAAAGGACAGCTTTAAATTTATGTGAAAAGATAGAGCTTGGATGGCATCCTGGATTATGCTAATTTAATGGGTTCTAAAAAAATGAACTTGATGCTAGAGATATTCAACCATTTTCCATTTTAATATGGAGGCATTCTATATATAAGCTTGGCTGTGTGTACAATGCATTCACCTATAAATAAATGTGGGCAAGAAGCGGTGAAAAATTATTTGTGAACATTTCAGCAGACTAAATAATAGTGGATGCTGGCATGCTGGTACTGAAAGAAGAAAAAGGAAAGATCATTCAATAAACAGCCAGCAAGCTAAAACGTTGTATATATATGTTATTGGTGAAAGTGTTTGCAGTGACAAATGTAAACATCTTCCTTCCCATTCTACACAAAGGAGAAAAGGCTGAATTACAGTCAATGTTATTAAACAGAAATGCTTGCACACAATCAGTTGTACAACAGCTCTTGCTAAGCTGCGTTCTTAGCTCATGGCTTAGCTTGGGGGCTTGAACATTTGAGTCAGGAAAGCGGTACATTTTTTTCCCACTTGCAAGTTCCTCCCTTACCTGCTGATGGTCTGCTTGGATCTCTCAGGCTTCTCTTCCTTCCTGTCTTGAAACCACATCCAGAGTTTGAGAAATACTAGAAGGAAACGTCCAAAAGGTGAAGGAGGACTGCGTAGGACTGGACCCCTTTTAGTACTGTTTTCTTCAAGGTCTGCCCTTTCTGCTAGTGGCGATGTTTCTTCCAGCAGTAGTGCACCCCGGAGAATAACCTGTACCAAAGGGAACCAGATGATCCTTAATTTTAGCAAACATTTTGACTTACTCAATTTCTTGTGAGGTAGGCCTCTTGTCTCAAAAGCTTTTATTGCATAAATTCCCTGAGTTGGATGATTCATATCTGGAGTTTTCTCTAGATAATTAAAAATAGGGGTACGATTAGTGCTCCACAGAGGTGCATTAGGCTCTAAGTATATTACTTTCAGAAAAACACTTACACTAATGGGTGCATAAATCGGCCATGCAATGATGAGAGGAGAGACAATTTAGAATTTTCACTGGCTGCAGAGAAAGCCTTATTCTTCATTATTTAGGACCAGATCATAGGACTTTCATTTAGACTGATGGGCCGTTACACACAGGACTCACCCCTCTGAAGCCCACCGGTGAACAGTGCTTAGCAAGGTAAGAAAGGGCTCCGCTGCATCAATTTGAAAAAAATTCACAGTAAGAAAAGCATTTTGAGAACACCACAAAAGTTCATAGATAATGTGAATGTGGCTGCTGTTATCTCTGCCGAATAGCTTCACTATATAAAAACAAAAATAGCTTATTTGCAGACTGGATGAGCAGCTATCAATTCTTAATGTTTCCATTTAATTTTATGAGAGATCCCTTTATGTTTTCTTCTATCTGCTGCCCTCCCCAAGCAGATTTTCTTGTTCTTCAGCATCCTTAAATGCTGACCTGTCACGAATTGTGCTGTGGTGTTTCTTACTGAATCTGAGTCAAATACTTCAGGGTTTGCCTCAGGTAGGAATAAATATGAAGATGCAAAAAGTGATAGAAAAGCATCAAGTATTCCTTATGAACTCTTGTTCATATGCTGTCATCAGCTGAACAGCTGATCCAGACTTAATCGGACAGTTTTTTCTTATGTTCTTACTGAATTTTGTTTTACCTTTTATGGACTGAAGCAGCAAAATATTCACTACTTAGGAAAGCACGCTGATCTGATCTCAATACAAAGCTGATTTGAACAGGATTTATAGGGAAAATGGAAGTGTAACAGCAATACAAGTACTGGGGAAAGAGAAGAGAATAAAGTTAAAAAAAACCCGTGAGCATGAGATTACAGAAATCTTTATTGGAAATAAATGTATGAGTTAGGAGGCCAAGGCAAGGCTTCCAGATGACTTCAGTGGACTCTGGCTCTGACCCTGGTGTGAAAACCACATGCCTAGAAACCCCTCCAGGGCTGACAGTTTGGTGGGAGATGTGCTACAGCTGCCAAAGGGATTGCTGCAGGTGGGATAGTTCTGCGTGATGGAGACCAGAGGGATGGTATCGTGCAAAGGAGCCAACCGTTCTAGAGATCACATTCAGTGATAAATTCCCATACCTCTTTTCAGTACAATCAAGTGCTTGCTGGCCCACTTTCCACAATTACTTATCTAAAATAGCCTTGCAGCTATAATCATCAGGCTATTTTCTGCTATTTGAAGCAGTATTGCTACTGTTGTGTTTTTGTCGCTGCACACTGTGTGTCAACAGGTAGACAAACCACCATTATGAATAACTAGTGCCCCAGACAAAAGCCACCAGGCATTCCAGATCAAAGCCAAGCGTGACTCACCAAACTTCAGGTTTCCACTGTATTGCCTGCATAAATCCAATGCCTATTTATGCATAAAAAGCAGTTCTTTCCAAAGCTATTCAAATGCCAGAAATAAGAGATTATTATGACTTCTTGTCATGTTGAAAGACAGGTGGAGGAGAGCACAGTGTTTGTGTTGGATTCAAATGTCTGCTGAAATAATTCCTGTCATTGCTAATTGATGTTGCATCTGTCTTTAGATTGTGACTATTAAAATAAAAAAATAAAAAGCTGAAGATCCTATTCAGAGAAATAATTACAGTTGTACACTGGTAGATATAAAATTAAAGTACATGGGGGGAGGGGAGCTACATCCTATAATTTATCGAATTCTTACGTCACTAGAAAAATAATTAGATGCTGGGCAGCATGCAGGCCCTGCTGCAGAGGCTACTGTCAAGGGGATAGCAGTGGTCAAAAATAGGCCACTGGCTCTCATTTATTCCATCCATTTTTGGTCTTCTGTTGTGTTTGGAATATTAGTTTCCAGCTTATCTAGAGACAAAGCAAAAAAACAATGGCAGGCTTTATTAAGAGCTAGAGGTGCAATCCCTAAGCACAAGTGCAACTGCACAAGTAAGCTGGAGAGGGAAAAAAGAGAGTTCTACTTAGGTTTGGCTTTCAGGAATTTCACACTCAAAAGTCCTTCAGCGTGATATAGTTACAGGCAGTACTAAATCTGCATTACTTTGACAAACTTTCATTGAAGCCGTTGGAGATTATTAGTGGAAACAGTATATGAAGTAGCTCTTCAATAGATGCCTTACATCCCAGCTGTATGGCTCGGGTTGTTTTTTTCTTTTTCTTGCTTCTTTTCGTGACACTTGTGTGGATGTTGGTTGAATCCTTCACAGCTCGATTCATAAACTTTAATACAAAGAGCTAACTTCATCTGGTAAAAATTAACGCTGCTCCTTGTAAGCCAGAGACAAGGTTGTATCACATCAAGTCACCAGACACACACCTCTCTAGGTACAGTGCAGCAGAACTGGACTACAACATGTGATGTCTGTTATAAAACATATGTGCACTGCCAAGTTTCCATCAGCCAGTGCTCTTGCCAGACACTCTTCCCTCTACTTCTGTGCCTACCGCTTTGCTTTACCAAAGTACCACCCTCAGCTCTGCACTGGGAGACCCCTGCACAACCCAACTGCTTCACCCTCAGGAAGTGTGGGCTGGAGATACACCAGATAGTCCCGATCTCCCAGACAGGAGCTGTTTTGCCACTTGGTACTAAACTACCCTGGAAGGACCCTTAAGGAAAAGGAGCTTGGAACAGCTCTCCCATGTAGTTATCCCTTAAAAAAGTGCAGTCATGACTGCTCTGGTGGGTCAAGTTTGTTCCAGGTTGTGTTTTTCACAGCATACACAACAGCAATTTGGGCCCTAAGTACTGTTTTTCTGACCCACTGTGTGTGCAAAGGAGGATGGGGTGGGGAAGGGGGAGTGAAGCCACTCCTGGGACTGTCAGCTAAATTTCATGGACAGAGCAGTCCAAAGGACAGCAGTGGAAAACCTACTAGAGATCAGACAGTGTTTGCAGAAATCCAGTACCCCAGATCCATGCTGGGACATGGAGGTTTTGTGGCTGCAGTTTTACAAGCTGAATTAAAAGCCACAGTGGACCCTGCTCTTACCTTGGCTCTGGCTTACTGCATGAGAGTGCAAATGTCCTTTGCCCACGTACAGTGGGTAACTGTAAATTTATGTAAGTTATGTGAATTTCATTTACAATTCACCCTCAGAACATTGTTTAAGGTCTTGGAAGTGTAATTTTATACTGGTATCTGCAATGGTGAACCACAGCCTCAGGCAGTAAGATAATTTCCTGGTAGCTAGGCAATAGAGTTTATGTATAGAACTCTTCCTGCAGCTTCAAGGACTTCTGATAGTTGTACTTCTAATTTCTACATCATGCTTGTGAAACAAGGATTTTGTTCATAAATTAGGAATCTGTGGTTGTAACATGAGATAATACAGAGATGTGTCAACTTCAGCATTTTTTTATATTTCTGGAAATTGAAAACTAATTGCTTATCAGAAATGTTCATCAGCAAGTTCCTAAGTAAATATTGAAGTTTTACATTAAAGAAGCTTACTGCTTCACTGACTCTGATTGTAAAGTAGCTGGGAGGGATGGACTCCCCCTTCATATGCTGTCAAGTTAGGGAATTGTAAAATTAAGGTGCTTTTTTTAGCACAATTCCATACAACATGCATGTCCAGATGCAATTTTAACTTCTCATTTACATTTGCAATTCACTGTGTGTAGGAGCCTCCAAAAATAAGTCTTCCATGAGAATTAACTTAGAGTAATATAAAGTAATAAAAATTGATTGTGGCACCTTCTTGGTTGTCTTCTGAAAATTTATAAATAAATAACTGCTGTAATGGGTATCAGTGTCTTCTAGAAGGTTTCCTTTTCCCCCTTTACATTTCGTTACAACAGTCGGCTTCACAATGACTCATTGCCTTCGTTAGGAGCGGGAAGACATCCCTCATTATTCATTACTAAAGGAAGGACTTTGCTGCTGCAAAGAACAGCCATGGCATTCTAATTGAGCTACCTTGCAAGAGAAAGGAGTCAATGTCATTCTTCCCAAACTTTGCCAAACAAGACAAGAAATAATGCTGTTTAATTGTCTCTGTTTATAAATAGCCCATTCTCAATGAGAAAATTGTATTTTTAATGCTGCAGTCAGGAGGAAAAGATACACATTTTTCTACATTTGTGTCTGAATTTCATTTCTGGGAGCTCACACTGAGACTCTCGAAGCTATAAATGATCATATATATCTGTGTAAATATGAAATGCATTTATTTATTTACAATTTATTGTCTGACTTTTTAATTGCAGAGTACTGTAGATGTATTACATAAATGCACACACAAAGCATTTACTGTTTAAGTAATCTAAGGATATGCTTGATTGCAAAGGGAGTAGGGAAGACTGTATTAATATAATTGTTTTTCTTGATTTTACTAATACAAATGTTCCTTGTCTCTTTTTGCATTTCTTTTTTTCAGATTTATTTACTTGGTTATTAAAGGATTAAGCTTGTATTATATTTTTACTGTATTTTAATGTGTTTTTTATTAAGCTCTACAGCAGGGACCATGCCTCTTTATAAATAAAGCTATGATCATGTATTACTAGAAGCGCCATTTCAAACTGTACTTTTGCCAGACTTGGTTAAGATTTTCTAGGAAGGGACATTATAATTGTGTGATTAATCTTCAGAAAGGGGAATTTTGGCTCTGCAGTATTCCTTACTGTATTAACTTCAGAGATTTATAAAACCAAGTTGAAACTGCACTGTAAGTGTGTTTATAATGACTTTTAGCTGATTTAATAATCCTCTAAGTTTGGTGACTGTACAGATCACAGCTTCACAAATACAGTCCATTACCTGTAGCATCCAGATGAAGTTATCAGAGGTGGAGGAAATTACTTGGGATTGTATTTCTCCTTAGCGATGCACTAATCCAACCTCTGGGTGAGGCTGGGGCTCTCAGAGCCCTTGTCTGCATTTATCCCATTATGCACTGGGGACATGTGCATGGATGATAAAGAACATCTTCGTGTTGAAAGTCTAGCCAGGGCATGTGTATACCATCAAATCTTGGTGGCGCAGTTCTAAGGCACCCGGTGTGGTAATGCTGTAAGGAAAATTTTCAAGCCAGTCTGTGAATCATTTTTTCTGTTGTTATCAGTATCTCCAGCGTGCTACTGCTAATGCCACTCCCTGCAGCTGGCAGTGCTTAACATCTCTCTTAGTTCATGATCCAGCAAACTTTTTTCAATCCAAGGAGCCCTTGATCATGCAACTAGCTCTGCTAATTGCAGGTATTGGTACTGTCTTATCCCAGTGGAGTAAGAGCCTGTCGGACAAGTAATGGTGTGCAGGATCAAATCCTTAGATATTTATATGTGATGAGCCATGGCACAAGATTGTTTTCAGAAGTCACCAGTTGAAACAATGCCAGAAGCCTCATGTTAAGCTTTCTGGCTGTGTGCTTTTTTCAGTGTTTCCAAGCTTTGCTTTTCATAATAATAAATATCAAACAACAACCCTGAGAATCATTGGGAGCTGGATTGGCAGGTCTCAGTCTCCATTTAACATGCAAATTATCAGCCTGTGCCCGCATATGGCCACTTGCTAGATCAGAACTCAGTTCATTAACACAGAACTTGGAGAGCTCTGGGTGGGAGTGGGGTATGGGCATAGTACCCCAGAGCACAGTGCTTTAAACCAGGAAGAGAACAATAAACAACATAGAACTGAATTTATATATGTTCAAGAATCCAAATACTGGACATGTTTTTGCAGCAACCCAGTTTTTCTTTTTTTGGTCTTCCAATTCACAACAGTTAAGTAATCAGGCCTCAATCAGCTGCATATTTTCAGACCAGTTATTTGTGATATTTTGTGACTTTAAAGCGATTCCTGACCTTCATCTCCCAGATGACATGCAGAGTTTCTTTAATGGTGCTAAGGACTGAACAGGAGCTCACTAACACCTACAGAATTCACCTCTTTGGCATTTTCTTAATTTTCACTTTATTAAGAAGATAAAAGGATAGCTATTTCCTTTTCAGGCTCCCTTGTTTGCTGTGTGATGTGCTGTGAGATATCGGTCCAGGCAAACATTTCTTTAATCAATGAGCAGAATAAGTTGTGTGAAACCTAACTTGTGCCTTTATGTCTTTAGGCATCCACTGTGATAACATATGCACCCAGGGCCGCTGGGGGCCAAACTGCTCCATCTCCTGTAACTGTGAGAACGGGGGATCCTGCTCCCCAGAGGATGGCACCTGTGACTGTGCACCAGGATACAGAGGACCCTTGTGCCAGAGAAGTAAGGTTTTCCGTAGGTGTGGTGGCAGAAGCAAAGCAGATAGATAGAAATGCTCTGACAGACATGGCTACAGGTTTCTGAACTTCTTTAGCTCATGACATCTTAAGGGCAAATACTAGCCTAAAAATTGCTTCTTGACCAAGAAATCAAGACTCCACTGCATTGAGTCATGCCTTGTGTTTCTTCTTCTGGCCTTCCACTGCACCTGGAGGTCACAGATGACCTGAAAGAAGAAGCAACACCTTTACATGCCAAACTTGGCAGGACCTGGGCAAAAAAAGATGTTTAAGTCATGGTGCACTATAGGCTACCTGTTAAACAGTCAGCTACAACCCATGACATAATGACAGGTGGATGAGTGTTGGCTTTCAAAATAACAAGACAATGATTTCTTATGTGCCAGAAAAAAAAAACACAGCAGCCTGAAATAGCTCCTGTCTGATGCTCTGCTGTTACATATTAAAATGTGCCAAGGAGATAAAAATGCTCTCATTTGCTTTATCCAGGAAGCCGCATTTGCCCCTTAGGGACCCTTATTTGCTGATCCAAACTACATTCAACCATCTTCCTATGTAAACAAGAAATGGATTTGTCTTTCTTTTCTGCAGCAGCTCTTGTTCTTCCTGTAAGACATTCTGCATGCCCAGTTCATATATCCCCTTTGATTTCACCAGTTACACTTGACACTAGAACACACTCATCTCTAAAAATAATTTGTAGCTGACAGTTTTTATTTAAAGCCATTATAAGGATGACCTCTAGCACTGCTGTAGTTAATGGCCTATAAGCATTTCCATTATAAACCCTGATTTCCAGGTGCTCCAGCATATCTATATAGTTGTAAAACCTCTCTCCAAGGCTAAATTGTGGTGCTCAGAGCTTCAGGGAGTTGGTGAAGAAATTGTTTTACAAATTTGAAACCTTAAGAGTGCAAAACTTCCAGAAGTTAATAGTTTCTGACCTTTCTGAGATGAAGAAAAAAAAAAAAAAAAAAAAAAAAGCAAGCTTTGTTTTATCGGCTGATAGCACATTAGGCTGCAACAGGCAAACCATGTTCCCCAGTTTGCAACTCCAGTAATCAGGCTACTTCTTGGGGACTTTTGCTAAGGACCTAATGGGAGAAGATTTCCTCCGCACTGTGGTGACAGCAGAGGGTCCTGTGGATGCTTCTGCCATTGCCTGATGTTGCTGAAAGGCCTCTCTTAATACGCAGCTGGAGAATTGAGCTTGCTTCTACCTCCTCTGTGGGATACAGGCTCGAGGCTGCCTTATGAAAAGGACACGTCCGTAGGTGAAGCTTTAGCTTGCTAAGTTTGCTCTCAGAATCATTCCCATTTTTGTCTTGAAAATTCACTTAGAAATAGAATTTAGCTTGTAAAGGGCAGTACTGAAGATGAGACTCAGCCAGCTTGTTCTGTCTGTGTAATCAGGATTACATGAGACACCAGGATAGTTTACTGCTCTTGGGCTTGCAGAAATGTCTCCAGGAATGATCCAGGTTGTTTTACAGCTAGTGCATCATCAACAAACCTGTCAGCTAAGTTCCAGCTGGAAATCTGCAGTAGTGTAAGAACCTGACACCCTCTGTGAACTTACAGACCAAGAGAAAAATTCTCATTCGGTGAAAAAATAGAATGGACATGATATAGTAACCACTGCGCCAGAATTATATAACAGAGAATCACAGGAGTAAAAATAAAAACATATAAAGTCATTTTTACAGTCACTTACTGCAATTTAACATTTCTTTGTGCTTATATATCGCAGTGAATGTTTGGACAGGGGATGGTTTTTCATTCTACATGTGCTTAGAAGCAACAGTACGCATTTATAAGAGATACCGAGCCATAATCTTGCACTATACTTTATGTACAAATTCTATAATAATTTCAATCCAGGTTTTAGGCAAATTAAGCACACAGTTCATGACAAGTTTACTCAGCTATCCAGTGTTATTAGTGATGCAAATTAGGTGATTTTGTATGCAGTTACCATAATTACCGTTTTTAGATTCTGTTCATCACTGATGAATGCCACTCCTGCAATGGCACATGTAAACTGACTGTCCCGATTGAACACAGGTATTACACCTACTATGTTTAGAAATCAGCTCTTGACATAGTTGTTTACACTTAAAACACTGAGAGCTTCCTAATACACCTTCCCTGATTTCATAGCTTAATTTCCAATGGAAATGGAATTCTGAATTTCTGTTGTCTGTACCAGTGTGTGAGTGTTTCTCTTCCTACTTACCTTAAAAGCTTCAGAATATGTGTTACTAACCATATCTGCCAGTAGGCTATGAGGTCTTGAACTCCCGTGTTTTGTAAAAGAGTTTAGCTGGAGCAGGCTAGAGAGACTCAAACTATTGTTTTGAGAGAAAGAGGCTGCTGGGAGAGCTTCACTGTATTATTAAATAGCCAGGGACATACATGAGGTGGTAGTGTGGTGTGAATGTTTGAACCACAGGAGCAGTGTTACTCAGAGCTCACACTTTATTAGACATGGAATAATCCAACAGGCTTCATAATTTCAGCTGTTCACAAAATTGTGGTTTTATAAGTTAAGAAATATTGGTTTGGGATGAAGACAGAATTCTCAAGCTCTCAGCAATGAAAACTCTGAAAACCTCTGACAGCTTATTTTGTTTTGTCTTCAGTTTGTCCCCCTGGCTTTTATGGACACCACTGCAGCCAGCCGTGCCCTCAGTGCGTGCACAGCAGCGGGCCTTGTCACCATGTGTCAGGACACTGCGATTGCTTGCCTGGATTCTTTGGCGCTCTCTGCAACCAAGGTACTGAGCCCAAGACCCCCAGATGCCACCTCCTTTCCTGAGTTTCTGTGTCTGTGACTTTGCAGCAAGGCCGATCACAAGGTTCCTGCTTTTTTCCCTTGTTTCAGCAGTTTAGATCACAAGAAATTCTTTACTTCAGAGGGGAAATGCAAATAGGTACTTAGTCACCCTTTTGTAAATATGATGTGCTCCCGCTTTCATAAATAAAACAGGTCTCTGTATTGAAATGAATATGGAATGAGACACCTGCTGTAAATATATCGGCTGCCCAATGGTTTCGTCTTCCTTTCTGCTAAGCCCATCATATCCTAAATGTCGATGGCACCTTCATGCACTTGTCTTCAGCAGGAGGTGTAGATACTAGTCAAGGTAAAAGCCAGCACAGGTGCCCAAGCTCGAACACCCAGTTAATGCATGGAACCTTATTTACACTGTCTAGGACCTGACAGGGAATAACTAAAATCATGCACACCCAAACACAAGTGCAGGAGACAGAAAAATTTGCAGTGAGGCAGGGGAAGCAAATTAATTTTCACAGGCGAAGAGTAGCTTCAACTCCCCCTAATGTCTATCACCTTTCTGTACCTTTGAAAGTCAGTCCACTTCTAACCTTGGGTTTCATTTTCAGTTTTATCCTAAACATCATTACAGTATTATGCAGAGTCTCCGTTATGGCATACTCTCGTGGGTATTTTCTACATACAGATTTAAAAGAGAAGATTTGTAATGGCTACTGCCCTTGTGAAGTCACCATCCCTGTAAAAATTGAACTGACACTTTTTAATGACCTGCTTTTCAGTAAGTTAGAAATTGCAGGCAGCACTTATGCAAAATCATTAAACATAGATTAAGTATAACCATGTTTTCTTTTTCCTGTGCTGTATAGTCAACTAAACATTATACCAATTAATTTATTAAAATGAACATATTTCAGTGAAATTGTCCATTTTATGTGAAAAGTTAGCCAGATTTCAAAGCGTAAGCATGGCTAATTATCCTCTTAAGAAAACTATTTTATTTTTGCTCAGATGTTCAGCACTTCTGGTTTTACTTTGAAATGTTGATCTATCCAGCAAATTAATTTTAAAATATTCATGTCCTAATTAAAATCAATTTGTGTTGCAGTTTGTCATAATGAGTTAGCATGTAACTTTATTTTGTAGAAAGAAAAATGCTAATTAATGTTTTCCATTAGAATAATGTGAAATGAAGAAATTTCACTTTTGAATTTTCATCTCCTTGTGCTGTCTCTGTTCTGGCAGCAGGAACGTTCTTCCATCAGCAGCACATGCGTGCAAGGAGCTGTGTAACCTCCAAAATTGCACAAGTTGACTTGACTGTGCTAAGGATTCTGAACAGCAAACAACTAAGCAGCTGTTTTATGAATATCTTTCACAATCATGTAGCAAGATGGATTGATAATAACTTGTTATTACTGCTAGAACACACCTGACGTCCCACAGGGACTTTCAGAGTCCCACTTCAGAGCTTTTATAGCTAATTAACATCACTATCTGCATTGTACAATCAGATTACTCCTGGAAAAAACGGTATTAGTCCTTACTTTACAGCTTTGTTTAAAAATGTTTAAGACATTTGAAAAAGTGCTTCTATTTGGATCTCCCATCTTTACAAGAGAGTCACTGCTTCAATTCACAACTAGGCTACTTACATTAATGCAAACAACCATTTTGGCAGGATTGGTTTTGTAATCCTTCTGTGTTGATGTTCTGGGGAGCATCATACTATTTCACTGAGACAGGAGGTGCTCACACGGTAGGAACCCCTCTGCTAGATCTCACTGTGTGGACTCAAAGCATTTCTTTATGAAATGTGACCTATTGCCTTTGTCAGCATCAGTGTCTGGATCACAAATCTTTTCTTGATTCATTAGTATTCCATGTTGCAGTGCAAATCAGCTCCTATTTTAAGTAAGTCTTTTGAGAACCATTTTTTGTACATATAAAAAATCCAGCCTTCATTTAAGTGATGTTATCTATCTACAACTTAAAGATGCAATAAAAATACTGCATTGAACTGCTCTATATAGAGCATTGGAACCGAATAATGGTGTAGCATGTATGAGAACCTAGGCTGACAGATCATTTTAGTTTTTGCTCTTTCTGCGATACGAGGGCTTTTCTTTCCTTCGCTTTCTTGCTCTTCGTGTCTGTGTATTGTTCGTTTCATTGTCTCTGTATATTGTGTTTAGTTTTATCTCTTTTCAGTTAGAGAACTATTTGGTTAAGCACATAATTTGAAAGTCAAAACCAACTTTATCCACTCCTACAGATAAGTCCGTAGTATATAGAAATGCATGCGGAAAACAATAGTACGCACATTCTTAGGCTTCTGCCATAGCAAGAGTAGAGGATGGCATATTGTATAAAATAAAATGAATCACAGCTCAGGATTTCAATCTGTGGTTGATTCACAGTCAGGATAGATTGAGGTCATCTGCAGAGACTACATATGAGAAAGGGAGAGTGGCTGAAGTGGTAAAACAGTTGCATAATTCAGGGAAGTGCCTTAATCACTATTTTGACATCACTATTATTTACCAGGATACAAGTCCAGTTCCATTTGTTACATTCTTTGCAAAGATGGACTGTATGTTTTATCTTGTTTTGAAAATACATCTGTTTTTGTCAGGGAACACAGCCAATAAGAGCACAGAAATTAAACATTTCATTCATTACTGAGCAGAGCTTTCCATCAACTTTAATGTTAAAGATTTCCAATAATATGGTGGGAGGCTGAAGATCTACATGTCTATTAGTTTTATGTCACTGTGCTTAGGCTGTTATAAGATGACTGAAAAAAAAATTGGTTTCTTTTCTTCCAACTTCAGGAGTAAACTAGGTAGACAAACAGGAATAGGTGCTGATTTTGTTAGTATGCAGCGCATCGGTTTAACAACTCTCAGCCAAACACATATATAATCTTTGGAAACCACATTTGCAACCTAATAGAACACTTACTACAGCAAGGGGTACTGGAGAAGAATAGGTGAACAGATACCAAAAGACAAGTATGACATTTCAGCAACTGGATATGTGCTTTATTTGTGGGACCAGTCTTCCACCAGACTTACATGGTAAAAATACTTACAGAAACAAGCCTTGCTCCTGGTTTACTCCCTGCTTGCATGATTTGAATCTGTGAGATGCTGGGAGCCTGCCTCCCGCCAACATTGCTGAAGGTTGGTCTTCAGCAAAGCCTAGTGTATTTAGAGGCAAAGGCACCTTCCTCTCACCACCGCTTGATCCAGAAAGAATCAGGACAGTGATGAGATAGGTACTCTAGGTGCCCAATATTGCAGCGCTGCACGTTGCGTAGTGCATATCGTGGTGCTAGTGGGATCGCAGGGGAAAGGGCTACAGCTCTTTCAGCCTCTGCTTGCAAGCTTACCTGCCATCAGCCATTTCATGGACACCGGCCTTCTAGTACAGTGCTCATGGCTAGTGAGTCAGGCCATCATACCAGGTGGTAAGTTTTTCAGCTTTTGGTCCATTAATACTGTCATTATCAGTCGTACAATACAAGGGAGTTAAGTTCTAGTGACAGACCTGAGAGTCCCCATTGTTCTTCGTCATCTCAAGACTTCTTCACTAGGGTTGTATTTAGCCTAAAATGTTCCTTTCCAGCTTTTCTTGTTCTTATTATTGAGCCTGTGATCCTCCGAGCCAGCGCAGAATCCTATTCCAGAGTTTGCACTAAGGAACCCCCTTGGCCCCAGATCGATCCCTCCCAGCCACTTGTGTTTGGTACTACTCTTTGAATTCTCCTCAACCTTACTCTCCCAATAACCCCTTTTCTCTGTTTTGTCTCTCCTCTCTTTATCCTTCCATAATGCCCTTCAATAATTGTAATCTTCTAACTATATTAGACTAATTTTCCAGCAGAAAAATGGATTTTGAGGCAACCGTTTCCTGTTGGTTTTATTCCTAGGATGTTAGCAAAAAAATGTGCTTGAACTCTTTCTGCCTTTTCCTCCTTTCCAGTAGAAATTTGCCCATTTGGCTCAGCAAAGAGGAAATGTTGTAATTACTTTTATCTCTAATTGCTAAATGTTAAGTCCTATGAATTCCTCATATTCATTATGAAGAGCCTTCAGTAAACTGCCTTATATTTTCACAGTCTGTCCCAGTGGAAAATATGGGAAGAACTGTGCCGAGGCCTGTCAGTGCACTGAGAACGGGACGTGCAATCCTATTGATGGATCCTGTCAGTGTTTCCCAGGCTGGATAGGGACAGACTGCTCTCAGAGTAAGCAAAGTGTTATTTCTCCACCTCCACTTTCAAATAACGTATTTTCTTGTTTAGTGTTTTCTGAAAGTTAAAGACAGATTCTGGGGAAATCCCTGAAGTATTACAGCAGCCAGTGCCTTACTCTCTTTATATTTTATTTCTTTTAATTAATCTAAGTTAGCTTTGGCTTCTGCATTTGGAATTTGCAGAAGCTGTTACTATTTTGTGTTACAGGAAAGGGAGGTCACAAGCTCTTCTCAGAAAAGAAAGCCTCATGCTCCCTTTTAATTTCTAGCTAGATTCCCTTTTATTTACTTTTTGAAAAAAATTTCTTTCGGCTATTACATTAGAAATTATTAACCAGTAAATGTTTTCATGTACCAAGCCCCCAGAATTGAGAAATTAGGCAGCTGAAATATTTCTATTAAATGTAATTTAATTGTAGAAGTCATTGTGGGCTTGGAGGGATGGAGGATTTCTTCTTGAAAATTGCCCAGGTAGAAGATTGGCATTTTCTGATCCCAAAGTGTCATTTCCTGAGAGCATCCCTTAATTGAAGATAGATCACAGAGGGAAGCAATATCCTATCATTCAGAAATGTTACTTCATATTCAGGATACAACTAGCATATTAGACAGCATTCCAGAGTAAAATATATTAAACTTCAAGTGATAAAGTAGGAATCGGATAAAAACAGACGGCTGTAATTTTGCTTTTATTGTGTGTCTTCCACAGACAGAATATTGCTGTCACTCAAAAATAGGAAAAAAAAAAGAAAAAAAGACAGAAAGCTCCACAGATTCCTCATTATATTTAGCCATGTAATTGGGAAATGACTGCTAGTTTCTGTTAACCTTGAAAAAAGGTGTTTTTTCTTACGGAGTGAGGCAGGCCAGCAGCAACGATTTCCAGTTTAGCAGGCAGAAGGACCTGGCAATAGCTCCTTTGTATTTTGGATTAACTAAGTGGGAACCTTACTGTTACTTCAGTTACCTTCTTGTAAAGAAAGTGTAAATCTCCCAATATGAACCTGGCCTCACACCAGGCTCCTGTTGGCACCTTGCCTCAAGTACCCGAGCCTGGTACTGAGCTATCGCAGTTCAGACCTCCCTCCGCACCAGTTAACCTGGAATGACTGAGAGATGGAGCTGCAGAAGAGATAATTTTAGCTCCAACCCCACAGCCAGTTCTGGAGAAACTAACAGACCCTGCAGCTCTGGCTTGCAAAGGCATTGTAAAAATATTTCTGGTTGCTTATGGCACAAATACTTTAGGCCAAATCCTGTTCAGCTTTACATTGTGTGAGTTCAGTGACCTTTTGTTTAATTTACGTCATGGCAGGGTTTTTTTTGCTATTCATTCTGGCTTTAGAGATGTCTGTCATATGCCAGAAACTTGCATTTAGCTTCAGAATTGGAGCCAATGGCATACAGGGAAATAGGCACGGTTTCTGTACTTTCAGGTTTCCTGGGAACCATGCCTTATTAATTCATGTCTTTAATAGGAAGCAATGGAAAGTGCTTTTTAAAGCAAAAATATAGTTGTTATATTGAAGGGTTATCATCATTTTGGATCTTTTATTCTGGCACTAATAACTGTAACTTACTGCATTCATTTTTGGAGGGAGCCTTAAAATAACTTTTGAAAATGTATTAATATTGTACTTGTTGAAATCTATAATAGACCTGCAGATTTTAATTTAATATTAGCCCATCAACAAAAGCAATCTGATTTTGTGGATGGGAATTTATACTGTAGGAAGTTTTCTTTACATTTTTACGTAATTTGAGTAGCACTCTATGCTTCAAATGAATGTGGTAATTTTAGTAGTTGATTGCATAGCAAAAGTAAACCATGAATAGCCATACTTTATTATACAAGAATTCCAGAATATCAAAAAGAAAATTAAATTACCTCCATATCTTAAAACCCTGTCTAAATTGTCTTCACAGAAAATGCCAATAAGGCAGGGAGAGTGGCTGGAGCACTTAGAGTAACGTAGTTGAGGGTCACTGTTTCAGTGGTTCTCAGTGCACACATGCAGTGAAGACCTGATTCTGCCACCTGACCCACACAGGGGATCATAGAACCATAGGATGGTTTGGGCTGGAAGGGACCTTAAAGACCACCCAGTTCCACCCCCTGCCATGGGCTGGGACACCTTCCCCCAGCCCAGGTTGCTCCCAGCCCCGTCCCACCTGGCCTTGGGCACTGCCAGGGACGGGGCACCCACAGCCTCTCTGGGCAGCCTGTGCCTCACAATGAAGAATTTCTTCCTAATATCTAATATCTAATCTACCCTCTTCCAGTTTAAAACCATCCCCCCTTGTCCAATCACTACATGCCCTTGTAAAAAGCCCCTCTCCAGCTTTCCTGTCGGCCCCGTTAGGTACTGGAAGGTGCTGTAAGGTCTCCCTGGAGCCTTCTCTTCTCCAGGCTGGACACTCCCACCTCTCTCAGCCTGCCTGCATAGGAGAGGGCTCCAGCCCTCTGATCATCTCCGTGGCCTCCTCTGGACTTGCTCCAATGGGTCCATGTGCTTCTCATGTTGGGGGCCTCAGAGCTGAACACAGTGCTGCAGGGGGGGTCTCACCAGAGCAGAGTAGAAGGGGAGGATCACCTCCCTCAACCTGCTAGAAGAAATCCCTTGTGCCAGGGCTCAACAGCGTGGGTGATGTTGCAGGTTGGCACCTGGGTTTGCAAAGTAATCGTTAGCAAACTGGTCATTGTCAGAACTGGTCATTGTCAGGGAGATGCTGCAGTGATGCCAAGCTCTGCAATGCAAGTTCTGCCTTTGCTGGTGTCTCACAAGTTCTTCCTTTATTGTTGTTCCTCCGCAGCATTAACACAGTATCATTGCTTTTTTTGTCAGCTGATAAATCTTTTTTTTTTTTTTTTTTTCATAGCTTGTCCCACTGGTTTTTGGGGCCCTGATTGCTTTCATTCATGCAACTGCCACAACGGAGCAATGTGCAGCCCTTACGATGGAGAATGTCGATGTACTCACGGTTGGACGGGGCTCTACTGCACTCAGCGTAAGCCTTTCAGAGACAGTTGTGCCAGGGAATCTGTCAAAGTATGTGCTGCTACCTCGTGTCTCTTCCAAGTATTGCAGTCCTTCCTCTGAAATCACCTGCTTCTGGGGATAACTTCACATCACCCCGAAGAAAATACTCCTAAAGCTTTTCAAGGTTTTTTATGCCTTTGGCACTTGATAAAGGAGGGACCAACCATTTAGATTATTTCTCCATTGTCAGAGTTGGCAGAGTCTGTGTCATTGCTCGTTAAAGCCCCGGTATATGTGGTCTGGTTTAGGAGAACGTTTGAGATTTCTCATCCTACTAGTGCCAAATTATCAGCACCGCAGGAAAGAGGAGATCAAATTCTGGTGAGCCTTTTAAGAAGGCTCTTTCACTTGCAAGTGATTGATTGATCTCTGGCTCTTTAGAGATTTTCTGTTTAGTGATCTTTCACTTCTTGAAAATGTAGTTTGTATAGATGGGTCAAGATTTCGTTCTTCTGAAACACTTAAGAGGCAATTCTGTAAGGTATGAGAAACACTACCTCAAGAAAATTGGCCGTCATAGTATCTCTGCATTTAGATGATCAAATAAATGTTATTAAATATAGAGAAGCTGAAAATCCATAGATTTATAGGCGCACATATTTTGTGCTGATAATGCCTCTGAGTTTGTGATTCAGCTTCTTTCTTAGTCTTTCCTTATTCTGATTCCTGAAAGGTTGCCCAGCTGCTTTTTATGGAAAAAACTGTGCCAATGTTTGTCAGTGTCAGAACGGAGCAGACTGTGACCACATCACTGGCCAGTGCACGTGCAGGACTGGATTTACAGGCAAACAATGTGAGCAAAGTAAGTAGCAACATGACTTCATTTTTCTGTTTCTCCGGGGGGGGGGGGGGGGGGGGGGGGGGGGGGCGGGGTTTGTAGTTCAGAATTCTTTGCAGAAATAGGCTCTTACATGAGGTGTTGATGTCAGCAATACAGTAACCCCAGGCACCTTATATAATCCGTAGGGAGAAGGCAGCATCTCTGGAAAGCTGGACAGTCTGTTTACGCATAAAGAAATATAGAGAAACCCCTGCAAATTAGGCCTTACCCGTTCTCAGCCTAAAGTTAGGTGAGGTAGAAGCAAGTCACTGCATTCAGTGCTGGCTGGATGTAGCCTCCCCAAACAACATGTACCTAATTAATGGAAAAACACAAGCTTCATCATGCCTTGCTAATGCTGTTGAGAGCAGCAGCATCAGGTTTCCCTAGGCATGAAGGAGACACAAGGGTTAAAAGAAAGAAGTCCTTTCTGCTCTCTGCCTTCCAAGGAACACTGGGGCTTTCTTCCATAAGTTATTCTCCTATAGATGTGGACCAAATGAAAATTCATCTTTACAATGAAAACAGATCAAGGAAAAAAAAGTTGCTTGTCTCTTTTTGGAAGCATCTGTGTTTAACTTGAGTAGTGAGCAAGTGTTTAACAATGAACTTCAATTACCTTGCAAGGGTACTGGCATATCTTACTGTAATTGTTGTCAATGTCTTGCTGGCATATTTAGCTCGCTGTGCCAAATGGCTTCTTTTAAGAACAAAGAATTAGGGTAGTGGAAACTGTATGTGCTGTAGTTGAATAATTACTTGTTTTTCCAGTATAGTAAATCAAAAGAAAATTCTCATGCACATACTTGGATTCTAAATGCAGGGTGAAATCCGTCTCACCTTACCA
This sequence comes from Falco peregrinus, assembly GCF_023634155.1. Lineage (NCBI taxonomy): Eukaryota > Metazoa > Chordata > Aves > Falconiformes > Falconidae > Falco > Falco peregrinus. Next base: position 124,860,811 of record NC_073721.1, on the reverse strand, counting down.
AGGCATTAATTCCACAGTGTTCCTTTCCTTTTTTGGCAGTAAGGTAACACAGTAGTATTCCTGCTAGATTTGCAAGTGAAAGCTTCTTAACTGTAGCTTACTACATGGAACATTATGAAGGTATTTTCACATATAACTAAATTCATTAACATCTTTTCTTTTTGCACATACCGCATTCAGCAAATCATGTATCTCGGGACCAAATCTGCATGCTCATGTGGGGATTACATATGGCGCCACTGTAACTCTGCAAGTGGCCAACTTACCGTGAATTTGTGTTCACCCTTACTGCAACCATAAATAAAATAGGAAACTAAAAAATTCTATAGTAGAACTGCATCATAGCAGATGTTATATAAGAAGCTATGTTTATAATTCAATCTCTGTACAAAGCCGGGGGCTTTCTTTTCTATCCAAACTATGAATGTATTTATTTATTTGTTTTTCTACCATTTCATCTAAAAGTATCTGTTCATTAAGACTCCTTCCTTCTCAAAATCCTGCTGAATGGGCGGTCCCACCACATTGCAGGTGAAATGCCTAAATGCAGACTTCATTTCTGTGGTGCAGTCCAAAAATTTAGGCTGTACACTTTTTAAGTAGGCTACAGAATATCAGAATGCCAGAATAAGCATCAATTGTAATAGTTTTATTTGTCTTTGAGTCTTGATTAAGGATGAAAGAAAGAGATACGGGAACTTCAGTATGCACTGTAAATCATTAGGTACTGGCTACTGTTCATCACTTAACATTAAATTGTGGCTACTAGAAGTTACTTAGAGACTGACATTGGGAAGGTATTGTCATGCTATGCAAAATATTCGCAGTGACACACAAGAAATCACATCTTAAAAACAAACAATATATATCCTAAAGAATCATAGCAAGTGCGCATACATTCAATAATGCATTGTCTCCATAGAAATAAGTATGATGTGACAGAAGTTGTTTCTTTCATTTTATTATTGAATAGTGCCTCACAAAGTATAGTAAGCTGCCTACAGATTTATTGTAATAGCCCATCATGGTAATTGTATGAATAAATTTCTCAGCTGGACATTCAATCATTTTGTCTTTGACAGAAATACAAAGACAAGATAGAAATTCCTTCTGTATTAGGAAACCTAATACAAAAGCAGCGCAAATCAAACCACTCAGATGCTCAATTTTGTAATTCCACCTACAATGTTATATATTCATCTTCTAGCACTAGTAGGGGATAAGTATGAAAGCATGCAGGATTTGTTTGGCAAAAGTCTATTGTGTTCATATAAAGGTACATTAAAACTTCTTTGCAACTACCCCCATGAAAAAAAAATACGCAGAGCCAGTGGAGAATGCTATGCTCTTTCAAGATGTACTCTATGGCTTCTGAGCTCATGCCCTGTTAAATTCTGTACACTTGTAGTATTTATCAAGCCTTTTAAAATCTCTGTACATATTATTGGTTTAATCCTTGTGAAGGCTTGTATGAATTTCCCAGAAAGTTACAGCTTAGGAAGTAATACCCCAAATTGTACATGACATACATTTATTTCCTGCTTTAAGATAATAATAATGTAACACTAGGGTGTCATCCTAGAGATGCTGAAACCAGGGAGACCTTTCTCCTGAATTTTCCATGGCAAGTGTTTCACCCATCCCTGAAAAAAGTAGAATTCTTTCCAATCTTTCTCTTTGGCTTCCCAGAGTGCTCACCAGGAACATTTGGTTATGGTTGCAAACAACTATGTGAATGCATGAATAATGCTACATGTGACCATGTCACAGGTACTTGCTACTGCAGTCCAGGCTTCAAAGGAATCCGATGTGATCAAGGTACAGTGAAATTCTACCTGTAAAATATCTATATCTCTCTCTTTTTCTCCCTTTCTTTCTCTCTCCCCCTTCAATGATGTACTTGTTTTAAAAAAATAGTATCTAAGAAATGAAATGCACAATTCAATTTACAGTGTATTATGAATTACTTTTAACAGCGGCTCTCATGATGGAAGAATTAAACCCCTATACTAAAATTAGCCCTGCTCTTGGATCAGAGAGGCACTCAGTGGGAGCAATCATTGGAATTATTATTCTCCTTCTAATTATTATGGTCTTGCTGGCACTGTTTGTGTGGTATCGACGGAAACAGAAGGAGAAGGGCCATGACATGCCAAGTGTATCTTATACTCCAGCCATGAGGATGACTAATAGAGATTACTCACTTTCTGGTAAGGGTCTTTTTATGTTAATCAAATATAGACTCATATTTCTGTATGCTGGGGAAATACAAGTTTCTATGATGTATAACATGCGTTATTGAGCCTCAAAAATAATGACACTTCTGTTCTTCTCCTGAATACCATGATCTTGGAACACTTAACAGGGACAGGAAAGCAAATATAACTTAAAACTGATTTAAGCTCTTTTATATCTGAGACTTTACTTAACATGATACAGGATATATCTAGGCAAGAAATATGCTGCATGGAATACATCAACTTCACTTTTTTAAATCAGCTGCAATCCTATTTCAGTACAGAGAAGTTTTCCCTTTGTGAAACCTTCAGAAGAAGACTTTTTTTTTTGCTTGAGGAATGGGATTGACCTGGTCAGTCATAAGGTTTTATTTTTATCTATGTTGCAGTTTGTGATTTGAGGCATCCTATTCATTGTCACTTTCTTCTGTGTACAGACCAGTCCCTGTCGGCTAGACAGCTGGTGTGAATTTTCTTCACAGAGGCTGATGAAAGCAGGAGAGAGGAAGAGGAAGGCTTGTTAGGATCGAAAAGAAATCATACTGAGATCACATTTCTCGCTTCTATCTTCTGCTACTGCTATGGAGGACAGCTTTTCTTGACAGATTGGCTAAATTTTGGAGGATGTGATCTCCTTTTTAAGACTCAATTCTTCTTCACTCCTCTATCATGAATATGAGATAGGATGCCAGTCAGGAGATGGCTTTACTTCCTTCTTGTTTCCTTCAGTCTGTCTCTAATGGGGATCTCCTCAGGGTCTGCTGCCCTCTGACTGCACTTCACTTCTTCACTTCCCTTTAAATGGCTGAACCTGTAAGTCCAAGTAAATACAAGCTCCTGAAACAGGCAGAAGTTGGCCTTGCAGCTCTGCTTTCCCAGTCCTGCATAGTCTTTTTCTTTCTGCTTTCTACTGTAAATGCATGAGGTCCAGCCACTTGTTGCTGGCTCTGACTTGGCTTCTGTGCTGTCTCGAGGTGGCGTGGCTGGAGGCTTTGTTCTGGACTTCCCTGCCTGGGGTGCACCTGGAAGGAGCCTCTTCCACTGAGCCACAATATTATTGCCTGGCTACGACTGGGAGTGAATCAAGGAGCTTCTCTCATGTCACCGTGACTTCAGTCTTCATATCAGGGGCATGGTCTCCAGTGGTGGCATATCACACATCATGGACTTTTTACTGAACATCATTGACTAAACCCATATTTAGACCACTCAGACCCAAACTAGCGTTCCTCCTTCTGACAGCTACAAGATCAGGAAAAAAATCAGCCTTGGACCTCTTCCCATTGCCTCTTATTTTTGAATTTTAGCTTTGCAGGCTCTTGCTTAAGCTGCCCATTTGGGTAAGAAATGTATGAAAGTGTTGCCAGAGAGGGCTCGTCTGATCCTTGGCTAGTTACCAGCACAATTTGGCCTGAAATTTGTCATTTCAACATCATTTGAAGAGCCAGACCATGAACACGCAAAAGACAACTGTGGCACATCTCAGCAGCAGCGAGGCTCCGAGTTCTGAGAGAGCAGATCACAGCTGCTGGCGTGGAAAAGCGTTCTGAACTTTTGAGTGATACATTTCTTTCATATTGGCACCTTATCCATTTATTTACAAAGCCTGCTACAGCTCATTTACTTCTATGCTTTTCCAGTTAATGTGTGTGTAACTCAGCATGCTTAAGAGGCACAACTTACAAACCTCAAAATAAGGAGAAGAATATTGTTTGGAGTTCCTGACTGGAATAACTGAGCTTCCCTTTTCAGACAAGGGAACAAAAATGCCTTTTTTTCTCCCCATATTTTACCATGAATGGAGACTTCCCAACTGACCTGCTGTATCCCAGTCTAGCACTCTGCAAGGTCTGAAAAAAGGCTAATGCTGAGGAAGGATTCTTTCATCCTTCAGAGTTATCATAGACAGAAGACTCCTCCCCAGCCACAGAGAGAAAGCCATTGCATTTCATGATGTTGGTATCCCAGAACTGCCCTTGCAGGTTGTGTCTTTGTGGGCATTGCGTGCCCCTATACAATGTTCTTCACATTCCTTTCAGGTGCAGCCACCTATCCCAAAGTTCCTGATGCCACATGATACTTAAGTACTTGAGGAAAAAAAATATTTTGGGGATGGCTGAATTCCTGGATACATCATAAATATCTGAGGGATCACATCCTTCAGCTGCATTGAACCTGGGGTCTCTTCTGGTCCTTGGGCAATGACAATGAATTTAATTCTTGCCCTTGTGGCATTGCTGCTCTGTGTCAGCTCAGTTTGTAAAAAGTCTGAACTACCAGGTCTTTGCAACCCCAAACAGCACCAGGTCGGTGGCGTTGTATGGGCTTCTCTGGAAAGAAATTGGGTGATGTTTCCTTTCTGTTCATCTCAGTAAGTGATGGGGATGCAGAGACTTGGACTTTTCGTTCTGCTTTCTACTTGCTCTGTGCAGTCCTTGTAGCAATATAAATTTTATCACTCAGGAAGCTGCAGCGGAGTGGGGTCAGCCTTCTCTTTCTGGAGGCCACAGGAAGAGTTTCCTTTGTGCCTCCCCCTTGAAAAACTCTGCTACGTGAGCTTTCAGAGGAAGACTACGATGTTAGAAATCACAGTGCTCCACCTTCATCTCATTATAAATTGTATGCAGGTATCAACATCATTTCAGGTTTTGGACTTTGTTTTAGAAGGGCATTTACAAATTCTAGACAAGGGCTTCTGAAAGCTCTCTGCCAAATTCTGACTGTCCTCCAGTACGTTCTTCTGCTGAAACTTTCTACCCATCAGTAACCTTCCCAGCTTTGGCCTTACCAATGCTGTTTCCAGTCTTTCACTTCCATAGAACAGAAAGACAGAAAAAGGTGCTGATGTGCATCTTCCCCAGCAGAGAATGGGGAGATGGATACTGAGACAAGATGACAGATGAGAAACAGAGACTCATAGCATGGCTGGATGGCAAGAACAACGCCTGTGCGTATGAGTGTATGTATGTGTGCATTTGTGCGTTGCAGAGGATGCTGAAGGACAGTAACAGTATTACATAGAGGTAACAGGGATTTCAACCTTGACCTGGAATTTTGAATGTGAATTAAGGGCAGAATATTATGCAGATATACTTGTCCAATTAATATAAACCCACATAAACCCATGGACTTCAGCAGGAATTCCACCTGAACAATGACTGCAATATCCAGCCCTATGCGGGTTGTAACATTTTGGCTAACCTGAATCACCACTGTTGTTATTTTGCTTGTTTACTCTAGTTAGGGTACTGTTGTTTCTGAATAGAGTCACATATGCAGATGTCTAGCTCCTGGAGGCAGTAATTTCTTCCAGCACATTAATTTATTTCTGGAGGATGTTTTTGGTCTTTACGCCTTCAGCTTTTCTGATGCTGATAATCCGTGCATGTGTGTGAGAGAGATTATAAGAAAGGGGAACCCCCTGGGCAGCCCGTAGACTCTTTTGCATTTGTGGATGAAGGATGTGGCAGCAAAGCACACACTCTGCCCAGCAGCCAGTGGGAAAGAAATCCATCCATGCTGGGAGAGCTTAACCACAGCACATGGATCTGAAAGCAGACTTTAAAATGGTGCTCCTCAGCACGAGAATGGTCCATTGCATCCAACAAGAGATCTTCAACTGGAGCTTGTTTAATTCAAGGAGATAGGAACAGAGGGGAAAACTATGTGGTAGTGCTAAAGAGCAGCAGAGATTTCTTTTCAGGACTGTCACAAAGACTTGGTTATTGGCTGAAGTGATGCTCAAGGTCTTATCAGGGTCTTAACAAACTTTCTGATATGGGTGAATCCTGTGCTGAGAGCCAAAACCTAAGCAAAGCTCGATACAAATAGAGCATCGTGGATCCTGCAGCCTAGATAAGACATTTACAGAAATGATCTGCAGATGATGTGTAGTAGGAGGTGGCAGAGTGAACCCTTCTGTTTGGAGTCTTCAGCCACCCCACTGACACTCTGTGTGGGTGGAGAAGAGCCACACAAAAAGAAGAAGAAAACAGTTCCATTTTGCAGCTTGACATATCTGGGTTTGTATTTACTGCAGAGTGCTTACTTACTCCCTTTTTTCATGGTTGGCCTTGTGCCCAGTTTCCACACTACACTGTCCTGCTGCCACTGCAGGATGGAGACCAATGTTCTTTGTGTCATTTCACAGCCCTGGCTCGGGGCAGAAGCTCAGTCCTTCAAGTTATAGAGCAGTCTGGCCTTCATCCAGACCTCATGGGTCTTCCACTGGAGTACAGCCTCAGGCTTAAGGGGCTCACGGCAGGACTCAGTCGTCATGGATCCCTTCACAGGACACATCTCCCTGCGTTAACATTAACATAACCTTTGGATTTTTTTTGTTTTGTTTTAATTTAAATAATTCCCTTTCTTTTAGATAGTTAAGTCTTTGCTTACTGTTCAGAGCAGGATAAAACTCATCTGTGGGAAGAGAGGGAGTTTTGTGGGCTGTTTTTTGTTGGTGGTTGGTTTTTTTTTTCTTTTAACTGGGATAGCATTAGGTTTGAATTTGATGTATTTCCAGCCAGCAGTTATAAGAGCTTCATGAATAAATGTGTAGAAAATGGACTATGCTATCAAGGTAAATCAGCCTGGGTGGGTACTTAAGTATCGACCAAATGGAACTGTGTGGAAGGAGTAATTCTGAGTATATGGTCCTGCATGCAATGAAGGAAGAAAAGGTTTTTGGCGATGCAGACTTGTGTATGAGCTCAGGTTCATTAATTCAGCACTGTGCTAAGTAGAGGGCAGTCTGTTAGACTTTTCCTTCAGCTCATTTCGGGTGCACAAAACAAGCTACGACCAGATAAGCTGGGTGTGAACTTGTAATGTGTCAGCAGGCTCACAGAAACCTTTGGTACGTGCTCTCTTATCTTGCAGCAAAGGCAGGGGACTGTGCCTCTTTCCCTTCGAGCTGGTCCTTCTTGCCCACAGCTGAGCGAGAGCATGACAGATAAGGGAAGGGGGAAGGCAGAGCTGGGAGCTGGTGTGACTCAGCCATCAACACTCACCTACAAAGCAGAAAGGCATGGCTTCAAGTGTCTATATTTAACCGGGACTGCAGGTTGTGTGAAGGGTAGATGAGCTGTGCTCCCCTGGTGAGCTGCCAGTCCCTCATTAGCAGGTTCAAGGCATAGTATATGCGAGCAGCTGTGTTTGTGATGGGCATACACTGATCGCAATGTTTGGGTTCCAGCCCCAGTTCTCATTTGCAGACCCCAAGAGACATCTGTTTCTTGTTAATTCTACTGCAAATATCACAGAGTTACAGTTAGGGGAGATGGCAAAGTCCTGGCAGCCTGGCTGCTGAGCTGGGCAATGGTTAGCTGAAAGAAGGTAAATGCAAAGACTTTACTTCTGGAACCGCATCCTGATCTGAGATACTTCGTTAGCAACAGCCTCAGAAAATAGCTAGAACTAAAAAGCTCTGCACTTACTGCAAAATAGAGCTGACTTCAGAAATTGCTCTGTATGTTTCAGCAGAAAATAAATGCTCGGTCAGATACGCATGTGCCTGTGCAGTTTCCTCTGTCAGCTGTGTGCCACAGCACTTATGTAATAGACACCCTGCAGATAAACCCACTTATTTGAAACAGGATATTTTGCAGTAAATTAAGCTAAAACTAGATCTCCACAAGATGTCAGCAAAGCAAAATGCATGTTCACAGGAATACAAAGGGCAAGAAGAGATGGTTGATGGTGACTTGGTACCCCCCTCCCACAGACCGTGCCAGCCAGGTCCACCTCCTTCCTCACCCATCTGCTGCCAATCTTCATTAAAGAGCTCTGATGATGGGGACAGGCAGCCACCCCAGCACTTCATTACCCTTTCTGTGTGAGGGTGTTTCCTATAATTAACCTTTCTGCCTTTCTAATTTAAGCCCATGGTTTATTAAAGCCCATTCATTTACTTCTTACAGGGCTTGGCTTTTTAAATGGTGTTGCTTCAGTTTACGTTTTTCATCCTTTCTTCTGATGGCACTTTAAAATATTTATCATTTTATTATTAAGCTGGAAACAGATAGGGATTGATGTTTTCATTAGAACTGCCAGTATAAATATGATGCCTTTCCTGGTAAATCGTTTTGTTTGGTAAATGTGCTCATAAGTTAAAGTGAGGAAAGAGATTAAAATGTCTCCAAGCGTAACAATGTAATTGCCCAAGTTTGCCTTTCAGTGCTGCAGCTTTCTTTTTTTCTCCAAGCCTTTGCACAAAAAGCTATGTAAAATGTTTTGGACTCTTTGGTATGGTTAAAGCACCTTGATTTCTAACATTAACTACCTTTTTTTGTAACAAAAACGTTTTAATTAATTGTTTCATAACTACAGGGCTTATTCTCATCAGTAGCTCTTACTTGCGTATAAACTAAGGAAGAAATGGTGTTGCCGCTCATGTATTTCCTGAGTTTTGAATTTCCTCCCTTACCTGAAAAGCAGCTGGCCTGTCAGGAATTCCTTTTTTAAGATCTTCAAAAAGATAACACTGTATTAATTAAATATTGTGCGCTTGTATCGTATGTTTAATGCTAATAGTCAAGAGCTTCACACCATGATAATGCAGGATAGATTTCATCTGCAGATGTTTTGTAACACCCAGTATATTTAACAAAGTTTTCTGAACTAGGTAATCTCTACCATGTTTTCAGTTTCTTAAGAATCATTATGGCTTCCAAAGTATTTTGTGATGACTTGTTTTCTTCCCAGATATATCCCAAGGTAGCGGCAGTGTACATTGTTTTTCCAATCCAAGCTACCACACTCTCTCATGTGGTGTGACTTCACGCTTCTTTACCAGTAATCTGGATGGAAACAGCTCCAGTAAGGTAGATATTATCCCACCCCACTTTAGCAATGTTCTTATCAGTTCAAGGAAATCAACCAAAGCAATGCCTGTTGGATCCTGTTGTCTGCCAGCATTATTTAAAAATCCAGTGCAGCAATTCCTGACACCATAGCTCTTAACAGACACTAAAAGGTCTCTGCTTTCCCCTGCCTGTATCTTCGTAATCTCTGTGCATGGTAACTGGAGTTTCAGCGCATGCCTGTCTGGGTCAATAAGGCGTGGTGTCTTAGCAACTATAAGGTATGTTTGCTTCTCAGAAAAGATAAATAAGTGGATTATTGTAATTATCTGTTAATATAACAAAAGTAATCAATGAAGCATTAAGTCAGTAATCTAACTTTGCTATATCATTGTTTCCCAGATCAGTAGACACACAAATCTGCTGCTGACACAGAGAAGCAGATAGATGCAAGAAGGTACTTGGGGTCCTTCTGAGCACTGTTCTTGTCCAGGGATGTTCTGAGAGCTCTGCTGTTACTCATGGCTTTCCAGCAGAGCTGTCCAGACTGTATTGCTTGAACATCCAGGAGTAGCTTACTTATCGCATGTTGCTATTGATCCCCTAGGACCCTTCATAGACAACACTGTTACTCAATTCACCACTTTAGGAATAGATTTAGATGTGCTAAATGGTAAGACAGCTCTTGCTTTAGAGCCTTGATAAGCCAAGGTGGGGCAAAGGGTAGGGAGCAGAGGAAAAAGGAAATGCAATTGATTTAATCAAGGTTGTCAGCTTTAAAAATGATGGCACTTGCAGGCTGTGTCACCTTAACCCAAATGTAGCTCTTCTAACTGGAAAGCCATGGGAACAAAATTTAATGCAAAAAAGGCACTACTGTACAAGATGTATGCAAAAATATTTTTACATGTGCTCCTGTAAAGCCATTTCTTACTTATTAAAAGAAAATCTCATTAAAATGTAATAAAAAGGCTGGCTCCAGAGATTTCTCAGAGGAAAGTTTAGACAGATGTGTAAATATGTTTTCCAATGTAGATGGTCCCCTTGCATCCTGCATTTTTGCTCCCCAAATTGAAAGTGCAAATGCTTATAATGTCAAGTTTAGGATGAACACCATGAGTGTGGGCCTGGACCACCAATCCCATTGCCGTACTTTAAATGAATTCGGAAGAGGTCAAAGCAAGCACCTCTCCTGGTTTCCCAGCCCGCAGTGCCATCTTGTCACGGAGCTACTTCAAATACTAAGCTGCCCAAAAACCGGTTTAAAGCCCGAGTGATGCATTTGGACTAGTCGTGAAAGCGGCTCGCCTGCTGTAGAACTCACTGTCAGTAGGTCAGCAGGTTGTTCTGACATTCAAATAGTAAAAAAAAACAATGGATCTGGTATTTTCAGGGCACTTATCAAAATATATGGCCTGATATTTCCTTTAAATCTCCCACCATCTTACTTATTCATGAGAATGCTTTGCAGTGCTGAATAGCTGGGGATGGCCAAAAATACGCTTCTTCCGTCTATGCAGTTCTCCAGCCAAGTAAGACAAAAGAGCATATAAAGCCCCTAATGGCTGCCTTAACGAGTTTCATTTCCAAAATCAGTTTGTCTGGTGCCATTCCCACTTTCTGCAGGGAAATGTGCACAAGTTGTACTTGGAGGATTCATTTCTTTATGGTGCCAGCTGGGGTCACAAAGGAGCCAGCACAGATGCAAAATGAAAAAAAGTGGCAGAGGAATCTCTGAACTGCTGAGCCAGAGCCCTCGATGTATTATCCTCCCTGTGCTCAGAGGAGATCATGCCTTGAGGCAATGGACTGGAGCCATTCCTCTAGCACTTCTTTCGGAGAGACAGCTTGGGCAAAGGTACAAAGAGAGGGAGGGCAACAAGGAGATGCAGCCCTGCTCCAGTTTGAGAAGGCTTTCTTTCTCCTGTGCTCCCCCTGCCCCTCTTGTCCTTTTCTTTTTTTCTGTGTCTTACTTTGCCTTTTCTCTCCTCTTCCCTTGGTGTTTGCTCCACTTTATTATCTTTTCTGGGTTTCCTCATATCCATTTTCCTATTCTCTTTTCTCACCCAACTATACACATATTATTTCTTTTTCCCTTCCTGCTGCCTCTGCTTCCCTCTCCCAGCCCTGTACCAAGGGTCAGTCTGGTTGTGGGGCACCGAGCACAGCTGTCCTGTGCTGTTGTCTGCATTTACTGACCTTGCTGCTGTTATCGGTGCACACAGTGGGTACCTCACTAGGGAATCAAGGTGGGGACAGATGGCTGAGAGCAGAAGCTAAAAGGTCCAGCACTGCACTGAGGACCGCAGTTTGTGAGACGGATATGCCTTCACAGGGAGGGAGCAGTGCTGAGCTTTCCTGTATCTTTTCTAGGACCAGAGGGAAGGTATCTCACCTCCTCATCTCCCCTCTGCCAGACAGATATTTTGGCACTGCTCAGGACCCTATGCACGTCCTGAAGGTAAAAACTCTGAAGCTGCTGAGAGACAAGTAGGAGTGGAGGCATTAAAACCCTCTGGTGTGTACAAGACTGGTCAGCGGTGCCAGTGGAGTGCTCAGACAGGAATACGTGCAGGCAAAAGCAAGTGGGAGGGTAAGGGGGAGCGTATGAGAAAAGGCTAAAAAAAGGCTTGACTTCTTTTATCTAGCAAAATGAACGCTGAGAGGGAGTATGATTGCCATCTATAAATACAACGAGGTAAACACTAGGAGGGAGAAGAGCTATTTAAGTTAGATGACAGAGCTGGCACAAGAACAAATGGGGATGAAGTGGCCATGAATGCATTGAAGCTGGAAATTAGATTTCTAACATCAGATCAGTGAGATTTTGGAATAGCTTCCCAGTAAGACTAATGGGACAAAGAAATCTGATTACTGTTAAAATGGAGCTTGATCAGCTAAGTGATTATGTGCCTGGGTGTTTGCAGTAAAAGGTGGCTGGACTCAGGGACTCAGTGATCAAAGCCCTTCCAGTCCTGTGTCCCTGAAGTCTGCTCCAGCTGCCAGCAGGAGTTTGTAGGGCTGAGCTTTGTCTCTGTGCAAGGTCCAGGAGAATGGCACTGCATCTCTAGGGTTAAGGAGAAGGCAGAGGCTCCTCCATCTCAGTGCAAGTTAGTAACTACCAGCACCTTACGACAAATAAATGTCTTCCCATGTGAGTGAGCTTGCAAAGTCAGCTTGGGTTAAATAGTTAAATATTACTATTTAATGGTAAAATATTAAGTCAATAATATTTTACTATCCACTTAAGTGACACCAAAAAGTGACCTTTGCTTATTAGCTCCTACAAGTAGGTTTGGCCTTTATTTTTATGACCTGTGCAACAGCGAATAATAATGATGATGTGAGTTACCAAGGAGTATCACACATGAACTCAAGTGAAATTGTGCCACGGAATTACTGCACGAAAAATTTCCAAAGCAGATAAACAGAGATACACACTTACCTCCATACCCACGTCTTCACATCAGAACTCTCATTGCTTGAGTGAGAGACCAGACTTTCAGATGCTGAGGACTCAGAGGGAGTTCAGTGGGACCATTCACAGAACCACTTCTCTATGCTTCGATGCCAGCTCTGGATCTGAGGTTTTGAATTGGGCGTGAAGGTAGGAATATAGCTCACTTACAGAAGGCTGCAAAACTTTGTGAATACTCAGTATAAAGCACGAGGCTGCACAGGTGTGTCACAAGCAAATGGAGGATTCTCACCTTGCACTTTTGCAAAGCTTTTAATTCCACCCTCACTCCCTACCAAACGAGAACAGCATCGCAGCTAGAGTCTAGGTGTTGCTGGTTTCTACAGTCATCATAAAAATCAATTGCTATTAGATGTTCTGAATTTTTAAAGCTAGCAGATTCATATCCATTAAAGGAAGATCTAAATTCTACCAAAGACATCACATTAAATTAGAAACTGCAAAACAGAGGTCACTGAAAATGGTCTGACTGGATGTCACCCAGCTAATAAAAAGGAACTCAACCACAGAAAGCATCATTAAAGTACCTTTGACTAAAACTTGCCCAAGGAAAAGGAAGACTGCAAATAATACAGAATGGCTGCAGAGTGTTCAGAATAGCCATCTAAAACAGAAACACAGGCTTGGACTGTGGAAATCTGAAGTCAGTAGTCAGGAAAGTGAATGCAAAACTCCTATTGATTGCTGTCCTGGAAGATAAAGGTATGATGGAGTTCCTGCCAGCACTCCTTTGCCTAATCACCATGGTCTCTTTGAAAACCTGAGCATTGACAAATGGCATTGCTGGTGATCAGCTTGCCCCTGTGATCTATCCAGCTATTTCAGACGGGCAGATAATGGCTTTGCTTTACTCATGCTAGTATCTCGTTGATCTTAAAGGAAAAGTTGCCAGATATGAGGTAGTTCTAACCAAATTGCTAAAATTACAAGCTAGGATTTTTAGTGGATAAATTTACAATGAAGTATTTTTTCCTCCAGAAAAGCAATTTTGCTTCACACTAAAAATTGAAGTATCTTCTATCTTAAAAAAAAAAAAAGTTAACAAATTATAGTGTGTTAAGAAATGATAGTAGCACAAAGAGACAGCTATAATCACATTTCTTCGTAATTACTGCATTCTAAAAAACTTAGAAATGTCCCCAAATCATTTCATTAAAAAAAAATCAATTCTAGCCTATAGCTCTTCATGCCAAATTTTAGGTTTGTGAGCTGATTTATAAATCCTGCAAAAACACAGCTTTTAATAGAAACCCCAAGACTTCAATAAATGTGATCTAAGTGGTGCAGCTGGAATGAAAATCAGCATTCATGTTATTCTGCAAATTTTGGAATGAAGAAAAAAGCCATGGGCTTCACTGATGAAAACTGACAGTGCCGTTAGTCGGGCTGCACTGATTTACACCAGCCGAGCGCAGGGCCAGGAACGTCAGCTTCTCTGTGACCACATTACAAACCCATCTGCTTTTCATTGCCTTGCTGTTGCTCGTCTGCTCTGACTGCCCCATCCTTCCATACTGTGCATCTGCTGCCAGTGTTTGTGTCCTCAGTTCTGGGGAAGTACAAGGAACTGCTGAATGACAAAGAAATGACTCTTGTCAACTGGGAGATGCCAGATGCACAGTCCGTGCCAGGAGCAAGGATATGCTGTCGCAGCCACTGCTCTTGGGCAATGATTGCTCTAGAAATATTGCAGGCAACCAGCTTTATCAACTTTCTCTCTGCGCTGGGCATGTCCTTGAGGAGAGTGGCTGGTGGCAAAGGTGCCTAATGAGCTGATGACACGTTACCTTAGTGGGAATATATAGAGACAGAAAATGAGAAGGAACAGGATGAGGCACTAGGTACAGCTCTCACTGCGCTGCTGGTGCTGTCTGATGTGAGATTCATGGACTGTGGGGCCACGAGGGACCCTTGTGATCACCTGGCTTTGCTTCCCACACAGTACAGGGCACAGAACCATGCCGAATTAATGCCTCTTTCAAGAGCAGTGCTGGTGGCTCAGCAGCAGGGTCCCTTTCAACCAGAGCCTGGCTCTCAGATGGATTTGCAATGGGCTCCTTTCAGCGTGCTGGCATTAACCTGCCTTTGTCTGCCTGTGTGCCTGTGTCTATACTTTTATATACATGTATATTTATATATATGTGTACACACACATCTGTGTGTGTGTGTGGTCAATGTATTTGCACTATTGTGTGTCCTGAATCTTCCAGGCTGGAGTTCAGCCCGTTTGGAGCACAATTACATGCTTTGCAAATGATGAAACCTATTTGTAGAAAAGCTTCAGCCAAATAACTCTAAAAACACTCTGCAGTTGCTTGTAGAGAGACCCAGCACCTCATGTGTGTGTGTGCGTGCACAGCCTTTTCTCTCTGTGCTGTCTCCTGTGCCTCTGTGCAGTGCTCACACTGTGGTTTCTCCTATGTCTGTTTAAGCCAGGGCAGATTACATTTGGTGTACAAACACATCAGACCACTTTCTGCATCCTGAATCGGTGGAATTCTATCAACAGGATTCCGTCAATGAGGGCAAGGTTTTGCCTGTGGTTGTTACAAATCTTCACCCAAATGAAACCCAGTTTCTGTGATCAGATAAAAGCTTCTAAATGCACAGTTTGTAATATATAGTGTAGTTGTCCTAAATGTGGTGCTCCTGGTAGAGAAAGGTATTTGCAGATGCTTTCCCTAGAGATAAGGACGAGGCAGCAGGGGTTTGCAGCTTCTTCCTCAGTGACCCAGCTTTGGGGAAGCTCACAGAATGTTTTCCTGGCTGCGAGGATCCTGCTGGTTCCCATTGCCTTATTTATAGAGGAACTTTTGCCAGAGGAGCTTTTCTGGCCCTAAGCCCTCCCCATTGTGGTCACTACCTAAACCAAGGGGCAGAGGAACTGCACGGCTGCCCAGCCCCATGCCCTCCTCCTCTCTCTTGGTCCAGCATCTCTCCTTCCTGCTGTATTTCTTCACCTCCTGTGACAGTTATTCCTTGCAGGAATGTCGTGTTGTGCTCTTTGCAGCGGATTCAACTGGCTACATCACTTTGCTTGGTCACTGCCCTGCCCCTGAGATCCTGGCTGTGTTACACAGCAAGGTCCCCGACTGCTACATGGGAGAGCCCTTTTACCCCTCCCCATCTGGCTGTTTCCTTTAAGGCAATCTCTCCAAAATAGGGTGTGGGCTACCGTGTCTCTTTACCCAGCACCCTGTGCAGGGCAGCTCACCCTTCACCGGGCTTCTGGGCTGGTAGCACAACATAAAGATATTTGTGACCATGCACTCAGGGGGCACTACCTGCCCTGAGAGCACAAGGCCATGCCCCCCTTCCCTCAGGTGGCACGTGCACTGTCAGGTGTTTCCAGGAGTGGCGGGGGACTCTTCCTGGGTGTCCGGGGACAGCGGGTGCTCTGCGGGCACAGGGACAGTGCGGGGCTGCTGCACCCTGGAGTGGGGTGGCTGTGGCACTGAGGGCTGTTGAACAGGACTGTGAAGGTGTGGTTGTAGGTGCTGGGTACCAGCTGGGATTTTATATCCCAACAATACATACATGGGGGTTTTTTGTTCCAGGTCTTAAAACCCATTACAAAAGCTAAGCAAAAATTAATAAGTGATCAGGAAAAATGTTGTGGTAGTTTTGAATACTTTGTTTCAGTTTTTACCTCCTTTATTGTTAAGCATTTTCTTGTAAATACAATAAAATGGCAGAGCTGAACCCTCTGAAACAGAGGCAGGAGGAGGCTTTCCAGTTTGGAAGCAGACACAGGAGAGCAACAAAGGCTTCATAACTCTAATTTTTCAGAAACAGGGTTGGGATTTGCTCTTCAACTGACACTTCCCCAGGACCAGCTGTACTTTCAGCAGGTGTGGCTTTCAAGGGAAAAATGTCAAGGTGGAAAACTCAGCAGCTTTAGCAACTACAGTGATTCACCTGATCACCATATGCTTTGTAGAGCCACTTGTGCTGTGGTGCCCCAGTCTGGCAGAGCCATGCACCCCCAAAACAGCAGCCCCTCTCCTTTCATTGACCCCACCAGAAGAGATGCTCCAGCAAGCTCACTCCAGGTCCCCAAAATCCCCGTCCATCAGGCTGACACTGTGCTTGCCTCTTGGTGTTGTGCTTAAGCGCTACCTAGCTCAAGTGGGACTTCTACAAACAGCTGAAAACCCAAGAGCATCTTGACACGTGTGCCTAATACAACAGCAGCCTCCTCCAGATGGTACCACCGTGGTGGCCCAGCTGTGCCCCGCTGCCCCTCCAGCCACACTGGCACAGGAGCCAGCTGTGCCCTGGGCACACGGAGGGTCCCAGCTGCCACCCTGCAAGAGGTGTTTTTCCAACAGTAGCATCTGGATGGCAGCTCTGGACTCCTCTCTGCTTTTGCTGGCAGATCTGCACGGGGCTTTATGTTTCATTATTACCAGTGTTATTTTCCTTGAATTGAGAGAAATCTTGTAGCCATTACATCTCTTTTAACTAAATACACAGATGTATTAGCAAACCCCCTTTGTTCCAAGCAGCTCCCCTCTGCATGCTTACGTAGGTGGTTTTAATCCATCCATCTTCATTAGTTATTTTGAAACTGCCAGCATGTTACTTCACGTACACAGGCATTCGTCGTGATTACTGGTTACTGAAGGAAATCCTGTATTTTCCAGCATGCTTGTGTTCATTGCTTGGTGAAGTGACTTTCCTTTGTGATTTTCCCTAATGCTAGTGAACAACTCTCAAATTCATACAGATAAAGAACTGAAATGGTGAGGCCAAGGTAATAGTCATCTCCCATTTTTATTCGTGACATCATTGGGCTGTAGTCTTGGGTGGGAACTGTCTGTTTATTTCAGCATTAACCCATTATCATACTTTTTGAACAGCTCAGTAACAAAATCCTTGACAGAGAAACTGCAGACTGGAGACCCTACAGCTATCTGAATGAACTAGGTCAGTAATTTTTAAACAATTTAATCACTTTAGTAGACTTTAGAGCAATTCCAAATCCAAGTCAGCCTTTCATAAAGGCATTAATAATAAGGAATAATATCGGTGTTGTCTTTATTTCACAATCAGAATTGCCAGTAGTGAAAGATGGAGAATTGAAAATTGTTTCCTTTACCACAAATCATTGATTGGGAAAGCAGAGTCAATATTCATTGTAGTCTCCCTTCCTAGGTTGCTCAGTTGAATGACTGTCATCTACTCTATAAATGCTTTTTTAAGGTCTAACTTAAAACATTAAAAATTCAAATTTGGAATTTTTTTTTCTTTCATGCTTAATAAAACTTAGCACTAGATACTAGCATCTTGATAAAATTGTGGAGCCTCTGCAGGAGCTGGAGCATGTGATACACCCTGTTATCTCCCAGTTAATCATACAGTGGCCACTTTTCAGGCAATTTTGAATGACCAGCCAGTGCAGACAAGCCAAGAGTGCAGTTTAATTGCCCTTTCTGAGTTTATTCCCCCTGGCCTCAGTTTTAACAGGGTTTTTAGCAGCTGTTATCTCAAAGCCTATCCAGATTTAGTGCTTTGGATGCTATTTGTTTTCCTATCTGCGCACTTGGAGTTTAGCTTGTCAGTGGCAGAAAGCATTTGCCCTTTCCTTTACTGGGATTACTCATATCTTACTGAAAATTTGCAGTATAGGGGAAAGTGCAGTATTAAGTGGTATTATGGGATTTTTAAGGTCAACTATCTCGCAGCTCACGTGGCAAAGGAATTAACATAGGGGACCATCAGGCATCACATCTTGTCACTGCTCTTTTGGTCACACACCATGCCTTGCTCCAAAGACCAAGTCTTCCCTGCATCAGGAAAATCACAAACCTGTCAAGCTTCAATGCAAAACCTTTTCCATCATTATCAACCATCTATGTTTTCTTCTGTATAATAAGCTGCAGAACTGCTGTTGTGCTTATCTGTACGTGACGTGGAGAGTTGGGGGTGGTGAGGATTTCCAAATGCTCCTCAAATCAAGTTAATTTTCCTTTTACCATTTTACGGCTTTGTGCACTAGCTTTGTTTGGGTTTATCTTGCAGTGTCCTGAACTCCCTGTGTGCCACATTTGTCCTGTATTCATGCATTTTATTTTGCTAGCAGAAGCGATGCTAAATGCCTTTGCAATAAGAATGATGTAGAAGTGATAAATACTTTAGCTAAGTGGTCTCCAGCAAAACAGTCACAATTTTTTCCATGGCATTTTGCATCCCAGATACTTTTTTTACTTTTTTTCCCTTTGTTTCTTTCAAAATCTTTTTCACACTAATTGATAAAATGAGATTTTTTTCCTTCCTTTTCAGTACTAAATGTAATGCTTGCTTATGCTAACTTGGCCATTTTTACATGAAACTATTTTTTTTTTTCATTTCATGGTATTACTCTTCTGCAATAAAAGCTGCAGATTCTACTTACATGTGCAAATTTCAGAAGAAAGTGGAAAACCTCAATTTTTAATTGTAAACATAAAATACAAGTGAAGCCTAATATGGTCACATGGGGGATCTTGACCTCTAAACTGCATCACACTTGGAAGTATCACAGAGTTGAAGAGCTGTACCACCTTCTCATCCCACTACTACAGAGATGCTCCAGCTGATGATGGAATGACAGCCAAGCATTGTGCATAGCTGGATTCCATTAAAAATAGTTAAAACAACAGTGGACAACTCCTCTGTTGTGACCCCATGAAATACTATAGAAAGCAGATGTGCGAGTTAGCTAGAGGCAGGGAAGAGAACTTAAAGGGAAATTGAAGAGACATTTGGAACAGATAGAAAACCCTCAACTCTTCTGGTCACCTCCCTGGTTCTTCAGCCAGCGATGACTCCGGCTGAGGCAGTAATCCCAAAAGACAGGATCTTTGGACCAACCAGATGAGAAAGAGTATCAGGCTCACAAAAATGTCCATAGCCTTGTTAGAAATTGCAAGTGTCAAAAATATGAATTATAGTTGAAGGGAAAGGAAATCGTAAGAATATCCATGTGAAAATTAACTCAGACACTGATCTTCTAAAACCTGCAGTCATAAGGAGTTTTCTTAAGTCTCTTTTCTTTTACCCTGACCTGTGAAATGTATTTCTGCTCAAATACAGTGCTCAAAGTTGGACACTGTCCAGACCTGCCCCAGGCTGACACCTTTTGTATTTTGAACTGCAGCATGCCATCATTTTCCAGAGTTATGACTGTACTCAGACTGGATGTAAGGATTCAGGGGCTCTCCTGATGGGGAAAACCTTGCTTCTCAATACCACGCTGGATCCAGGCTTAGATTCCCCTTTGATCTCACAGCTCAGGGAGAGCCGGAGAAGCGGCTACTCCCAAGGAGAAGATGCTGACTTGCCCAGAGCAGCGGCTGGCAGCTCAGGAGAAGCCAGGGGACTTTCTAGCAGAAGCAGAGCGCTACTGCTCAGCTGATTGGTGCCATCATGCCCTTTTCTGTGTGCTTGGCACCACAGCTCCTCACTTCCAAGCAATGTATCTGTATCTGTGTCTAAAAGAGGATCAACAGAATGCTTTCAGGAAATACCATGTACTTTCTGTTTGCTTGTGTATCTCATAAAAGCAATCCCATATGAGTGCTTTAATTAACTGCTCTTTGCTTGCCTCATTCTTGCAGGCTGCACTTTTGCAGCTTTGGAAAACACCTTTTGATTGCTCACAGTTTGCATCATTGGCCTTTGCTCAGCCAGAGGTCATTCCTCAGACATTTTATGTGGAAAGGAAAAGAATGAAAGATGTTCTCTGAGGGAGCAGAGGAAGGGCGGTTCATACCGAGGGGGCTTATGGCCAAAGGAACAACCATTTCAGGGTCCACCATGGTCCCTATTCCAGATGCATGTCCTACACACTGCCACAGCAGCACAGATCAAGGAGATAGATCAAACATGGCAATGAAGTGTGAGAGTGAATCCACCTGACCCAGCACCAGCTTCCTGGGAGGAGTGCGGGTCAGATGGCCAGAGGCCGTTTGCTATACATGATGCTAAGAAAAACTATTTAGTCTTAACTGAGGACCCAACGTATCTCCTATCTAAGTCAATGTGTATGTTCCCTCTGATAACAACGGGGCTTTCTGAGCCTAACAGGAAGAAATTGTGTAGAAAAACATGAATCTTATGTATGTGTATGCATACCTATGCATATATACTATAAATATATATAAAATTATACATAGGTATTCCACTGTACATACATATACAGTGGATCTTGCCAGACTGCAGGTATTTTGCCTGTTTTGCAGGACTTCAGTTGCCAGGTTTCTGTTCTTCCCAACGGGGAAATGCAAGGAGCAGAACAAAGCCTGTACTTTCACTGCTGGCACATTTGCTTGTGAGCTTCAAATATCAAGCCTTGTCAGCGAGATAATCGTCTCTGTTAAATGGATGATTAGCGATGAGGCACAAGTAATTCTCATGGATGTGTGCTTGAGAGATCAGAGTCTGGGGAATCTGTGGTGCCAGGAAGAGGCAGCTTTGTCACACTGGTTGTGTGTTCACAATGTTCACCTGTTCAATGCAGCCTAGTCCTACCAGTTTTGAGGAATGGCTTATGTTTGCATTTTCTATTTGCTGTCTCTTGTTGCAGAACCAGAATTGTTTGCCCTGTGACTAATCTCTCCTGCACTAGTCCAGTCTGCATTAAGCAATTGCAGCATCCAGCTTCCAGCTCCTATTCCAAGCAAGTCAAATGTCCTAAACCACCTGCTGAGTTCAGAAAAGGTTGTTATGCACATTAGCTTGAGTGCTGGGCACATCGAACTGCAGACAGAAGTGGCTGTATCTGTAATGGTTTTTAACAGCAGCCTTCAATGCAAAGACTAAAGTGTGATTTGCAGCACATCTTGAGTGACTCAAAGCTGCATTTATTCCAGAGGACCAAAGCCACAAATTTGAATCAGAGCTGACTCTGCATTTTTCTCAAAGCCAAGGGGTGTGGAAAAATATTTCCAGCTGTGACTCTGATTTCACCCCAGCAGACAATTTAGCTTCAGACTTAAGCCTAGACTTTCCTGAAATGCCAGCTTCCTGGCCTGTTGAGGGCTTTTCCACATTAACTGCTTTTGCAGTTTGAAAAATAATGTATTCATTTCACCTCCTGAGGAATGCAGTGAATACACAAAAATGGGTCATAAAGCCCACAGAATTACAGCAGACATAAAAGAAGACTACAGGCAGAATTACAGGAAATAGGTTGGGAAGGGCTTTGGGGGGTCCTGTAGCCCTCCCAAGGCAGCACCAATCCTACCTGTATCTTTCCTAGCAGGTGAATCCCACCTTTTCTTAGCCATCCTCCTGTAAGGATTCTCATTTTTCTGTAGCTACACTGGAATAAGTGAAAACTGAGCTCAAGCATGGAAATGTGCTATTTTGCAGCTCAGTGTGGGCTAGGACTATCTGTTACCCAACTCAGAACCAGAAATCAGGCTCACTCAGATGAACCCTGTATTAATACAGCAGCCTGCCCTCCGGGGTGGTCTCACAGCAAGGTTGGGCTTACTGAGAGCAGAAACAGTGATCTCTGCTGCTGCAGAAGCCCTTCCAGACGTGCCTGTTATTTCCAACAGGACTGGCAGGAGCTCACATGGAGCTGAGCTAACAAAATACGCTCAGAAGGTGGAGTTCTTCCCCTCCAAGCTGCCAAAAGCGCTGGTTGATATTGCTGCATCCTCACAGCAGCCCCAAGGCTCCAGTCTTCATTCAGGTCTTTGCAGTCACAGTGGGAACATTTCTGAAAAGATCTGGTGAGGATGCTCAGAACAGATGCAACATTCTTGTACAAGCATGGACTGTGCAATGAGCACAGCTGACCATTCCCTGGGTAACCTCTGTTTCAATAAGTCATTTATTCTTCATGGTCCTTCACTCCTATGCTTTTTGCTGCTTGCTTTGTCTCTAACTCCAGCATGGCTAGTCAATATTTTAAAGTTACTAGGGAGGACTAGATCATGGTCTTGAGCAAAGCTGTTCATCCCAGTCTTCTGTAGCCAGTGTTGCTGTTGCACTCTGTGAGCAATGCCGTGCCCAGTGCACATCCCCATGGGTCAGCCTGGGTCTCCTTCACTTCCCTGCTGCTGCTCTCTCTCCACGGGTACGGCCCCCTTCACCCTGTAACCCCAGCTGTGTGCTCACCAGCTTCTTATACGCCCACCTTGCTCTGTGTGAGCTGTTTCTTGCCCGAGGCACCCTGCATGTTTACCTGTGAAGCTGGCCCAAATACTGCCTGGGCATGCCTGCCCCTGGGGCCTTGCCCAGCCCTGGCAGGAGGACCCATGATCACCAGGGATGGCCTTTGGGAACACTGCTGCTGGGAAAGAGAGCACCAGCCCTGTGGATGTGGGCCAAGGGATGAATTAGCTCCATCCTCTTCACTCAGGACTCTGCCCTAGCAAAATACGCGAGAGGAGAAAAGCACACAGCTAATACCGTTATGTGAAAGAGCTTCCCCACTGTGCCCAGGCTACCCAGTCAAGTTTGCCCTCTGCACCTTCTTTCAGGGGGTGAGTCTGGGAATTGGCTCAGGATGAATGGTGGAAAACAAAGCAGAAGGTGCTCAAATGCCTTGGGGTGGGGTGGGTGGGTGAGTGTCACTCTTGACCAGAAGGGGAAGAGCCCTATCGCAGAGAGCCAGTGGTGTACCACCAGCCCTGTGCTCAGAGACAAACTCTCTATCAAAGCAAAGGGATTTCTCTCTGATGAGCCAGTAACACATTTACTGTCTAATTTAGCGATTTTCCTCATTTAGCAAAACCCAAAGCTGTCATGAAAAAGGGACGGCATTGTCAGTGGTGGAGACAGCTATTTCTGTAGAGGCCAGAAGACATGCAAGGACAAATAGCTGGGAGACCTCTGGGACATGCTGTTTGCAGGGCTTTTTTACCAGCGTAGCTTAGTTACTTGATTGGGAATCCCATAAGCCACAAAGACATTCTATCTCAGTAACCAAATTTGTGTTGATTTTGCTAGCTGATAAGAAATATCAGACTCTATAGTTAAAAAGATTTGAAGCCTTACATTAGATTTTCCTTTTGGTTGATATCTGGGATAATTTGCAGCAGTGAAAATGGAAAAGGTTCCCACCCATTCCCTTCTATCTCTGCTTCTGTAAGGAACAGTAAGTTCTTCTGGAGCTGCGTAAGGCAGAAGTCTTTTCTATCACTTCTCTGCTCTCGGTGCATTTTCAGACCACTGTAGTAGTCGCTTAGGGACTACTGTCACATCAGTTCTTGAACTTCGCAAATTTATAAGCCAAGTCATATTAGGTAATTTAGAAAGATTGCACACACTTTAGATTCTAAGACTGTGAGTTAAACAACATACTATCCATGAATGAAACAAAACCTAAAACTAGTCACAGAGTAACGTAAGGTAACCTGCAGACTCAAATTTGAAGGGATATGTTTTAGGCTTCTTTTACTAATCTGACCCAGTGTTTCAGTAGTGAAGGTATTGGCAGATGATTTTTTTTTTTTCTGTTCTCCTGATGGATAGCTGTTCTTGGTAATGAACAGTACCCTGCTTCAGGAAAGTCCTCCCTTCCAGGGAAGCTCTTAAGCATATGCATAATTTTAGGTGTGCACAGAATCCCTGCTGAAGCTGAGTGCATGCTCACAGCTGAGGATGTGCTTAAGAGCCTCCCTAAATGAGGGCCTTGATGTACAATTTAGAGGAAAAAATATATGCTGCTCAGTAGTCAAAGCAATCCAATTTACATAAATATTTATTTGTTTTCCATTATATATCATTTTTATGCAGGTGCTTGTGGGATGGATAGACGTCAGAACACATACATAATGGAAAAAAGCTTCAAAGGTATGGTATCCAGTGCCTGCAGTCACCCTGGCAAAGAGTTTGAGGAGGGTGTCGTAGAAGAGGTGAGATAGGAGACCTGAGCACCCGGGAGAGTGGCCATGCAGACAGAAAGGGACAGAGCAATAACCTACAAAACACACTTGCGTGGCTCAGCTGGCAGCACTTTTGACTCTGAGCCAGATGTCTGGGGCCCATGAATTATGGATGCAAGTCTTTACAAGGCCATAGGCTCCTGCCTCAGCAAAGCAGCGTTAAGACAGAAAGGGAGGGCTTTGCTGCAGTGACAGGTACAGGTGGAGCTGTCTGGCCAGGGGAAGCTCTTTTAGGACATATTAGCCATCCCACAAGGGCTTTCTGGTGGCAGTTGCTGATGACAGACTGGTGCATTTGCCTGCTAAGTTGTGGCTCAGTAAGGCTCTTAGCCATCCTGAGCTTAAAGAAAGCCACTAGAAAACAAGCTGACCCTGCTATGTGGCCCTTGCTGAAAGAGATTTATAGCAGAGCTTGAGAAAAGACCTCACTCAGTACATTAAGCAGTCACGCTGGCACGAAGCAATTAATGGGCATTGACTCCAGGGCACTTCTAAAAAGGGCTCATAGACGAGTCATGAGCTCAAGGCCCAATGATTTTAGATTTCAGTTGTCCTCCAGGTTTACATTCAAAATATTCCAGTTATGTATGGACTACAAGACTGCGTGGCACAGTGGTCCCCACAAGCTTCTGATTGACTGGGCTGGGGGTTGGCACACTGAACTTGTGGTCCAGAAGATGGAGCAAGGAGTCTGTCTCATCCAGAATAGGCAGGTTTCAGCTGAGGTCCTGGAACTGAACTCAAGGCTGTTGCGTCTGTACACACCAGCTGGAATGTCCCTCCATCAGGCAAGGAGGTAAATACTGCACAGCCTCTTTCCGCAATGGCCTTCAGCTGGTATCGGCCGAGCAACGGGGAAAATTGCACGTTCACACAGAGCTAGTTTCAAGACACCCACTGGTCCGCTGTGGCCGAGGTGTTACAGAGCAGACCTTTATCTGAACTAACAAGGAACACTAAAAGCGAGTCCATATAAAAAGCAATGACCAGCTTACAGCCAGGCCTAGAGAGCACTTAATCACTTTGTAGCTGCTGTTTACAAAATAAAGTGATATAATATTTCCTAAAACATCACCTTACCACACAGAATCACCAAAAAACCCCAGTAATCCATGACCAACTGTTTCTTTATAAAGCTAAATTTAAACTATTAAAAAGATTATGTATGTAGATTTGACTCAATCCACTGGTTTCAATTACTTTAGTGATTCTCTTTCAGAAAAAAAAATCTTATAGCATAGCTAGTTGTTCTTTTTACATGGAACTATTAATTTCAAGATTAGTTTAAACTAAATTACTGTGTTTATAGTTTAAAAGCTGCTTTAAACACATGCAGTAGAAATTCCCATCCATAGAGTCACACAGAGAGTGGGGTACCAGTGTGAACAAGAGAAAAAGAATTACAGTAACAGTGAACTGTGAAGTCTATTTTCTGCTGCTACATATTTTGTTTATTATTTAGGATCTAAGCCATTTTCTTTACATGTTTACCTCCTTATAAATTGAAAAATCAGGCTTAGAAGCCATGTCAGAGAAGTTGCCGTGGTTTTTTTGTGGCTGCTCAGCAGCTGCAAACAGGCACAGCTGGTGCTGACAAGGGCAGGGTGCTGGGGATGCAGGAACACACCTGACTTCCCAAGGATTTTCAGTAGCCAACCTGCAGGTAGTTAGCAGCTGATGAGATTTTTCAAAGTGTCTGCCTTTGGATGGCTAAAGGTTTCCGACAGCACAGTCTGAAGGTCAGTTTCTGGGTGTAGGCAGCGCCAGGGCTCTGGCAGCGGCGTGGGCACTCTCAGTCCCAGATGAGCCTCCTACCAGGAGGAGCTGGGTGACATGCCCGGTGCTCAGTCTGCAGCTCTCCTTGCCCTGCCAGGCGTTGCCTTGGCCCTGAACAGCCAAGTTCATCTAAGACGGAGAGAAAGCCTCTGCTGAGCTGGGTCATTCACATAAAAGAAACTCCCAGTCCCAGACAGTTAAGATTCTGTCAGCAAAAGACTTGGCAGGTGGGTGCTTTGCTTTCATATACTTCTACGTGCTTTAAAGATAATGTCTTTTCCTATCAGGACTTGCTAGGTCTGACTGGAGACAGCT
Organism: Falco peregrinus; assembly: GCF_023634155.1. Lineage (NCBI taxonomy): Eukaryota > Metazoa > Chordata > Aves > Falconiformes > Falconidae > Falco > Falco peregrinus. The sequence continues at coordinate 124,834,320 of NC_073721.1, read as the reverse complement.
TGACCTGCAGCTGAAAACTGTGTTTGGCACTCCTGACCCCAGCCCAGAGCATTGCATGGGATGCACTGCCAGGAGGGGGCACGGGGGTCCTGTGGCTTGAGGGCACCTCAAGTTCAGGCTGTGGTGGAACTGGCTCACCACTCGCTTCCCCTAGTTCTCCTCGGGGAAGATGAGAGCCCCCAGCTCTGCAGCCCCTGCTCTGCGCTGGCCTGGCTGGAGGCTGTCCCCAAGCAGGGCAGCTAGGAGAGGGATGTCCCTTTTGCAACCTGCCACTAGCAATGCGGTGGCTGTGCTGCTAGAGGAGGCCCAGGGGGTTAGGCATGGTGGTTTCTGTTTGCCCGGGCCACCCACAGGCAATCCCAGCTCATGCTGCAGTGTCCGACAGCTCCTTGTGCTGACAAAGCAGCAGGAACCCTTCGGGGCAGCGAGGGGCTGGATGCCATGGTGCCAGCTCTGAGCCCTGTGGCACCTGGGGACAGGGGTTGACCAGTCGCAAGGTTTTCAGAGCAGTTTCTTTCCTGTGCATGGTGTTCAGTGACACCTCTTCCAAGCTCTTCCTTGCAACTGAGTTCTTCTGTCTTTTTTTAGTTGTTTTGTTGTTGTTGGGTTTTTTTTTTCAAATGAATGCTGATGCACTGGTGGAATAATGTGACTTCAGGCACTAACATTTTAAGGAAAAAAAAAAAACCTCTACGCTTTGCATGTTAGCCAGCAAAATCCCAGCACTTAGAAACACTAATGCTCAGGGACTCGGGACTTGGTTTAGTGCGGTTCATTTGTTTGTTGTACAGGAATGCGTCCCCACAACTGTGTCACGATGACAAGCAGCAATAAGCTATCGCTATGTTACTGTCCTAGCAGCAGCGAAGGTTGGCCAGGTTAATGAAAGCAGCCAGAAAGGCATGCTACACTGAACGGCATCCATAAATGTGGTTAAATAGTTGGAGAGCATGTTTTACCTGTGTGCATCATATTTTCTTAGCACTTCAAATGTGGCAGTAGGTACTGAGGCTTGTCATTAGTATGCCAGAGGATATTCAGGGCAAAAGAGAGGAACCCGGTCTGTGGGAGGGACAAGTACATTTCCAGCCCCTGGTAACAAAAATAAAACCTCCCTCAAAGGTCTGGTGTTTGGTATCCAAGCAACACAGAAGACAGGGACTTCAAAATTAGAGCATGTTCCCCATATTTCCTTAGCGTGTCCAGCTGATCAATGCTTACAGCGAGTACCAGTGCTGCCGGTGGCAGTGGCGTGGGTCGGGCTGAGCTTTGCACCTCCGTGAGAGCTCAACCTCGGTCATGGGAGGGTGATGAGGCAGCATTGCCGGAGCTCACATGTGGCCTGCAGGGTAAATGGGCTGAGAATTTCTAAATATGTTTGTTCTTGGTTAAATTAATTCATAAAATGAACTTTGACAATTGATGCCAGACTTCTTAATTAGCCCCAAACTACCTTAATAACAAAGTAACCCAGATGCTTCTGCATCCTTTAGAGTTAAGTTCTCCATGATCTTGTGCTTAATGTGTCTTGTTGGCTAATGACTCCCTGGTGTATAGCACATTACCAGACATACGCCGGTGCTCCGTGAATTATACTGTATCCAGAGCAAAGGGTCTAATCCCTAGCTAGACACAGAGTTCCCATTTACGTCAGCAGGAATTGGCTCTTGGACGTGCTGTTTCTCAATATCTTCTGAGAAAAGGCAATTCCCAGGAGAGGCCAAAGGAGTCTGGGCGGCCCAAGTGGTATTTCACTGGTCTTCTCTGACATGGTCCTGGGAAGGGAAGGGCTGGTGCTGCAGCTACAGCTGCCTGAGAGGTAGTGTCAGCCCTAGCAGCAGTGCAGGTGAATTTTAGCTTGGGAAGACAGAAGTAGCTGAGCTGGACTTAATAAAATACATGATGTGCTGGGGGTTTTGCCTATGCCAGCTCTGATGTGCCCGCTTCCAGAAACAGGCCAGCGCTGACATGCACAGCTATTTACCTGCCTGCTACAGCACCACAGGAGCAGGACTTCTCATCTTCCCCCTTGTTCACTGTAGTAGCCAGCAGTCCTTTAGAATCTACATTTTATGAATCTAAACCCAGCTCTGTGTTGATTTGTTCCCTCCCAGGTGTGGTGCCAACAGGGAGCGTTGTGTAGTGGACTCGTGGGGCACCGGCAGCCTCCTGCTCGCACACAGAGCTCACTTCGCCCTCTCGTCCTCGCACAGTCCAAAAGCCACACAGACCTATTCACGCTGCCTGCTTTCGTGAGCTCCTGCTTTTGTGAGCTCCTGCCTTTTGCCCTCATGAGCTCAGCAGCATGGCTTGAGACAGTTTATGACCTCTTTCTGTCCTCTTGCCCCAAATTTTAGAGCTGGCTTATTAAGGCTACCTGCGCTCTCCTAACGAGCACTACATACTTGCAGTAGCTACCAGAAGCTCTAACTTGCTGGCAGGTAGAGCTGAGCCTTTCTTTGGCTAAGAATGAAATAAAAGCCTTGGGGCTGAGTCTCTCCTCCTCATCCAGGCCGTGTCCCTGAAGCAGTGAGTGCTCCTGCACTGGCATTTGCTCAGGCAGCGCCAGGAGCTTTCAGCTTCTTGCCAACATGAGACAGTTCACACATGCACAACCTTCCCAGTGACTGAAGAACAGGGCTCAGTCCGTATAGCACAGGTATTTTAGCCTGAAGATTTAAATTCTATTATAGCGTTTGTTAGTCTTTGTCTATTGTCTCCTTACCTTTAAACACTAATGGATCCTAGACTGCGTGGCACCTTAGTTTAAATCATATCCATAGCAAAACCTAGTAACACTGAGCTCATTCATGTGCAGAAGTCCTTCAGTCTTGCAGGGTTGCTCCATTGCTCGTTAGGACAGAACGGGACAGCTTGTCACTGACTTGCCTGTACTGGGATGGGGTCGGTAAAGCTGGAGGGCCAAACCCTGCTGCCAGCAGCTGGGGAGTATCTGTGTTGCTTTGGTTCCTGTCTCCTGTGATGTACCAAAACAGATTTGTTTTGCTTTGAAGCAAAGGCATTGTTAATCTCACCTAGGCTGAAGTCAGATGAGGAGTATCTTAATTTTATTATTACTAAATAAACATTGCGCTGGTGGCAGGGCTCTGCCAGCCGTCATGTCTCTGACAGGCCCAGAATGGTCCAGCTGGTTTGCTTTGCGGTAGAGCTTCCTACCAAGCTGGTTTCGCTAACCCTGAGAGCTGAGGACTCTCAAGGTACGCTGGTATCACTGACATCGGGAGCAGAGAAATGCAATAGCTTGCTGCAGGCCACAGGGCACGACCTGACACCTTGCTCTGGACGCGTGCTCAGTGCTATCCCCCAGCTGAGCCAAGACGAGGGGCACCAGGCCTGGGGCTGATGGACACACACAGAGACACAGACACAGAGCTGACAGAGGGATGATCGCGCCACAGAGTGAAGCAAACTTGACAAGTGAGTTAGCAGGACGGGGCGGCTAGGCACAGAGATGAGGTTTGTAAAGGAGAAGCGATATCTTGTTGTCTGTCTATTTCTTAACCTGAATTTCTCTTTTTGTCTCCCATACTAGATAGCGGGGGCAGCTGGGATTGCAGCTATTTTGCAAGTCCCGCTATTTCACCGGGAGTATTTCATATATACCAGGATCTGCCTTTGTACTGTAACCCAGCACAAGAAAATGCCTCATCTTTCATTGCATCGCTCTAATTCTAAATTAATGGCACTGCCCAGCAGGATGCACACAGCAGCAATGGCACGTTCTTGAATGTCGATGTTAAGACCTATTTATTCTCTATTGTTTTTTATTATTATTATTTTTAAAGCAAGACTGGCGCTGTACCTTGCAGCAGGCTGGCAAACCCCAGCCAGGGTCACAGACATGGGAGACTCGTGGTTACAACTCTCATGCCAACCTTGTTCTCCCCGTGTAGCGCCTGCTCCATCACCGTCTCCTGTTTTCTCCAGCCTAGGGGAGAGGAGCAGCAAAGGGGGGGGGAAAAAAAAGTAAAGCAAAAGCGAGGCTCAAATGGAGGCTTGTCCCCCCTGTGGAAACCCAAGCATTCCCCACTAGCAGGAGCAGCCTCCTCCCAGTCTTAATGGCAGAGGGAATACGAAGAAGTCGGTTTCTCCTAGTGCTGGATAGCCCCAGAAACTGGAGCTCTCAGGCGACATATGCACATACGCTGCACTGATGCAGTTCTAAGCCTGCTGGAAATGTTTTGCATTCAAACATACGGTGTTTGGTGTTGACGAAAGCCCCCGGGTCACTAACCCTGTAGCTGGCCCAGCAGGCCAAGTACCAGCAGAAGGTCCTGCTTGCAGAGCCGACTCATCGCGGCTGCATGAATGGGTCAGCGGGGCAGGCGGAGCGGGATTAAAACATAGCTCCTTAGGAATTAGGGGGAGGGAGGAAAAGGATTGCCACCTCAGATTAAATACTGCAGTAAATGACAACTAGAAGCTTTTACAGGAAAGCCTTCGGTATTGAGCAGGTTTTTATCTCTGTCCTGCCCGTGATTTGTGGATGCAATGGTCTGGATGCACCCAGAGCACAAGCGTCGGGTGACTGTGCTGGATGCTTCAAGGATCTTTCTTACCCCCTGCCCCTTGTCATCCCCACCCCCACTCCCTTCCTGCAGAGGTTCAGCTGTAATTAGCCTAAGAGAGCTAACAACTCTAACACTCCTACACCACTCCTGTTTTGCAGATTATATGAAAGAATCTGTGTGCAGCTCCAGCACTTGTTCTCTGAACAGCAGTGAAAACCCATATGCCACCATTAAAGACCCCCCCATTTTAACATGCAAACACTCCGAGAGCAGCTACGTGGAAATGAAATCACCTGGTCACAGGGAGTCCCCATATTCAGAAATGCCAACTTCATCAACAGCCAATAAAAACATCTACGAAGTTGGTAAGTGGGGCGAGCGGCAGGAGGTCTGTTCCTACAGTTGGTGTTTTTGTTGTAGATGCCGATTATTCTTTTTCGTTTCCTGACACAAGTAGCATGGACTTGGCACGGTGCGGGGAGGTGCTGGCTCGGGGAGAAGGCCCGTGCATTAGTGTGTTGGTCTGGGAAGCTGAGCCCTCGGTGGGAGCTTGTGCTGTGGTGGTGGATGTGAGCGTGGTACAGCACCGAATTGCTCCTCCGGCCCTGGCAGCAGAGGGCTGCAGTCCCCTCCTCGTGCTCTCCTTTTAAACTGCTGCAAAGTCCCAATGCAGGATTCTGAAAGTGCAGAAGTGTTGGTCTTTTGAAGACATTATCTGCAGGGCTGAAGGAACTACCTGCCCTTGGATCTGTTCGGTGTTTTCCTCCCTGGTCAGCCCCACGCATTGCCTTGTGCGCTGCCAGTAAAGCTGTGAGGGGAAGAGATGGTTTGGGAAGCTGATGTTCTGTGCTTGTGACAAAATGAACGAGTAACTCATTTTGGGAGTGCTGCTAGTTACCATAACTGCATTTTCCTTGCTTCCCCAGAGCCCACTGTCAGTGTGGTCCAAGACGCCCGCGCTCGGAGTGCCAGTTACCTCCAAAATCCATACGACCTGCCTAGGAACAGTCACATTCCTAGTCACTATGACCTCCTCCCCGTAAGGCACAGCCCGACGCACGGGCCATCTTGGGACAAGCAGTCTTAAAAGGGATGAACTTCATTGTGCACTGTGCTGCAAACACACACTCTGAGGAAGCAAAAGAGAAGACAATCCTTTTCTGCGCTGCAGGATGCTGACGGGATTTCAGACTGTCTTACGCAAGGACCTAATGTAACACAACATCTGCCTGGGCCAACTGCTGCTGCATGATGTTATTTATAAAGACATTTTTATATGGGTAACAGGAACTAACGAGAACCTCCTCCACGTGTGACTGGAGTACATCACCCCAGGAAGGTGGCTACATACTCCAGGCAAAAACTCTGTGGCGTGTATTCTAACCCTGGCTTTGCTGTAAAATAAAACACAAAAACATGCTAAGTAGACGGACTTATACTACCAACTGCATCAAGAAACCTTTTACTGTTAGGAACAAAGTGACTAGGAATTCACTGGAATATATTTTCATCTTTGTCATGGAAATGGACATTTTTTCTGAATGAAAGCAGGGAAACTTGTCATTTCACTGTCTGGAAACCTCATTTACTGCCATCACCATGTGCAACCTGTGCAGCTCACACTTGGTAATGAGCACTGAGATTTTCATCCTTATATTCAGTACCAGGGTATTTCAGTTGAAGCGTATTAGCACAGACACATTCTGTACAGTTTTTTAAAATGTAACATCTTGGCAAACATCCACTGATCTCTGCTAATGACTTGAGTTTCAACAGTGAGTCTCACAGCCAACCTACCACACTTTTAAAAAGCTATAAAGTATTTTGATTGGCACAGATAGGCATTAATTTTCCTTATACAGCTTTTATTTTTTTAGATAATTCCACCAGCTTTGTCAGGCAGTGTAAACCGATGCACCTTCACTCCCGGCCCGGGGACACAGCCGGTTTGCACAGACTAACCCTGGTTTGGTTTCCTTTCCTAAAGCTAAGACACGTCTGCTCATCTTTACAAACCATCTCATCACGATTCGCTTAACAGCATGCCGTTTGTGATACCCTTTGATTTGATGTGCATTACCATGTAGTGCAACTTTATCCGTTGATGATTCTACCTGAAATGTCATTAAATTGAGCTGAAACTGGGTTTTCTTTTTCAGCACCTGTTTGTGAACTAATTATCAAGGGGTTGGCCCATGGTAAAGTTTTGGACTAAGCCACCATGAGTATTTTTTTTTTAATGATCTTTATTGACCTAGATAGTAGAATACTTGCCGTTAAGCAGTTCCTTGTAGATTTTGAGCATGAAATAGTATTGATTCTAAGTACGTAATTTTATTAGGCAAACGTGGAAGCAGCAAGTTGATTTCCTCTTAAATATATAAAAAAAAATAATTCTGTTGCACATTCACCACTTTGATGGAAGTAGAAGAGAATGAAACCAGCATCAATCTGTTTGCTCTAAGCATGATCATTCGCGTAACCTGCTGGTCTAGGGGACGGGGACAAGGAGCCTTCCAGCTCGGAAGCAGCAGCTTGATGCTGGCTCAGAGTCAGACCAGGCATCGGATCACTCGGAGCACCCTGATGGGGCCGAGCCCGTGTCCCCGCAGACGGGCTCAGCCCTCACCTCTGGGATGGAAACCCCTCACACAGTGGTACTGAGCCACCCGCAACCTGCACAGCACCCCTGGGTGCACCACTGCAACACGCTCGTGTATCAGGCTGCGGGGAGCCCCGGCGCGGCGCTGCAGAAGGAGCTGGGACCCCAGCGGGTGGTCGGCTCGGCTCTGAACCCCACTGTGCAAACCAGTTCTGCAGTGAGGCAGCTGAGCTGAGCCCAGAGATGCCCCAGGCTTCCAGAGCAGCAGATTTTCATGTTGCAGGATAATGCATAAGTAGTTACATGAATGCTGCATGTGTGCATGGGGCCAATGACTGATCAGCAATAGTAATTTTATTTTCCAGGAAAGCCTTATTTGAGATGTAAGTAGACAATTATTTTGTAGGGCCAGTAGAAATATATTTTATGTACCTGAATAGAAAGACTTACCTCAAATCTATCAAGAGAAAGGCAGTTTGGTAAGGAATACTCTCGTTAGAGACCTACCTTGACACCTAGCACAAGCAGTCTCAGCTGCCGGCCTGACCAATCTTTGTGTGTGTTGCTGTAAAGCTTCCGATGAGACTCCAGAGAGCAGAGTTGTGCTCAGTTGGGGTTTTTTTCAAAGCTGGATTTTCAAACCAAATGCAACAGTGTGCACAGAGCTTAACAGGAAAAAAACAAAACAAAACCAACAAAAAAGTACCTTCTTGTATATTAGCATTAGCTTAGGAAATAGGCACCAAAATGGCAATACTTTTTTAAGGCAAGACAGATTTGTAATATATTTGTTCACTGTGCAAAGGTATTCACCTTGTACAAAATAAATTGAACTTCTCTCAGTGTGTATTTTCTGAAACGTACTCATTTGCAGACTTAAACAGGTCAGAGTCCTCCAGGCGACGTGGCTGGTCACAAAGGGGCTGCCCCCTCAACAAAAAAAAAAAACCAAACAGGAGGCATCAGGTTTACAAGCCAGAAGTCACAGGATTTCTCAGAAACCACAATGCTGTAATTCAGACTGTAATTTGGAGTTCATTTCAAGTAACGCCTAAGTTTAAAACAAAACGTAACTGGCTCTGTACGTATCCTTCTTACAATTCCTCAACAGTTTAACCTTAGCGGGTCTGAGCAAGAGACCTCGATGATGCACAAACCCAGCCGGACCAGATCCTGCACACCTACAAAGAGCAATCTGCAGCAAGTACCAGCACCAGGTCTCTCTCCGATTTCCACGCGATGCAATTCAGCGCGTGTCAGGACAGCCTCTGTGCCACTAGCGGGTCGTCTTGCCTTCAGGTGGGCGCTGGAGGGTACAGGCCAGCACAGCATACCCTACTGCCCCTGCAGTGATGAGCCAGGACACATGGCAGCCACCTCAGCAGGTTTGACAGCACTCCCAGGAAGCCTAATCAATAAATCACGAGCATAGATTTGCAGCAGAAACACCTTCAGAATTAATGACTCCCAGGCAATGCAGCTGACTGCTACATGCTGAAGCTTTTCCAATATTTGTGCTTCATATTTCCAAAAATCTTGTTAACTAAAGCCCAGCATGTAATCTTCTTATTTGACAAGCCATACTCAATAAGCTATTTAAAGCTGGAAATTCATCAGGTTTGAACTGATAGAATAAGTAATTCTAGCTTAATAAAAATGTCTTTAAATCAGAACAACTCCATGTCCTTTCTGCTTAAGAGTCAGAACCTCAACTCCCATCAAATACAAGAACCACTGATGCTTGCTGAACAGCTTCAGAATTGTTAAGGTTGTGACTATTCAAATATGTAAATGACAGCAAAAGCTTTTTGGCAAGTAAAGCTCATTTTGCAGCATTATAGAGAGTTCCCAGAAACTCCAAAAGCTCATTTCAGGGCCCAAAAGCAATATCTGTTATAATCAGTTGTCTCTTATTAGCAGAAAAGAGACACTTCAGTGCAGAAATAACGCCAATTACAGAAGAGAATGATTAATCAGCAGCTGAACAGGAACAATATGCCGTTGGGTCAGTGTTCAGACAGAATAATGTCTTGCATTGTCTCTCCCAAAGCACTTTGTGAAGCACGTTCTTGTCCCAGGAGCGTCACCCAGCCCAGGGCCAGCCAGGATCTGCTGCCGCAGCACTGCAGTGCTTAGTCAGGAAAAAGCAGTATAAAACCATAGAACACGAGGCAAAGGCTTTAATGGGTAAGAAGTTACATCCCTGTATAAACTCTGTTTGATTTTGCTTTAGAAGTCGATGGCTTATGAAGGCTTTACAAACTATTGCATGAAAACATTGTTCTATGTTGCAGCAGTTCGTAAGTACAAAAGCAGATTTTGCACAGCATTTCCACCCAAGGCCTGATGGAAAAAAAGAAATTAAGAGCTCTTACTGTCTCTAACAGCACCCACAGCCATTTCACAGCTGCCCAGGACTTACACACAGCACTCTCTGTTGTGGACCAAAGGAAGAAGCACGTGCAAACTCTGCGTGGGGCAGGGGTGGCGTCGGCCTCCAACAGCCATCTGTGCTCCCACAGCCTTTGTCACGGTTGCATTTGCTGCAGAAGGAAGCAACTTGCATAAAAGCACGTGAAATCCAAACCTGACATGATAGCTAAGTCAAGTTGCCTGCTTACATGAATCAGAAAAGAAAGCGAAGCGAAACTCATCCTGCATTTCCAGTTGACAAATTTAGAACTTGGCTGCTGCGGTAATTTGGTTAATTCCAAAATATGCTCTGGTCTGGTTAGAGAAAATGCTGTGGGAACAACTCCCACAGTGAGCAAGGGCCCAGCCTGACGCCTTGTCCTTACGCTCTCCTGCAATACCAAGAGGCCCTACATAGCCTTTGTCCCCAGAGCCACCACACGTGCGGGGGCAGCTGCTGCTGGGGACACTGGCAGTCTGGCGCCTGAGCACCACCTCTTCAGCAGGACCCACAGCAGGATCACAAAGCCATAATAATTTGCTGTAGAAAGCAATACCTTGCTGTCCACAGAAGTTTCTTACTGGTGACAATATGGACAAGAAAACCCAGACAGGTTTGTAAAAGCTATTCAGAGGTTTCACTGGAGTGAACCCACAGACCTCTCAGAGTCCAAGAGCTCCCTGACACTGCCAAACCGTCATGGCTATGAACTGCAGCAGCCCCAAAAAGCTGCAGGCCTGGTCTGAATAACGAAGGCAACTGTCATGTAACACGACCCTTTCGGTTCCTATTCTGGGTGTACTTCCACTTCAGCATCTTCTCAGAACCAGTTCAAAGAAGCTTACTAGCTTCCAGCACATAAAGACCTTCACGTCAGTTCCCAGTTCTCCCAAAAAACCGCACCCAACACCACACTGAGTTGTCCCCTGTAATTCTTTATTAGAATCATGGATGAATAGATTTTAAATCAATCTAAAAAAATAATGAATCAAGGTACAGTACATGCATAAAATACAAAGTAATTTACAAACAGATCAAAATAGCATCTTCAGAACTAATACCAGGAGGAGAAATGGATTTAAAAAAAAAACAAACAAACACAAAAAACAAGTGACCGACTACAGCAATGCCTTCTGTGTGCCTTACACATCATGAGCACCGCAAGACAGAAAGGTTGGGTATGAAACGCAGCTGGTAGTGCCTACCCAGATTTGGATGTTCCAAGTGGGTCATATCAGAGTTTGAGAAACTTCCCCTACAAGCAATTAGTTCCCTGTAATTGTATAAATAACTGCAGCCATTTATACAACAAACAGCTCTTTTAAATACTGTAGAAATTCAGCACCTATAGCCCCTAAATCTCAGTACTAACGATGCGTTTCGGAATAGCACACAGCGAGTGATATGCAGTGAGCGATATGCAGTGAGCGCAGTGACAGAAGGCACAGTTCATGTATCCCTGAACAAGCAAATCGAACAGATGATTTGTACTGAGCAACAGTCCACAGAGGGAACGCATCCAGTAAGAAAACTACTCCAGATGTTTCTCTTAAGGAACATATAACAAACCACTGGAATAGTTTAAAAATCCTGGATGAAACAGAACTGGAGACTAAGACGAGGTTGTGGAAGTTATTGATTCATCAACTCAAGCATTTGAATAAGCATGTAATACGTGACAACACCCTTCAAGTCTGTGGACCATGAAAGAAAAAAGGCATCTTCAAATCCTGATACCACCAGCACTGCGGGGGCCAAGTCTCGGGCAGCACAAAAACACGCTGCAAGTTCCAGTGTTGGAGTGACCCTTCATCAGTTAAGACTGCTCGTGCTTTTCTTCATGCACAAGAGGCACCTCAGTGGGAGTGCCACCAGCGTCTCCCTGGCCAGCCTCCCAGCAGCTCTGCCTCACATTACAACCTCTGCAGCAGGTGCCAAACCACAACAGCTCCTTCACAGGTAGCAAGAACCCTGCTGCTATGTTCACAAGAAATTCTTTTTCTCCCCCATAATATTCCATAAAAAAAAAAAATCCTTAACTTGACAATCTGAAGATATAGCCAAAAACATTTAACTTACATTAAAATTGCACTTCAGAGCAATGGGCATTTCATCAAGCTTTAGATGCAGTATACAACACCTTAAGACAAGGAAAGATTATCCTGCCCAGAGATATTTTCCTAGTTCAACCAACAGTAACTGTTTTGCGAGGAGCAGAATAACGTCTTCAAGTGCTCACTAAAGGTGTCTGTGCTCTGACTAGCAGGCATCACGTTGGAAAGAGATCAGTTCAGTTCCAAACAATTTACTGAACCAAAACCGACAAGTCAGTGTTGGAAAAATACTGCAGCCACATAGAAGTAATAGATTCATTAACACTGAAATCAAAGTGTTTAAGACATGGAAAAATTCAGATGAAATAAGCAGAAACTAAAAACAAGAAAGTAACCACAAGAATTACAAATATATTTAAATCTCGGACCTGGGGAATATACACAGCCTTTTAGGAAAGAATGAACAATTCTATATATTCTGACAGCACTGCATCTTTGGTTTGTTTTCAGTGGTTGGAGGGACGTGAATGGGAACCACGTTGTTGCTTGGAGACATATCGTTTTCACGTCTGTCAGACATTTGCTTCTGGGAAACAATACGATAGATCTCTGGAAGATGAGAAAGATCTAGTCATTACACGTACACCAGCAAAACACCATCAGAAAGTTAAAACTGGGGGAAACCAAGCATAAATTATATAAAGATTTCCCACAGTTTTGAAACTATATTGGTAGCGCACAGAAGGTTTCACAAGAAGTTCAATTGTGATGCTTTCTATATTCAAAATATAAAATATGTGTTTGCAAAAGAAATGAGGTTTTTAACAACTGTTTTACTTCCCTTGAGATAAGAGTTGGTAAACAGACAGAATTCACAGGGGTTTTTTACTAGGAATCATAAACTATGTGCCCCGTCAATTCCTTCTCATGGTTCTTAAGGCTCCAAGGACAGTGGTCACGTGCTTGCTGACGTACCCATGGACAACAGCAAGATTAAAAACAGCCACTCAGAATTTCTGATAGGACTGCAAGGGCCATTGCTTCCCTCTTGGCATGCCTATCACATACAATACCTCACCTATCACCCAAATGGTTTTAAATCTTCAGAAAAGGTTGACTGGGGCCCAAAAGGGGAGACTCAGCACCTTAAGCAGCACACAAATCCTTTAATGAATTTGTTGCTGTGTTAGCATAGCTAAAATTCAAAACTATAGAAAAGAAATATGGACTCCAGATGAAAAAATTGCAGCATCAATTGGAAAGCATGGGTTAAACTCCTGTGCCTTCCCCAGCAGGCACCCACTGGGGAATGCCTTTGTTAGTGGTTGATGGCACTCACTGTACATAAACTCAGGGTAACTACAAAAGCACTTATTTCAGCTGCACAGAAGAAAGAGTACAGCATACATAGTAGCACTTCACCCCCAGAAAGGAAATCAAGGACACCAAAAATAGAACACGGCGAACTCACTTGCAAATTTGACTTTTAAAACCAGTAAAGTTAAAAAAAAACACCAACAACAACAGGCTCACTAAACCTCAGTTTAACAAACAAGTTTGAAAGCGTTTCAGGTTCAGCAAAGAGCCGACCCCGAAATGACAACATCGCGTATTTTACTTTGCACAACAGAAAAGCGTGCTGGCAACAAACACAGCAGCACTGCCAAGCAGCAGAGCCCCGAGAGAAGGCAGTTGATGCCCACACCCGATTTGCACACTCCAGCTCACTGCCCTGCCGTAAGGCACCGGGTAAGCCCAGGCTGCAGAGTGTCTGCACTTCACTCCTCGCAGAGGGAAGCAGGGATGAGCACAGCTCGCAAACAGCTCTGGCAAAACAAAGCAAAGGTCCAAGTTCTTCTGAAGTCTCTTATCAGCCTGAATAACGACTGTCCAAACACACACCTCTCCTGACCCCAACACAAGACGCATCTTTTCCACCAGAAATTTTGTCATTAGTGAGTAGCCTTTGTTCAGAATTTTGATGAGCTGCTGCTGCTTAGCGCACATTCTGACACCGTTTCAGTACTGGAAATTGAGCAAGCAGCCTAGTGCAGAGAGGTCCTCTTTGCTGCCAAGGGCTGAGCACACAGCTAAGCGCCTGCTTTTATGACAATGGGAAGAGATGGCACCGAGGAGCTGAAAAGGGTCCTTGCCAAACAGGGCTTGAAAACCTCAGCCTTGACGCAGCGAGCCTGCACTGATTTAAGCTGCCAACACAGAGGCCAAGTGCTCCCCAGGAAAAGTAGCAGCAGGGCTGCAAGCGTCCACGGGGCTGTTGGCAAAATAAAAATCTGTCACGTAAATACTGTGCTGTATCTACAGGCTATAGAAGCAACACCAACCTTTGCAAGCGGCGCTTTGAAGGAATCTGCCTGCCGGGCCTCCAACTGACCGCTCAGACTCAGACAGGGCTAAACCATTCAGGAAAATGGATGGGATGCTACATACACGTTCAGTTACAGATAAAGCCACTGAGGCAACCAAGAGCTGCACACATAAAAGGATTTTCTGATTTCACCCTTTCTCAAGTTCACTCTTCTTTCCAACAGTCTTACACATAAACAACTTCACAAGTTAAATGAATCCCATGAAATCAGACCTTTAAAGCCACCTGCAACCCGGTGTGGGAATTTGCAGATAAAGATCAGCTTCACCCTGTGGCAGGCCACTCAGCAAGGCTCAGCAGAGCGCTGGGGTGCAGAGGTGGGAGGAGCACAGCTGGAAAAGACCTACCCTGCGTTCTTCAAGTTTTCTGATCCACTGCCCTGCCCCAGCACAGGGCAGACAGCCGGCTTACCCCCAAGTGCAGAACGCTGCCTGCTCCCAGTCATTGGCAGAAAGCTCTCACCACCTCCATTACCAGAAACTCTCCAGTAGCACTTTCAGCAGCAATTCTCAGTTTTCCAGAGAACTTCCTGAACAAGTTCATACTCGTCCCTAACATGAGCTGTCACACACTTCCTCCAGCCCTATGAGCAAGGAATCTGAACAGTGCCCTCTGTTTAACACCCTCACCTTGCAGCAGCCCTGAAGCCTTAAAAACAATCCTAACAGCACCGATTTCTCTGCTGATGAAGGGTCTATCCCCTCTGGCTTGGGAAGGCATTTCCATGTCCCCACTTCCACCACCTCCCCAGCAACCCTGCCAGGACATGTAGCAGCTGTGCTGCTTTAACCAACTCACAGCAAGCCCCAAGGAGTTGCTTGCTGCTGCTTCTCCCTCCTCTGCAGCGCAAACCTTTGCGCAGCCACGTTGTACTGCCCTAAAAGCCTAAATGGCTAAAACCTGCATTTCCCTGGAGCAGCTGCATGCTCCTTCACCACACAGCTGTGCTGGTGTGAAAGGGGAGGCGGGAACAGCTTAAACCTGCTCTCACTGGAGCGAACTGCCCAGAGGCATACACAGAAACTGGTCTGCACAGAGGAACGCCAGGCTAATGAAGACATGCGCTTTTTAATGAAGACACTACATTTTATGCTCGGCTCAGTAACTGAATGAGACCTTATTAAGAACACATTCACAGAATGCATCACTGCATAATTGGTAACTGTGTGAGACAGGCCTTGCACTGTAAAGATGGCTGGGAAAAAGTGACACTGCTGCCTAGGAGGAGCTTGACCAGACCCTGTCCGCTCAGCCTGCACTAGCGTTTCATTCATTCTCAGGTGTACAGAGCTAACAAACGAGGAAATCCCTAGGTTTTTTGATGTTAATGCTCTGTGATTGTGTTTCCTTGGAGATGGGATTCCTTAGAGATGAAACCACGGCAGAAGGCAGTGCAGGAATAGAGACAGTACAGAGCCAGGCAGGGAACAGAGGCAGACTCCAGTTTACTTTAAGGATGGTTTATCCTGCTGTGAATGCTCCGAGTAGCTAGGATTATAATACCAGTCTCTCCTACTTGCCAGATGATATAAAGCAGCTTTGTGTGCACAACAATCAGCCCTTAGAGTCTAGACATCTTGCAACAGAAGAATTTGGATAGGGACCATTACTCTAAGCCACAGAAGGAAAAGGTCCCCAAAACCTCATCTGGAATCCACAGCAGGACAGGAAGCCCACTAGATCCAAGACATACCCCCCCTCTAAAAGTCCTCTGTAATACAGGTAGAGGCAAGAAAAGCTTCCTCCCCCTTCTTCCACCTGTACAGTGGAAGTGTAACAGCAGAACACACACTTAGGCTTTTCTAACTATAATGGGTTCGTATTTCCTATGCCCAAAGCCATCCATTCAAAGTGGCTTAACCTGAGAATCCAGGTGTGGACAAGCTTAACACAGACCCTGCTACACCTCCAAGGGAAGTACTCTTACAAGTTTCCAACACTGTCCCAACCAGACCAGCTTCAGTAGGGCTGCAGGAGAAAGGAGTTTTGCTACAGACCTTAGTTGTGACACCCTGTATCAGGGGAGATCTAAGCAGCTGTGTGAAAGGCACTGGGAGCAGCCTGGGATGTCTCCGTGGTGCAGCTCCCAGCACTGCAAATACTAGCAGAGCTGGTGCGGCAGCGTGCCCTGCCCCTCCTTCTGCCAGCCACCTCCGCCCACAGCCTGTGGGCAAAAAAGCCTGTTGGCTTTACCAGCTTCCTTCTTCAAAGGACAGTGAGCATTCCACCTGCAGGCACTATGCTTGGAGGCAGCCTGGCCAAATACACGCGATCCATGATTCTGCAGGGTCACTCCGAAAATGACATTCCGCAGATGACTGCTCCCCTCTTTCCTCCAAAGCAAATCATTAACAGAAAAAGCCAGCTGTGAAGTGTTATCAAGAAGTCTATTGGCAGAACATTCGTCCTTAGCATGCCAGTCACAGCCGAGATGGAGCCAACCTGCTGTTAATGCATTATTTACTTCATCTTTATCTCCCTGAAACAGGAGCTCCTGTCTGGAGTGAGCCACATGCCCACTAATCAGCAGAAGTGTTTCTTCCAGCAGAGTTGAACCAAACCCTCCTAAACAAGGATCCTGTCCGCAAACCCAGGAGCTCTTTACCCAAAATACTGCCACAGCAACACACAGGGAACATTGATGTTTGTGGAAAAGCAACAGCCTCAGCAATCTGTCAGAGTCCACCAAGGGCAAGTTTTAATCACTTGTTCTTCCGTTACAGACTGCTCCCCTTACAGAAAAATTCATCCAGGGGAAAATAAAAAAAAAAAAAAACACAAACCTCCACAAATTAAAATCCCAAGTAACTTCTGGAATAAAAGGTACTAGTGGAAGCATGCGAGAAGAGATAAAGAAACAGCCTAGCCTGTGCCCAAGAGGTGAACTGCTTCCCCATGGCAACGGCAGCGTATCATCTGAGGTCACACAGCTCTGCTGAAGTAAAGCACCAGCCCAGGGCATGCAGGAAACTTTCCACCCCTTCAGCCATCACTGTTAGAGAACAGAACGGTCTAACGGGTGATGGGCGCAATTAGGTGACTGGCGTGTATTGACTATGACAGCCACCACTGCCCACCAGCGAAGGGGTAAACAGTGCCTGATATATTTCCAGTTCTGTTTTCTTAGTGCTGTTGCTGCATAAGTATGAAAGTTTATTAACTAACCTTCATCTGAGGGCCCTGATCCCCTCTGAAAACTGAAACAACAAGCAGAGAGGCTGTTTGTTCCACATTACACACAGCACATTTGGCCAGAACCTGACCTCAAAGTTCAGTCTAGGTGCTCCTGAGAGGAAACAGGTGACAACCAAGGACATATGCATAAATGGAAGACGCTTCAGGTTTTAGCAATTACAAATAAGCAACAAAAATGTCTTTCTCCTGAAATTCCATGCCCAAATTCATGAGCATTTTTGACAGGACTGCCTTTAGGCCCATGAAGAAAACAGGAAGTCCAGCAGGCACCCCAGATACCATGGTGTTCAGCCACTCCTTAACCATCCACCCTCTTGACGGCATTAGTAATTAATTAGTCATGTAGGGAGTAAATGTATAAGCCAACATCTCTTTTTCTAAAAAAAAAAAAAATTAAAAAAATTGTGCAATGTTGAATTACAACCAGATGACAACACTGAAGTTAAAAGGGAACCACATGGTGCAGCTAAAGAGGAAACAAACTCAAACTTTTAGTCCCAGCACTGTATGAAGCAACAAGATGACAGGCATCCCCATGCACTGTTTATTCATCTAACACGGACACACTTTTTTGCTAGTATATGGGCAGGAGCACTACTGCTTGGGGATCCACTGCAAAGACCACAATACAACCAGAACCTCTCAGCGGCCTCTTACAACTAATAAGACAACAAACAGATGGACACAGGCAGGTAACACGCCAGCATCCTAACAACTCTCTTCACTGCTAGGGTGCTCATAAAGCATTTCGAACTCCTCAAAAAATTGTACAGAATTTATACTTCTATTACAGTAAATAGCTTCCTCGCTGCCTCCTCACCTGCATGTTCCAGTATGGCTAACAAGTCCTTTTTGATGCATTTTTAATAGAATGTCTAAATTAGCAAGCAAAGAGGAAAAAAAAAAACCCCAAAACTAACGAGGTGCCAACGTCACGGCGATGAGATCTGATTAACAGAGACACACAGTTTAGAAAGTGGGGCTGTTCCTCACACCAAGCACATCACGTAGCCCGGCACATGCTACATCAGAAAGGAGGGCGTTTAAAATTGCAACTGGGAAACATGTTGGAGGCACTTGGAGAAAATGGAAACACTGCCTGGCACTTCTAGAACTGAGACATACCAGAACAGAGGAGTCTCTCAGGTGTTTTCAAGACCAAGAGTAGAGATTTAGAGAATCATTTGCCAAAGCAGGGAATGATGACAGCTCAAAAGGCATGCACGCCGCTGTCGTTCCACTATGCCCTGGCTACAGGCAACAGGGTACACAGTAACACAAGTCCCCCACAAGAACTAGTGATTTCCATGCCAATTTGTGAATTCCTACCCTATCCTTTATAAGCCATGGTTAAGTTAAGGCCCCCCATGTCGCTGTAGTTCAATGTCTCAAGAGTCTTAACAAGTTTTGCATATCTAAAGATGGATTTAAACAAAAAGGAAGTACTTTATCCACAGAGCATAAAAAACACAGCGCACTCTGCAATCACATGTTCCAGAGGCCAAAAGTCCAGCCAGGACTATTAAACGCAACGACAATGACTAACCTGCAGTTCAGGAGTCACTATGTCTCAGACTACCAGTAGCAGTATTGTTCAAAGGAAGGATCTCTACACTTTCATCCCTCTTCCCTTGGCAACTGCTATGGTTACCATTAAAGATGGAAAAAAACTAGATTGACTTCTCCTCTGATAAACAATGGCTGTTTAACTTGCTGCTTGCATGAGCCAATTCTCTCCCGTGGGCACTCCCTATACCGTACACAAATGGGAAACTGAAACGAACTCGGGAACGAATCCTTGTTCACTTTGATCTGCCCCAGGTTTCTAGTCAGCCTAGTTCAAGGCTGGCCTTTCAACTGTGACACTTCAAAACTGGACTTCAAATCTTACAGCTGTGAGGAATGATTAAATAGCAAAATCTTAAACACTTTATAGGCAAAGAAATGCCTATTTGCATCATATCTGAGCAGCCTTCTGCCCTTCCCCCTTGAAACACAAAGCACTAGATGACTCACCTGTCAGAATAGTCTGGAAAGCTGCTTCCACATTTGTAGAGTCTAAAGCAGATGTCTCAATAAATGACAAACCATTCTTCTCTGTGTGGACAGAAATGCTATAATTAGAGGGGTACATCACATATCTGTCTTACATCTGGAAGAACTTCTGTTCCAGATTATATGTGCAGTGTTTCTGATGAGATGCACAGGTATCAAGTTGTGGGGTTTTCCCCCTTACGTGATCCGAAAGCAACACCACCACTAGAATTTAGACTGATTCCCGAGCACAGGGGGATCAGCCCAGTGCTGTTTTACTTTGAGGCACATCTCCCCGCGTCACTGAAAGTGAGAATTTGTTGCACTTTCAAGAATTGTGTAATGAAGCTTCCGGGATTTTCTTTAACTTCATCAAGTTTCTCCACCTCCCACCTGCTAGTATGTCATGGCAGCTTATTTTATTTAGCAGGGCTAGCCCTAGCCCCGCCAGGGGAATGAGTGTCTTCCACCTGCAGGCAGGGATCCTCAGCACAGGCCGTAATCTCTGCAAACGCAGCTACAGCAAGCCTTAATGTAAGAAACCCAGCTACACTCCTGAATGAAAGAAATCTGGCCTAAAACAAGGCAAGATTTACAGAAGCCAGAATTATATTTTTTTTCACAGATCATTATGTAACAAGAGTTGGAAAGCCAGTTTAATGGAAGTCTGTTCAGCCATGGGCATCTGCCAAAGGCTCCAGATCAGTTGGTGCAAAGAAGGCAGTATACAAGTAGGTGCACAGCTACCCACCATACAAGAAACTCAAACCTAAAACCATGGGCAGTTTCTGCAAGAGTAGCAATGCATAGGCAAGAGAATAAATCTGGTTTAAAACCTTCAAGTGCCTCTTGCTGATTCTTTACACCACGTCAGCAAGCACATTCTAAAGGCTTCCTTTTTGGCTGAATTATAAAGGGGCAAACATCAGTATGTGACACAGGAACATCACCAGCAGCACTCTTTTTCATTCTACCAGCACACTCACCTGTATCTAAGACAAGGTAGGCAGATTCCCCAGACAGTCAGCATTAGAACATTATTTTGAATTCACCAACCTGCAAAAGCTCTGGCCTCATCTGTAGGGACCGCTCTCAGGTGGCGCAAGTCACTCTTGTTCCCCACAAGCATGATCACAATATTGCTGTCAGCATGGTCTCTCAGCTCTTTCAACCATCGCTCTACATTCTCGTAAGTAAGATGCTTAGCAATGTCATACACCAATAATGCCCCTACAGCTCCGCGATAGTACCTGTGGGTGAAAAGGCACATTAGAGAACCAGCGAGAAACACGATTAGAAGCAGTAAGTTACTGTGCAGTAATGGGAAGTAGCTATTACTAAGACAGCTAAACAAAAAATACCCAGAACCAAGCTACATGGGACTTCAAACAGCCACGTAGAGCATCCAGACCAGGGTTATGCCACAGAACCACCAGAGCAGCCAGGGCAGCTTGGAGTCTAGGGAGTAAGCCAAAGCTTGTGTTTGTGGGGAGAACCCTGTATCCCAAAAATGAAGCTTTGGAATCTGTGGGGAACTACTGTTGCCTTCAACCTCTGACCCACTCCTGAAAAGTCCCCCACCCATCACTGTGGGTGCACGGCCCATAGTGACAGAAAGACTTTAGAACGACTCACTGATCATAAAAACGTCCACCGGCTCTATTCCCTTTATAAAAGGCCACAGCTGATCTCCTTTCAGACCAGAGAGGCACAATAACACATACAAAAACAAACAGGCTGTGTTCTCCCACCCTGCAATCCCCTCCAGCTTTACTGAAATGCAGCTTTTCCCACGCTGTTCTTTTTGAATTAAAAAAAGTGTGCAAAGTGAGCAGTCTTGCAGTCTTTCCTTGCTGCTACAGGAGGGCTTCTGGTCCTAGCTACCACTGATAAAACCTCCTTAAACACTTGATATTACTTTATCAAGTGCTTGCATTGAAATAAGTCTCTCAAAGGTCTGCATTCTAGGCTTGTCTTGCTTCCAGTTACACATCATGAGAGCACTGAGAAGTAAATCAGTTTGCGCAAGCACACACTGTATCAAGTTTCTGGGCTGAATAGTATTTAACCTTCTTTCCACCATAAGTTGTGGATATTACTCGATAAAATAGAAAAACACCCCCTGTTTGCAGTTTCTGAGGAATCAGAAAGGCCCAGAATTACCCTCCTGGGCAAAAGCTTCTCTGCAGCCATACAAACTATCACTTACGCTGATGTTATAGCTCGGTATCGCTCCTGCCCTGCCGTGTCCCATATCTGAGCCTTTATTGTCTTCCCATCAACTTGAATGCTTCTTGTTGCAAACTCTACTCCAATGGTACTTTTGCTTTCCAAGTTAAACTCATTGCGAGTGAATCGAGACAAAAGGTTGCTCTTGCCTACTCCAGAGTCTCCAATAAGTACAACTACAAGACAAAAAAGGACGTAAGAATCAGATTCCAGATGTAGATAAGACATTGATAATCACCTGCAATAAACATTTATTTTCCAGAATGAAGCATGAAGGAAAACAGTGGCAAAACCACTACCCTTGTCACAGGCCTACTGTCCAAGTCTTGATATTCCTAGAGAAACAGAGCCATCACATTCAGCAGCATTTTGAACAGACATTAGACTTGACTTTTACTTGTTACATTTCAGTCTCCTCTACCCAACATGAAAGAACATTCCTCCTCCAGGAAGAATATGCATGGTTGTCACTCCAAAAGTTGGGAATTGTTTTTCATGTATTTCACATCCTCGAAACAACACTCAAGCTAAAAAAACAAAATGAAAAATCTACACCACGCAACAGAAATCCGTTTTGCTGAAGAAGTCTAAAACATAGGGCAAGCAGCAGACTCTGCCTTCATTTTACACTCTCTTTACCTTTGCAGAAAGCAGGTTCCCTAACTGGGGAAAAGGAATAGAAAAGAAAAATTTATGAATAGAAAAAAAGAACCAAACCCATAGAAACCCACAAGACCACCGTCACCCTGATGGACAGTTCAAAATGTTAGCTGAGCTACAGCACTGTGCCCTTCCACAGTCATCCTCTGCTGCTGCAACTACCGGCCATTTGAGGCCAGAGCCTGAAACTGCCCTAAAATGCTGCTGGGCATTGCTAGGCCTCAGAACCACCACGCACTCCCCCTTCCCTAGCTCAGCTTGGCTCATCATGGCACCAGTGCCAGCAAACTAATTGGAAGGATTCAGCTATGCTTGACAAGACATTGACAGAAGGTTTAAAGTCCAGTTCCTACAGGAAAAAAAAAAGCATCGTGAGGATTTGCTGCAATATCCTGTAATGCTGAGTTGAAACGTGCAAGTTTAAGTGTAACTTAAAAACTCACTACCAAGATGCAGGTCACTGGATGAAACATTCACAACCCAGAACCACACCAACAGAAGCCTTTCGGGATGATCCTACGAAGATAAGGTACTGAACTGCTAACAGCAGGAAATGGAAGAAAAAGAGGATAAGTAAGAACCTTGAGAAGGAAGGCTGATAACTTTTACATGTGGCAATGAATCAATGCCAGTCCAAGCAAAAGAATGTACACTCCGACGACAAAAAAAAAAAAAAAAAAGGTAGTTGTGGCTATGCTTGTTTTGGAAAAAAACAACCCAACAGAAATACCTACTCAGTAACATACATCACATACTAGTTAAGACACTGCAGCACGGTGTTAAAGATTCTGTGTGGTACAACAGAGGAATGAGTGCACCAAACACTTAAATCACGTGAGAACCCTCCCCGAGGAGTCTTAGTCTCACAGTGCAAATACTCCCATCTGCTGCTGCACCACACAGCAGCCCTCTGAACGCCATCCTCTATTCAAATAACATAAAACAATTCTGGCAAATGGGATTCTCTCTGACTTTAAGGGCAGAGCAGCACCTTTTAAACACCCTGGACAAAATGAAAATTGCAGCAAATGCTAGCTTCAAACACAGCCTTGTGGAGAATACTTCATCAAAATAAACATCTTTCCAGCTTCCCCTGCCAGCTGACTCAGCACACAGCCGGCCAAGCTGCAGAAGTTGCACAAAGCACAGAGTGGTTCTGTTAACCACTTCTGTTTATGAAGATCACAAGTGCAGGTAGGTGGCAAGCACATGTGCTGAATGCAAACAGGATTCTGCTTTCCTACGTGACAGGTCAGCACTGTTCAGTGTCGGCTGCCCTGACACAGCTGAATAGCCTTGCCGGCACAGAAGATGCTAAACTAATGAATTTGGTGCAGGGGACAGGGCACCTAATTGCATCGTCACCACCTGGCAAACCGCCATAGCAAATAAGTTCTTTATACAATTTTGGCAGGTTTAGGCCATGGCTTTAGATGACATCGCATTTGTATTCACTGGGACATGTTCTAATTAAGTTCCTAGGAGGCACACCTCAGTCCTGCTATCACCCAGCACTAGCTTTGGCAGCGGCTGAAAACTTCTCTAAACAGGAAAAGCAATACACATACGTAATTTCCTTTTCCCAACAGGATGCACCATATACCTGTCAAGTATTCCACTCAAACATATTTCTGTTGTTCAGTGCATATGTCAAAGCACAGCTTTAAGTCATTTCACAATAGACGGATCATTTTAATTCCACCACCAGGTGTGGGTTTTTTCCTTACCTTGTCTGAATCCCATGCTGCTTATGTTCTGAATGGTTTCCTGCACCAGATTAATATGTCCCAGTTAAAAGTGGAAAATATTAGACTCTCCTCCTTGAAGTCAGCTATTTCTTCTACTTAATTAGGCCAATGCAGCTCCTCTTGAATGCGGACACAAGAACAGCTTGCTGTGTCAGCAGGCACCTATGGCCCCTCACATTTTCTGCATTTCTGCCAGTCTGAGCAAGTATGACCCTTTGAATACAATTATGAACTAAAACAGCTTTAACAGCCAGTCAGACTGTATTATTAATTTTAAGCTTGCTTTCCTTATCAAATTACCTCATTTTGATGCTTTATACTACACAGTGTTCCCAGGTATTATATTCTTAGCATACAAACAGAGCAGGAATGACCCTGGATGTCTGAGTCCTATTCTAACTCCCAGGCAAACAGTTTCTGGGAGGGAAATGACATTATCTAGTTCCACGTTAAAGCTAATTGTTCCTGCACACATACTTTTATTGGGCTTTTCTTCCAGAAGCTCACTCCTAATGGTTAGAAATTGCCTTCTAATTTTCAGAAGAAATTAGCGGTCAGCTGATGGTGGTGTTCATGTGCCAGCACTGTCCATTAGCTTATTAGTTTCTACTCCCAGTGGTGTTTACACTGGGGTATTTACAGAAAGCAACCCCATCTTCTCTCGGCTTTGTTCTACTAGCTAAATAAGCCAAGTCCCCAAATGTTTCCTTATAAACAGACAGTCCATTTCCCCAAACATCCTCCCTAGAAGTTTTTTAATTTCTTTTCCACACAGTGAGAACTGTACACATCATTCTAAGCAAGGTCTCCCTGTGACATATACAGGAAATTTACTATTTCCATCTCTACCAGGCATACCTAGAGCTAGAATTACCTTTTCCTGACACCTTGATGGCTCAACCTGGGATCAGACCTAACTGTTCTAGCTTTAAGTTGGCAAATTTTACTTTGCCAAACTCCTGTAAGTCCCCAGGCATAAAATGTTACATCCTGAATCCCACCTGATTTGGGGGATGGTAGTCCTCATAAGCACACGGCCCTTCCAGTGCTGCACTCCGACTTTCTCCTGCACCACTCACCTTGCATCATCAGCAAATTCCTTTACTACATCAGCGCTGCAAGGAGGAAGGTCTACAGGAAACATTCAAGCAAGTTCAGCAACAGGATCTACTCTTGTAAACCTCCATCAATAACCTTCCCTTACAGCAGCAGCGCCTTAGAAAGCTTCACAATCAAGGGAGATTTGTATTGGCACATTGTGGAAATCATGAAAGTGATCTCCTTGCCCCAGGTGACTGCTACTAGGCAGGTCATTCTTACTCGTTTACTGATCAGCGAGTTCAATACTTGCAAGCATTGCTCTTCAAATCAGCGCATTTGACTATCTACAGCATTTACCACCCCAAAAGGTTTAAGACAAGTATTTGGTGGAGGGGGGAAAAAAAATAAAAAAGTATGAAGTCTATGCTACTGCATAAATTTCATTCTGTAACTCCAGTTTTATTTCTGTAGAAGACCAAAATAAGAATTCAATTTCCTAAGTTGCATAAAAAGCAATTTCGAGAACTACATCAAGAAAGGATTATTAATTTTTCACCAACACTCCAGCTCACTCACCCAATTTTTATTTCTGTTAAACCTTTTAGCTGAAGTTTTCAGAAAATACTTTAATTATCTCATGAAGTATATTACAGACAACCTAATCAGGTTGAAAATAGAAAGTCCAGCATCACTAGCTTGTATTGTCTATGATAAAAGTTGCTACACAAGTCATACATTACACGATTTAAAACAAGCTCACCAGCACTAGGGAACTACAATGTCTGAAAGGCCTCATCTCTACACTGAGCTCAGCTATTAAGAGGCGCAGCAATGAAGAACCTGGACACGTCTTCACGGCCCCCAGAAGAACCCGCTGACGAACACCTCTTCCTGCCCACTTCAGTTGGAGTTTAAAGGAAACCAGAGTAAGATGACCTGATTCTACATCTTGTAAGTAGCTGCTGACAAACCTAACACGATCATGTCCTATATTAATCTCCCTCCTCACCCGTGCCCCCCTGCTTTATTCACCCACTTCCTGTCGCAGAGAACTGGCATCTCAAAGGCACTTCAGGGTAGGGCTTGTTTACTACCTGTACATACTACACGTAATGCAGAGCTGGGCCTCCAAATGCCTCTGTAGTAAAATGTCTAAACTGGCAGGTTATGGCACAAAAGGGCTCCACATCTAACACAGTGAAGGCAAAGGGCCTGCTACCATTGTAAAAACCAAGGCGTCACGCAACCGCTTTTCCCTACAAATTTCTCTAAACAAAACAAACAAGGAAAAAAATGTGGTTTTTAAAACCCAAAGCAACGAGTTTATTGCATTTCAGAGCATTTCCTCAATATCAAAGGGAAAAGCTGGAGAAAATAACATGCAAAGTAGGAAACAGTCAAAAATGTTTTTCCTAACAATAAGCTGAATGTCACCACAAGTCAGGTCAATATTCAGAAATGAGAAGCTTGACCCCAAATCCAGAGTGTCCAGATGGTCAAGGTGCAGACATAACCTTCTCAAGCTTTGTTCATAGAAAACACAGACGACATCTACAAGTGAGGGTTACTGTGATAACTCTTCATCTACTGCAAGTACATTACTTTAATCAAAGAGAGTAAAAAGTTCCTGCATTTAAGCCAGGCTTAACTTATTAAATAAAGTAATATCCTTATATTGCCATTATATTTCCCTCCCATTAAAATTAGAGCAAAATTCCTACAAACTGGACTTCATAGGTCTTGCATGTCTTCAAACGCAAACAGTAGGCACTGTTCTCAGCTAAACCCCAAAAGTAGTGAAGACTACAAAGACACGTGCAGCTGGACAAGAAAAAATTGCCAGAAGCTGCCTCTTTACAAGCTAGGCTTAGGCTTTAGCCTGTGCTGAAGCAGGCAGGGTCAGGAGAGGGGTAGTTTGTAACAGGTACTCGATTTTATTGTATGGTAACATAGGTGGGCTCAGCTTACACCCACCAGCAAAGGCAGCCTGATTACAACATACAGCTGCTGTCAGTGGCTGACAGGACAAAACCAGGTCTCACAGACACATGACAGTTTAACTCAAGAGTAATAAAAGACAGCTTAGACTAGAGAATATCACCCAATTACTTTAAACCAAGTCAAACCCTGAACTCAGTCCCACCAACCTACCATGTCCCTTCAAGTTCATAAACCCACAACCACTGTCCTACTGGATTAAGTGTCCTTACAGACCAACACCCAGTCTGACTGTCAGCAACCGATGTCTGAGAAACATTCCGTGTAACACAACAAGCTAATCTTTGCCCTAGCAAGCCCCTGAATCTTCAAACAAGCAATACCTTCTGGCTTGTCATTGAAACCATTGCACTGAAATGCTCCAACAGACATTTCTCTTCCTCTGTAAATTTCTGTAGCTTTTCAAACCCCTCTGTAGTATTTATGGCACTGCAGCACTCAATTTACATATACATCTGTGGGACTTTTATGTCCTTTTGTTTTCGCCTGCTGCTCAATAAAAGCAGCATTACAGATATCCAGAGAAACTGTGACAAAACCAGTAGATAACTTCCCCTATTTGCCCTTATCAATCACTGTTTTAATTTTGATAAAGTTGTAGATCACTTCAGTATATGGGATATGAATCTATTAGTTCTCTCTCCTGATTATACTGATGCCCTTCTCCATCTTTTTAATTCTACAATATCCCTTTCAAAATGGATATACCCATTCCTGCCTGTATTTTCCCCTCAATCCCCAAGATGCTCATGTTTCAGATTCAAACATCAGTTGAACATTCCCCCTGAGTTTTCATTTCCTGTTCCAAGAGGTTTTACCTACCCCTTGCCTTTTTGACCAGCACCTGGTAAAGAGACATTCATTTCCGAGACCTACTTGCAGTAATTTCATGATCATTCCAGAGTGGTGACAGCTTGTTCAGAACAACCGTCACCTTTGGCAAGTTACAGAAGTTTCCACAATTTGTATTACTCTGCATTTGTCATGTTATTTCAGCTGCCACATTAATCCCAGTTACGTGACACTGCATCAACTTCCTGCAGTCTACTCCAGCTTTGCAAAGCCTGAATCACTCACCTTCATAACACCATTTTCAAAGCATTCCCTGAACTCCCAAGAGCCTCTATAAACCAGTCTAAACAGAAAAAGCTTTAGAAAGGGCAACCAATTAAACTAGGTTTGCACTTTTCCACGTAACTGGATCACAACTTTATTATCTTCCAATTACATAAGGAAGCAGGCCTAATGAAAGATAGGACCTCTCCCAACAAACCCTGCATCACTGATATTCCTAGGCCTTCACAGCTAAAGCATTAGTTATAAACTGTATGAACAAGTAAAAATAATGCAATGGTTTTGATAACTCATACACATGAGTACCTACAGTAAGATTGCTTGATGCAATTAAGTTAAGCTGTCAGCAAGGCCCTTGCCAACGCTGCAAGCTGAGAGAAAAGGCATTTCTGGGTACTTCCTGATTTTATTTTAATAGCAGTGCAGATGACTGATTTACAGTTAGAAATAATGCCACTTTGCACATGGCAATTGGATAAAACAGGCAACAAAAAAGAATGTAATTCCTCAAAGTTATTACATGAGCTTAAGGGTACAGAAAGAACACACTTGATGTTTTTCTTTACCTAAGTTTCATGATGAAAAGCACTGGGTCCCTCACCATTACAATGCAGTAAGAAATACTCTAAATCCTAAATTCGAATTCACAATACCATTGCAATAAAAACCCTACTTTCTACAATACTGTGCTTGCTTTTAGAGTAGGACTTAAGAAGCTGGACTGTCAACCTCAAACCAGCAGCATTTCCATACACAGTTCACAGCGTGCTTTACGAACCTTTTTACAGCAGGCTGGTATTTTACTCTGCAGGGAGCAAAAACTGGGTAGTTAACTACAAGCCGCAACACTTTAACCCAACTTGCGTTGGCAGGGCTGACTGCAAGGGCACCACCAGCCCTGGAGGAAAAGGGGGGGAAGGTTCCCCTGCCCCCAGCCGGGTGCCAGGGCAGGACGCGGGATCACAGGGTGTGAAACAGCAGCTCCAGTCGCCCCTCGTGAAGAGCTCAGAGTGCAGAAAGCAGTAAATAATCCCGCTTTATTAAATTAGCTGCATCATCTACCAACGCTGAGCGCATAACTCAATTCTCCTTCCTCTTCCAGCTATTAAAAAGGACTGGGAATACTCCTTATCAGCCCTGGGCATCGCCTCCAGCGATCCCCGCCCGCCAGCCCAGAGGGCGGCCGGCGCCTCGGGCCCCGAAGGGCGCAGACGCCCCGCACAAGCGCGGCCCCGCCATGGACACCGGCCCCAACGGGACATTCTGGTGGCGGGGCAGGCAGCGGGGCCCAGCACCCCGCCGCGTCCGGGCCCAGCGACACGTCCCGCCGCCCCGCAGCCCCCGCCAGGCCGGCACAGAGCCGCCCGCGGCCCCCCGCCCCACCCCGGCGGCCTGCTCCCTCAGCGGAGCGGCGGCCGCGGGCCGGGCCCGTCCCCGGGGCTGCGCGGGGGGCAGCGACGGGGAGCGGCGCCCGCCGGAAGGTCGCGCCGTGAGGAGGCCTCTCGCCACCCCCCGCCAAGGCCGGGACCCCCTGCGGAAGGTGACCCCACCGGCTGCTGCAGGGAGGGCCCGGCGCCTCCGTTACCTTTGAAGAGGTAGTCGTACTCGTCGTCGCGGGTGCCCATGGTGGGGTGCGCCGAGGCCGAGCACTGGGAGCGGGAGCCGGACCCTCCCTGCAGCCGCCGCAGCGCTTCCGCCCTCCGCGGAGGACGGGTGGTTCCGGGGCAGCGCGGCGGCGGCGCGAAACTACTTCCGGGGGGGGCAGGGCCGCCGCCGCGCCCACCCCGGCCTTAAAGAGCCTGTGCGGCGAGGGGGAGCGGCGCGTGGGCGGTGTGCAGAGCCCGCGGGGAGCAGCCGCAGCGGGGAGAGCCGGGGGGCGGGCGGGCAGATAGGCTGGCTGCGGCAGGAACGCGGGGGCCGCGGGGAAGGGACTAGTGCTGGGCGGGAGGGGGTGTTGGCAGAGCGGTTCCATGGTGTAATGGTTAGCACTCTGGACTCTGAATCCAGCGATCCGAGTTCAAATCTCGGTGGAACCTGGTCTTTTTTTCTCCCCACGGCTTTTCCCTTTCGAGGTTTTGTCGAGCTGCTCTGCCTCAGTTACAGCCAGACGTGCCCCTCACGGGCAGAGGTGTGACAGCCTCACCTCGCTGCTCGCGGCTGGCACCCACCAGCGCTCCCCTCAGCGCCGTGCGGGTGCCTGTCTCCTGCCTGCAGGGGCAGGCGATGGCCTCGACCCTGGCGTTGGCCTCGACCCTGGCCATGGCCTCCACCCCAGCGCTGCCTGCAACCGCGGCCCAGCTTGAGACCGACGGGCAGGACCCCCCAAGGTCTCACAGATCTTTCCTGCATGGGCTGAGAGCGGCGTGTGTAGCTGATGGAGCAGCTGGTGGAGGCATCAGAGGTGGCGATGCGCTCTTTCAGCTCTGGAGGTGCAAACAGGCCGTAAGCACAGGCCCCTGCCCCGCCGCCATGCCACTGCCCGCCCCGCGCATCCCCACCCGCGAGGGCCCCGCATCTGCCTTGTGCCGTGGGAGACACCAGCTGTGTCACCGGCTTCCCTGGGCACAGTGTTTAGACCTAAACAGAAGAGGATAACAAACAGCACTTGCGTCCAGATGATTAAACCAAAGCCCTTAAAACTGCTCTTTGCCACCAGCCTGCCGCCAGCAGCAGCAGGACGGGCACCTTCCCCACAGTCGGTGGTTCTGCTGTCGCTCCTGGGTGCGGAAAGTAACCCCTGGGCATTGGCAGCAGCACATGCATCCCTTACTGTCTGCTGGAGCAATAATGAACCATAATGTGGTCCTCTGCATTTAAAAATAAATAGTCCACACTGCCTTGGAGCTTCTGAGCAGGGAAAACAAAGCGCTAATAACGACACGTGATGTGACCACAGTGCCTCGCGCCGCAGGAGCACAGTGCTGCTGGTGGGGGGTCTCTGGGAGCACCGGGGCGAGCCTGGAGCTTTGGGGTCTGGGCTCAGCACGTGTCCTGCTGCCAGCACCCCTGGCAGATCGTGCACCTCCAGCCTCTCACGGGTACACAAAACCCACCAAGCATTCGGGGCTTCGCATCCCCAGGACCCTGCTCCATGTGTCCCGTACAAATAATTGCATGTGCCAGTTCCGTAATGGCATTGCAAGGCCAGGCCTTGCAGGAGCAGAAAGCACTCTGGTAGCATAGCAGCGAGGTCTGCAGGAGTCCGCGTCACCTTTGGATTCATCCTTTTTATCTCCAGATGAACCCAGAACACCCAAAATCTTGAGTCTGAAAATGCTCATCCTGCTCCTGCCACCCTTGGCAATCCTACCACACTCAGTAGTGCATTAAAATTGACAATAGATACTTGTACGTGTAGAGGCTGGGGTATATTTATAACCCTGTAGTTAAGGTTTTCATCTCACATCCTATTTGCAGTTCTCCATTTAATTTGGTCGTTTAAAAGCTATTAATTTTCAGTCTGTGTTTCTCAGGCCTGGTTACATTCTCCAGAATTGTTATTAGTTGTAAAGAAATAAAAATAACACAAATGAACTATTTTTAGTTATCCTCCTGTAAGAGCTGTTCTCCTTTTTGTGTTTTGGATTTTGTTTGTGAGCCTGGAAACACCCTTTATTTACATCTTTCATATACGTAAGCATTACTTCCTCTTGCACCAAATTGCAGACGTTCCTCATCTGGAACTGGCTCATCCTATGCAAGACTTTAGAGCACAAAGTGAGGACGGCGTCTTTTCTGGTGAGCTGAAAAACACAGTCCCTACGTTGCTGTACCGCTGTCACTGGCTGAACGTGAAGACATTACGCAGCAGAAGCGTTTTTGCCAATTGTGCAGTGTAACAAACATTTCTGCAGGTTGCCATGTATGTGAGCAGCAGCAGGGGTTATTTCTAGTTAAGCCTGTTTAAATGTGTTTGATCATTGGTAATGAGGTTCTTCATGGTGAAAACTGAAACAGCAGAAAGAATATTGCATCTAAACAGGAACCAACACACAGCGGGGCATGAGGATAGCATTGGACTAGCAGGGAGCTCCAGGAGTAGAAGTCTTCCATGCTGTTCAGCCCTGGGTTAATTTTGTTCCTGTTCGAGCAAGCCCCAGATGAGAATGTACAAACCCTCAGGAAATGTTGCTGTCAGCGCTGGCCGGTTTTGGCTGCTCTGCTCTTCCTTTGTGTCCCCACCTGGAGCGCGCTGCTGTAGTTACGGGATGGCCTAGGACACCTGCCATGCCTATGAAACATGGCCAAAAAGCAGAGGTCAGGCCTGAAATAACAGAGGACAGTGTGCTCTTCGACTGACAGCTTTTAATGTGAGAACAGTCATTCAGCGCTGGCGTTTCTGCTGCATTAATTGCCATTAGTGTCATCCTTGCGGGAACACTAAATTCATTGCAAACCTTGAATTAGCGCCGTCTCGTAATTCTTCAGTTTGTACTTAGACACAACCATTTGCGGAGGCAGCACGTTCCAAGCAACTGGAGCAGAGACAAGGAATGATACTCAGCTGGCCCTTGGATGTTCAATTTAGTGAAGAAAAGAAGCAGAGGTCACAGTCATAACTGCATATTTATGGTTCTGTCCTGGAAATTCATACAGCAGCTGCCAAAAAGGCCCCAGCTTTTGCCTCGGCAGCACCATTAACGTGCAGATGTGTGTCAGGGCTATCAGCTCAGAACTGCTCAGCCCCAGGCACTGTGCACCAGGCTCTCCCCGTGCCTGATTCTCACTTCATTCTCCCACTTCCCTCCTGCCACCAGCTCCTGAGACCCCAAGAGAAATCCTGGCCTAATAAAGTGGAAAAATTGCCACCATTTTTGAAGGTTGTAGCATTCCCACAACGAGGTCAAGGTCTCTGCAGAACACACCAGTGGTATTTGACATGGAAACAGAAGAATGTGAAACGGGCATGGCCAGTATTTGCTGCTCGTCCCAGCTTTTCTGACTCTGAAATCCCCATTCACACTTTGCAAAGCTCATCGCTTTGCAAAACTCAGGGAAAGATTTGGAACTGGAAATCACAATAATTCAAAACCGTCCTTGAATGGCTGTTGACCCAAATTCCCATTTCCCAGATGAAAGGAGCCCCTGGCTTCCCCAGGGCAGAAGGCAGAAAGGACAAAAGCCCCAGAACCTACTCTGTTTTATCAGAGGAAAAATATTTCCTAAGGGGGAAATCCAATCAATACTTTGCAATTTTCTAACAATCCATGAATCATTGCAATTACGCAGAGATAATTCAAGCTTTCCAATCCAGCTGCTAAATTAGAGAAAAGCATACTCTTAGCACTCACTACCCCCAGTTTGACATGTCAGTCAGAAAAAAAATGCCTTTAAGTATAAAATCCATCCACTGAAATAATAATTTAAAAAAAAAAAAACAACCAAAACACCTCTCTTTTTAAAACCCTGGACCAAATGAAAGGGTCTATGCTATACAAGGAGTTCTGTTTTTCAGGTAATTCCATGCCAGAGGTAGGAGTAATGAAAATGCATAGAGTCAATAGGGATTTTTCAGTTGATAACTCACTTGAATTGCAGTATCCGCGATATTCTTTTTCTAGTTCTACAGCTCTAAGAAGAAAATAATATATAAGAACAATTGGACTCAATCAATTTATTTTCTGTATCAGCCTTTTCTTTCCTAACCCTGGAGTTGGAATAAAAAAGGACCTGGATCTGAACAGAGACCTATCCAAAATCAAACCTCATCCTGGTTTTGCTGTTCTCCAGGGATCTCGGTAGCACTGAAGAAAGAGTGGGAAAGGAGCAGCTCTAGAAAAATTAACCATCTTCTGGAGACATTTTTTCACTAGGACAATATTACCGTAAACAGAAAGGAAGGAACATTTTCAGTATGCTTTGGGAGCAGGAATTGAATGCAACAGACCTGATGACTTGGTGTTTCTTGTGATGACTGTCAAAATGAAGTCATCAGTTTCCTGCATCCATTTTGGACTCAACACGCATCTCCTTGTCTGTGTCTGCTGCCTCCAGAGACATATTAGCGAGATAATACTGGCAGCTTCAGGATAATTTCTGGCCAAGATATAATTTCTGTGACATGGTTCAAAATCTTCTTCCTCTTACTACACCCTACTACAGGGTTTTATTTCCTATCAAGGGTCAAAATCTGCTTGATGTTGGTGTTGCTACCAGACAGCTACAATGTCAACGACAGCAGTGCAAGCATTATCACATCACATCCTATTCTAGTTTGGATTCAAAAGATCAGCCCTGGGGAATGAAGAAGGCAGTTTGATTTCTGTGGCCAATTCATTCACTGCTGAAACAACCAACAGAGCTGGCTGGCTGTGCTCAGCGTGGCAATGCTTGTTGTGAAGCTGTACAATTATCCGGGGAGCCAGGCTGAGACTATAAAACTTTGCTCATTAAGATCATTAGAGAGCTGTCAGATGGAACAACTGGGATGGCTTTGATCTGGCAGTATACCCTTCCTCCTGTTCCCAGACCTTGGGAACCATCCAGCTCCTCATTTTTTTTTTTTCTTTTTTTTTTTTTTTTTTTTTTTTTTGTCATTCAAACAAAGCTCGTTGGTTTTTTATAGAACACAATAACTTCTTCAGGCAAACCGGAGGCTGTAACAGCTATAACAAGATTAATTTATTAAATAGAAACCCTGATTTTACAATGATTCCTCTCTAAATATATTCGTCGTTGGTTTTGCCAAGAAAATGACAAAATGTTGCTCATAATCCCAAAGATATTCCCTATAAATCCACTAGGTGTCCGACTGTTTCCAAGCAATTAGGTTCAAGTTTGTTTGGGTTTTTTCCCTAGTTTTGCCAGTGAGGAATTAGTTTCAGTCCCTAGTGGAATTAGGTCTAGGTTTGCAGGTACATATGCTTTGTGCAACACAGCAGGACATCTGGCTCACAGCGGCAGCTCTTCTGGCAAATGCCACTAATGTTTCCCACAGAGACCGACTCAAGGTTAGAGGCTAGAAGAGAAAAAGGAAAAGAATTTGCCTTCCTCTCTTGGGAATGTTAAACCAGATCCATCAGAGCCAAAGCCTCTTCTCAGTCAACCTTGGGCATCTATTTATAGGGCTGCTAAAGTGAGCCCAATGCTGACCTCAAAGGTGGTGGCAACACGCGTTAACCTCCATCAGAGCCGCTCTGCACAGGCTGCAGTTTTGACATTCCTGGTCACTGTCCCAGTCCTTGATGGGTGTCCCGCTGCTTGCCAGCGCTCACGCCTGTGTGCAAAGGCCAGCACAGCACCCGCTCATGAGGTGTCCTGTCACTCCGAACACAGAGGGCATGTCAAATACATACGAAGAAAAGCAGACTGAAAAATAGCCAAAGGAGAATTTTTTTTCATTCCAGAAAATACTTGGGGTGGAGCATGGCCATTGGAAAGTGGCTGGCTGCTCAGCTGCTCCTTCATTGTGCGACCCAGAGTATCCAGGTGTGCTATTTGGGACATCCCTCAACCACCTTGGGATCTGTTACTTGTACTGAGTCCCAGCATGACAGTTTAGAATTCTCCGAAACAGTCACCTCCTTGGTATCTAAAAAGCATCTTTCATTATTCTGGTGTCTTTCAGCGCTCAGAAATGGGTCTTTGCAATATATCAGCAAGGGAGGACTATCGGGTGATTTTTATGGTCTTGTCCCTGAAGCACAAATCCCATCCTGTATGAACCCTGCCCTTCACCAAGCAGCGACTGCTGCATTTGCAAACACCCCTCCCATTCACTCCAGTTTCACAGGGATGCCACATCTTGAATCTACCCCAGATCTATGTAAGGCAAGTGAGGACAAAATCAGGAGGTTTTGTCTATTTAAAAAATGCCAGAGGCAAAGATGCTCTCAAACAATGAGGTTATCTCCTTTTTCAGTAGGTGCTTCATGGCCAGGAGTACTGCCCATGGCTATTGGCTGTGCAAATAGGCTCCGGGCAAGGTGTCAGCACCAGTTTAATCACAAGCTGCAAGGGGGAATCAGAGGGGGAACAAGAGCCTCCTGTCCTTGGCCCACCAGGATTCCTTGCCATCAGGCATTGCGCATCACAGGAAGTGCCTAGCATCTGTCCTCTGCCATGTGTTACTGCACTGCCTCTATTTCTTGCTATTTGTGTTGAAGGTATGACAGTCATTTTCCTGACAACCTGAAAGAAGAAAAAATACTCCAATCTCCTGACTGTATGTATATATAGATACCTGCTGTACTACCATCCATATGCAGCATGCACCATATGCTAACTGTGAAAGAGTTTAACCTGGTCCAGCGCATGTGTTTGCTGTTATACATAACAAATACCTCAAGCCTTGCCATGATTCAGTGCATTATGCATGGGAGCCATCTGGTCCCGTAGCTGAAGAAGCAAACTGAAAATTTGATAAAAGCACAAACAGTCACAACAAGAGAGACTGAAAAGATGTGTTGATATTCCAAGCAGGAGCCGCCTTCCATGGGGGCTAATCTCATCACCCATT
Source organism: Falco peregrinus (assembly GCF_023634155.1). Classification (NCBI taxonomy): domain Eukaryota; kingdom Metazoa; phylum Chordata; class Aves; order Falconiformes; family Falconidae; genus Falco; species Falco peregrinus. The sequence continues at coordinate 124,797,896 of NC_073721.1, read as the reverse complement.
GCCTCTTTCCTGCTCCTTTCTCTGGAAAGCTGCTGTCAGACAGGTTGCATTCTCAGCTCTGTGAGAACGCGCACCTTTGGGAATGCTAAAAATGCATCTCGTGTGCTCGAGCAAACCTTCTGGGATAAGATTCCTCTCAGTAGCCAGTTGGGCAGCGAGGAATATGTGCAAGATATTTGGAGCAGAGCACATTTTATAGAATCATAGAATCATTTTGGTTGTGAAGCCTGGACTGATCAAAAAATCTGGCTGGTTTAAAATGCACTCTCGATTACAATTAGTCATTAATCTTGTCTCTCTACTGTGCAGAATTACAGCTTACGGCTTTGACAGACTGAAAGGAGGTCTGTCTCAGCTTGCCTGGATGTTCCCTGCCCTGGAGTGAAGATGTATTTTAGAGAGGCTGGAGCACCAGGGGAACAACAAGGAACTCAGTGCAGTGGATGGGGTAGAGTTTGGGATGGCTTGGACTTCGCCAAGAGTTTGTGTACAAGTTGGCTGAGATATTGGGTTACTAAAACTGGCTTAATTAGATTTTGGAGCCAGACCAGGTTTCCCCCATGCTGCCCCTGGTTTCTGATGTTTGGAGGGCACAGAGAAGGCAGGCAGACAGAAGATGCCTGTTTTAGTACATCTCTGAGGGGAGCACACACGCTTCAGACAGGTACACATTTGTTTCCTCTGATACCAAATTAATGGGAATTGATGCATTGATTCTGCAATTCTCCTAAATATTTCTTCAAGTGTTGGCCTGTTTCCAAGCTGATTACATGCTATGTGCACACACTTCAAGACAGATATTTAATTATTCTAATATGAATACAGCTTCAATAATTCAGTTCCCTGTGAAATCTGGAAGATAATAGCATCGTTTGCAGCCCAGGGAGTGAACTGTATCCTGGGCTGCATCAGCAGCGGCGTGGCCAGCAGGTCAGGGGAGGGGATCCTCCCCCTCGCTCCGCTCCATGAGACCCCCCCCCCTGCAGCACTGTGTTCAGCTCTGGGGCCCCCAACATGAGAAGCACATGGAGTAAGTCCAGAGGAGGCCACGGAGATGATCAGATCATATACTGTATTTGTGGACTACCGTAACATCTCGGTGCCAGGTAGGCCCTTAGTCCTAGAAAGAGAAAGCATCTTGCATTAGGGATGGAGTATGTCTTGTCTTTTCTTGCTTTGATCACTGTATCTCTGCTTTTATGGTCTCACTAGGAAAGTTCCTCGATGTTTCTTTATTTTGAGTGTCAGCATGGCTCCTGCAAATGTTTGAAGTCATCTTTGTATTTCATTCATTTTCTGGCAAAACAGCATCCATCTGCAGTTTAAGAGTACCACATATAAAAAACTGCATACAACTGCAAAGCACAGAACACAGAATTTATGGGCAAAATTCTCTTCTCAGTTACACTTACATAACTCTGGAGTAGTGTCTTCATCTTTCTCGTTGTTACTCTGAAATCCATTTTCATTGCATTGCGTCAGATCCAAAGGATCTACCATATATGGCTAAATCCGATTTCATCAGAACTGTTGTAATTTCCTAGCCAAACTTACAATCTCAGAGAAAGTACATGAAGATGCATTTACAGTACATGGGCCTCAATATTCTCAGAAATATGCTGCTGTCACTTGTTCTCTGTTAGTAGTTTTCCATGCAAATGAAAGTACTCTGTAGGTGGAGAACTGCTGAACTATCTGGAGCAGAGATTTTCTCCGCATACACAAGCAGAGAATCTGCACTCGATGGCTGAGCTCATTTGTAAAACATCATTTTCAACAGCTCTTTTTTTAAACAGAGAAATGGTTTGCTCAAAATTGTTTGCTGTTTATTTTGCATAACTCTGTTCCTTGGCTGTCCATGCTCTAGCAATGCCGTTATGCTACAAGAAGACAGATTGCCTGGACTGGAAGCCCCAGCCCTGATTCAGGGAAGCACATGGTTTCCTTACAATGATTATAATTGCTATTCAGTATATGGCACAATTGTTTCTGGTGTTTAAACCAGAACAAAACAAAACAAAACAAAACAAAACAAAGCAGTTTTGGAAAGGAAAACAGAACATTAGGAAAAAAACCCTGTAAAATAGGAAGTGGTTGACCTTCAGGAGATAACTCCATCTGCAGTGTCTGCTATCCAGCGTTTCTAGTGATCAGAAAATGGAAAGAAAAAAACCCCATTAAACATCTCAAGACTCCTTTAGAAAATAATGCACCTCCTTTCCTGTAGGTATAACATTTTACGTCTCCTGTTCAACAGCTGCTAGTGTCAAAGGCCAAGCAAGCAGTACGTGGAATGCAGAGCCTGAAGTTTCTCAGCGGTCGCTGAAGGCAAAACCATCTAAAGCTGTAGCAGATGTTCACTTGCTTCCTGCCTGCTTATCAGCCCTGCAAAGACACTTCGGTTTTGTACTTGTTATGCCAAGTGTAACTATGGAGATCTAATACAAGCTGCGCAATAGTGATAGTGTGAACAGTTCTTTACGTATTTGGTTATGAATGATCAAGCAAAATATTATGGTTTCTAAGAACTCCCTCAAATTGTTCCGTATGTACATGAGTCATTCCCCTCACACTACAAGAAAATGCCAGTGTAAAAAAGAATGTAAAAAATACTACATTACCGCAGGTCTATGAAGATTAATTTAAGTATCATTAATGAATTGTGTCTCTTTGGACCTTCCATAGGATCCTTTCCAGTTTGACCTGGCCTTTTGATGGGGACTGTTGACAGAGAGGACGCCACGCAATGCCTTTATGTTACAGCAACTGAACAGCAGTTACATGTAGTGCTTGATGGCAGTCGCATGCTTTAGGTTAAAAAAAATTAAAAGTGAATTAGCATCTGCTGGGTTACATCTCTGTGGTGAAATTTTTCACCGACTTCAGTTCACATCCCTTGGTATAGTGGGCAGAGTGAAGGTGTTAGTTTGGCCTCACTGTGCTCACATTTTATGTGTTGTTTCTAGTATACCATGAAATAAGGAGTGGTACATCCCAACCAACTGTACTCCTCCAAGGCCTTTAATATGCTACAGAAGAGAGTTCCTGACTGTCAATTTAAAAATCAATTAAACATTTTTTGTTGCACCTCAGGTGTTTTAATTCCTGTTTATATTCATTATGAGCTCCTACAAATTATAACTTTAATATAAATGACTGTATGCAAGTGTTAAAACAGTATTCAATCTATTTTAGGGCTTTGAGCTAATTTAATGAGCCTGATTTTTACACTGATGTATTTAAATTGATATGCATTCCCAGTAAAGGCAAGACCCAGGGCAATTAAGTTTATTGCTTAATAGGCAGGAATTCTTTTTCTTCCATGAAATAGAAGGCATAAAGGAATTTATGTAAAACCTAGCACAGATGTTTTTGCTTCAAGTTTTTAACAGTAACAGAAAAGGATGGGTTTGGAATGGTTCCTTTGCCCATGCTGAAACTGGAAACCAGAAGTGACAGCTTTGGCCCATCCCTGGTAGACACAGTTATAGATATTCCCTGGGGGGAAACTAAAGGTTTCAGAGCAACAGTGGCTCTGCAGATACTTGCCACATTTCACATAATGCTGTCAAGGAAAAAGAGCACCAGGTAACTATTATTGCCACTTCTATAACGTCAATAGCGTTGCAAATCTGTCCTGACCTGGAAAACGCAAACAGTGGGCACAGCGGTTCCTTGAGCAGTCCTTCTGCAGGTGACGATCTGTTGTATTACAACATTAAGGTCCACGTCCTTGAAGGAAAGGAAGCACTTTGGGACAAGTGGTTCCAGGGGAAATAGGTATGGATAAGCTTCTGAGAAAATGAACTTCCATCTGAAAGCTGTAGACCTAAAATTCTGTCACCTTCCTTTCTCCAAAGGCAAGAAACAACAAGGCAACACATGAAGCACAGGAGAAAAGTTGTTGAAAATGATGATATGAGGGACTTTATGCAAAAGGCAGATTTGCAGGAAAAAGATGGATCTGATGAATGCAGTGATGGAAATTGCCTGAAACGTCTAGGAAAATGTCACAAGAAGTAAAAGCTGAAAGAGGAAAAGGGAAAAAATGGGGACCCAGGGGTTAAAATCATATGAATGTGGAGGAGGTGAGCACGATAGTTTGGGTGAGTTCCTGGAAGGGATGCAGTAAATATATTTTAAAAGCATCATATTGGTACTATGACTGGTTAAGGGATTTTTCCATTAAAGTATTTGGAAATAGAGGTCAGTATTGAGACTTAGACTGTAAGGGGTAGCACAGTAGGAAGCAGGATGGATGAGATGGCTTAACAGGGCTTCATTGTAGTCAAATTAATTCAGTTTAAATAATTAATTCTCTTTTAAATTGACTCTACTCTGCACACTTGACATTTTGGAAAAGCTGCTGTTGCCTGGCCTTCTGGTAAATGCTTTTGCATCTGTTTTCCATTGTTTCCTTCTTGAAAAAAATCCTTGTCACTAACAGGAACCATCAGCAGCATGGAACAAATTGACTTGCCAAGGACATTTCCTCCAATCTCATTACCTATATGGAAAGTATTCTTTTTTGTATTAAAAGTCAGACTGTGATTTTTTACATTTTCATATATTAATATAATTTTGTTGCATCATTATGAGTAAAATTCAAACTTGGTTACATGAACTACTTCTATTGCATCAGCATTTGATCGTACTTTTTTCAAGAAGGTGATGAAGGAGTTTAATTAATCCACAGTTCTCTCTGCCTGCCTCGTTCTATAGAGCTCCCTCCAGCTGCAGCAGAGGGCCTCCCCCAGGTATGAATCCGATCAGATACGACACTCTTCCTCTTCTGCTCTCAGCACATTGATTTTGGGACTTAAGTGGATGAGATTGAGCGGATCCATAGTATTATTTGGGGCAGCTTGGGCTAAACAAGTAGGTTTTGTGTTTTACTCTCAAGGTGCTTTGGTTTGTGTTCACTCTCCTTTGACAGCTCCAGGTTATGGACTAGCTGCTACGAAACCGTTCATCTCCTCCAGGCTTCCATGTCGAGGTGTCAGTCGAAGGAATGCAAATGTAAGTTTGAGTTCTGACTGCATGAGGGGTCTGTTGAGGTTAGGGGCTCCTTCAGGTAAGCTGGACCAGATCATCAGAGAGCTCAGAAAAGGGCAGAAGCTTGATCTGATCTGTACTCACGATGGCTCACCGCTCAGATGTGATGTTGTTACTCTGTCTTTCCTCAGTTTCTCAGCAGTTGCTCACATTTTAAACAAGTACACTCTCACCTAACCGAATCGATACGTGAGTATAATTAGGACCCAATATAATAAGGCCAGTATTTGCAATAATATAAGGGAACATTCCAAAGCAGTTACAGAAGAAAAGAATTTCAGATAATTAGGAGAGGAGCTGGGCAGTGATACAGATACAGATTTTAAAACGACCCAAGATACTAAAAATATCAATATTGAGATGAAATCCTCATGACTCAGTACTCGGGACAACCTCCATTCTTTAGGACTTAGTAAGAAAAATGTCCAAACAGGGAAGATTGTATTGTATCACCTTACTCTGGTGGGCTTACACTTACACTTCAAAGAAGTGTCTTAACGCTGAAAAAGGATAGACACAGGTCTGCTTAACAGGGCAACTGCAACATTTTTTTGAACATGTTCTGTAGCTGTAGCTTTTAAAAAATTGGTGAGTTTGTTTCTACCTAGAAAAAATTCTAATAATGAGTGTTCTGGATCTTGGATGGCAAAAGCACTAACAGCAGGGCTTGACGTGCGTTCTTTCAGTCAACCAGGACATATTTTTAAATACCTGTGACTCTCTAGCTAATAGCTGAGGAGTGAAGAATCTAGATTGCAAATAGAAACATGGAAGTGCCATTTCTTTCTTCTTTCTCTTTTCTGCATAATATGTTTTCTGACAAGATGCAAAATTTGAAAGTACTGAAAGTATTTTGAAAAACAGAAGTATTTTAAAAGGTATGCTTTAATGCTGCAGGGTTTCAGAAAAGCAGAAAAACTGTGTTATGAGGACATCGGCTATAATCTGGGTCAGATTTTCAGTGCAGATGTGTCAGATGCATTTTCTTGGAAACCCTCCATGACAGTTAGTGAGAAGACTGACCCAATGTTCTCTCACCGCACAAAATAACTGTTCTGTTTGGTGATGTCATGTGGATGAAGCACGGCTTGTATTTCCAAAGCGGGTCCTCTTTAAGCTTGTTCAGGAGCAGAGATTTTTCTCTCAGAACAGTTTCAAACAGGGAGTCTTGCAAATCTCTTTGGTACATCTTGACTGCTCTCAATCTGGCTTGTCAGTTTTCTGAATGTTAATGATCTATTTCCAGATAATGACTATTTATGTAAATGAGATGTCTTTTAAATAAGTATGGAAATTATTTCATAATATTAATTACAGGCTTTTTGGTTCAAATACTTAATATATTAAAGGAAAATCGCGATGTGGACTGCCTTTGAGTTTATTAATTTAGTGATTTTGGTCGTTTGTTGTATTTTAATCTGACTTACATATATTGGACAGTGTTTCCTGAACTAAAGCAAGCTATGTTATGTGCCTGGATATATCAAAGGATGTCAAAGGACAATAAAAATCAAAATGCATCACACAGTGGTGGTGGAAAATGGAACCCCCAATTTCAAAATGTTTTGTCTAAGAATCAAAAAAAATAGTTTTACTTGGAGAATATCAGCTTAAGTGTTGTTAGCCATTTACTCAAAAATTAGGGAGTTTTAAATTAATTATAATCCTTTGCACTTCTATAGCTGCTTCTCTTGAGAATCTCGATAGCGTTCTACAAACATTAATTAAGCCTAATAGTACTCCTGAGAAGTGGTTAACTGATAGATACACTTCACTTAACCCACCATGACATAAGTGTTCTCTCCAACAAAATACAAAAACTTTAAACAGCAGGACTGCACCAGAGTTTAGAGCCTGAAGTAACTATCTTGGCCAGACAAAACTGTGGGGAACGCTTAGGTGTGAAATGCAATTACTTGGCCTAGGCATGACCTGAAGTTAAATAAAAGTGCAAATAATAAGGAACCGAGATGTTTAATGAAGGAAAGTGGGTTTATATCTGATGTGAGAGAAGATACCCACAGCACCACAGTATCACATGGTGTGGCTCTGGGTGATGAATTGGACTAATTCAGAGAAAAGACTGCTGTTTGCAGAAATCACCTCCAGATGGGCCAAAGAGCATGAGTCCAAATTGAACCTTTAAGGCTGATGCACAAACAGCAGAAATAGCAGTTAAGTCCTTACTCTCACCCATGAGGGTACAGGGACTGCTGAAAATAGCAACGAAACAGCAGTATCAGTGTGTACATTTACACCCCGAGACTGTTATTTTTGTTGGCGGATCTGCATGCATAATTTCCTTCCTGATATTAGTCCACAAAGAGAAGCTTTTGTTCTCTTGCTTTACTGATGAGAGCAATACGTAAACCAGGTTAGTGCTGGAACAGACAACAGGTTGGGTTTGGTACGTGCACTAGGACTTGGGTCAGCCTCAAGCAACCCTTCTGCCATCCCGTTCTCAAACAATCTGCTGCAAGCATTTCTTTTGGAGCTTCCAGTGTCTACGGGAAGAGCCATTCCAGAAATATGCTCCAGCTGTACATCCCTATTTGCCTACTATCAACAGGAGAAGAGGTATGGCATCGCTCCTTGATACCCCTACCGCCAGCAACACAGCCAAGCATGATGTTAACTGTTTTCTCACCAAACAATACCAATGGCCATCCACTGGGTCTGTCATCATTTGATATTTGATAGCTGCTGCCATGCTGCAATGCCTTGTGAGTAGTTCTAGCATTTGCTGAGGGAAACTTTATGATGCAGTCTAAATTCTCAGATGCGCACTCTGAAATCCTGAGGAAGCAAATCAGTACTGAAAAGTGAAATGATAATGAGTTTGCATCAGATTTCTATTTATAGAGGTGACTTGGAAACATTTGGGTCTCCTCTTTGGATATATTTTCTTTCCTTTTTGTTTCCCAGCATTTCTGTGCTTTTGGGACTAGGAATTCTCACATAAATATTGGCAATAAATCCTTGCTGAGAAAGTCTACCTGCTGGAGAAAAATCTGCTCATTTTATCCAAGTGGAATTCCTAGACATTGCAATTAGACTTTATCCTTACTCATATACAATAACATTCTTCATTTGCATTTGGTGAATAGTAATTCATGACATACATGAGACTGGTGCCTAATGAACCCTCCCGCAGTGCTCCTTCTGAGTTCAGCGGCCTTTGGATCAGGCCCTGTGTTCGCTTCATTTCTCCATATTTTTAGCTGCTTCAGTAAGTTCTTTATCTAGAGAAGGGTCTGAAACCTCTTCTTTTTTTTTCTTTTTTCTTTTCTTTTTTTTTTTTTTTTGCATACATGCATGATATTCTATTGCCTCTTCTATAATTTATGATCAGTAGTTTCCCTGGAGTGCAAAAAGCTTTTCAGAAATACTATACTTGAAGCAGTAAAAGGAAGGATAACTGCACTGTTGTACTGCTGCATCATAATATTTAAATACTTTATTATTTCATAATCTGTCCTAGAATTTAATCATCCCAAGCAGGGATGGTCTCTTTATGTCAAAAGGGATAAGTTCCAGATTTTCAAATGTGCATATATAAAAAAACCCGCAAAGATGTTGCTTCATTTCCAGCGTGATTCCAGCTTGCCAAAGGCTCAATTTCATTGCATAACCCTCCGGATGTAGATCCATTACTGCACTGTAAAGTGGGTTACTGGACAGGGTAAGGCAATTCATCCTCTGAAATGCAGAGTGTTGTTTTGCCAGTTACATGGTTTATAATTATCCATTATCATTATCTTTATAGTTATTTTTACCAAGGTTACAGATATGCTGTGTCTACTTGAAAGATGTTGCGTTGGGTTCTTTTGGAGACTCATTCTTCCCCCCTGTAGCCATAAATGAGCAGTGCACATAGCACAGCCAAGAGACTTCAAAAGGAATAAAACTGCTAAGAAAGTGAACAGATTAAGCCCCAAATTGTGTACTTAAGAAACTGAAATAGTTTTGCCTATGGAAGCCAGTCTCTGCCAGGAAATACTGTCAACAGTAATAGCTGTACCATCGGCATTCCCCCACCCCCATTTTTATTTTTTTTTTGCTTTCCTTTGAGCACTGCTAAAGCCTCATGAATTGTAAGCAGTCAAATCTCACAATCCTGAGACAAAATCTGTTAAAACCATGTCCTGGGACAGGGAAGATCTCCATTCCATTCCTGGCTGTGTCACTGACCATCTGCCACTGGTCCTCTGCCTTGCTTGATTTTACCCATGTGTAAAACGCACTTAAAATAAGCTAAACCATACTTTGAAAAGGACTTCAGTGCCACAAGCTAGAAATTTGGGGTTGCAACATGGAAAACAATGGTTCTGTGGTTGCCTGTCCACAGAAACCCGGCTCGTCTCCCTGGCCGCACTCCTGGGGAGGCTAAATCTGGCTGACGGTGCTCCACCCTGCGCTTGCGAGGCAGCAGAATACCACATTAAGCATGCTCGATGCCTGCCCCCCTAGAGCACATGCAGTTGCTAACTTGTTTAATTAACTCACTATGCTCAAGAATCCGATCCAACACTAACTGAAATGAATAGGAAGACTTGTCTTGACTTAATGACCTTGGGGTCCCCATGTGCATGTAGAGACCACTGCCGAGAGATCCCTGAAGTCCCCACGAAGGGAAAGGCTTTGTTTGACTGACACACAGACACATTTCTGTGCAAGGAGCCTGCAGGAGCTGGGCACACAGTAAGTCTGTACAGTAACACCATTCACTGATGATGCTCTTTATTCAGAAATAAATACAGCACTATAGTCACTATGTCTCATAGAATCTTTCGCATGTGGCTTTAGACAAGCCTTAATGTGGAAAACCGATGACAAGCTACACAGGGAAGCTTTGTGGCTAGATATGTTAGGAAAGGTGACTTGATAAAGGTGGTGACAAGCTAATAATGAAATGGAGCATTGCAATTAAATGTGCTGGTGGGGGAGAAAGTATGCCACGGCCAAGACAGCAAGCGAGTGGCAGGTAGGTCACGGCCAGAAAGCAGAAGAGGCTTGATGGAATAGGGTGGGAGGGAGGGGGAGACACAAGAACAAGAAAGACAGGACAGAGATAAGTCCTGTGTTAGCTGCGATGGTAGGACTGGGCAGAAACTACTTTGGTGTTTGTATCAGGCCTTGCACAGTGAGATCTGCATCCCTGGCTGCAGTTTGTTGAGACTGACACAATATGTAATTAAATGCAGATAAGTCCTAGAAGGACAGAAAAAGGTGGAGGGAAACAAACTGGTCGGGCTATAAATTACCAGCAAATCAAAGACGTCTACACAAAGTTTTACCTATGACATGAGCTGAAAAGTATGAAAACTGCCACAGAACGTTTAAGAATTATGTTTCTCTCAAATCAAAGTTTCCATGAGAAAGAGTCAAGTATATTTTAATGGTTATGAACCTAAACTGTGCGAGGTGAAGTATTCATACATCAGTGCAGTGATTTTGCCTCAGTATACAGGCAGCTGAAACAATACTCTTAGAACTAGGAACAGGCCCATTAATCTTCGATGTTAACACTGAAGCCTGAAAATTATGCCTACATGAAAAACGAGCAAGAGTAGAGAGCACAGAACAGTTTGCATATCAAAATTACTAGCACAAGCCAGAAGATGGGCTTCATTATTGCTATTTATTTGAAAAACATTTCCAAAATTAAAATATACCATCAACTGTCAAAGGATTTAGAAAAATTTCTGCCAGCACACTAAATAATTTAAGGACTCACTACAGAATGCAGACCAGCTCGCTGCAAAAAATCATGAGGTTTTGGGTTCTTGATCTCTCACTTATCGCGCTGTGTATAGTTGAGAGAGACGTCTTTATAAGCATGGCTAGAAATGCATTTTATGTAGAAATACAACGAATGGCCAATGTTGTTCTTGTAGTCCCTGCCTGGGACAGGGGTTTGACACATTCCTTAGTCCGTATGCTGGCTGTTGAGAAAAAAAACAAGAAGAGGCAGACTCAGCTCACAAGTATCAAACCTGACAGCGCCAAGCTGCGTCTGCATGTGCAGGCTTGCACATGGGTGCTGCTGCCTGAGTAGAGATCGGCTTGTGTCAGCCGCTCTGTTTGCTACATGGGGGGTTAGGAGGAGCTGCATTGCTGCTATAAAGCCACGTTAATAAACGTGGGGTGGGGTGGAAGTCTTAGTTTGTACTTTTTGCTTTTATATTCGCCTGTTTGCTGTGTTTTTTCAGAGGGATGAGGTCAACCCATACAGTAGGTTTGAACATACATAAGCATTTACAGTCCCGTCTGTCTTTATGAGCCACATATAAACCCTCCAGCCAAACGTCCAGAACTGAGGCAAGTTGGAATTCAAAGCCAAAATTGTATGGTTGATGCCTATCCCTAAACATCACTTCCAAAATAGCACATGGCATAAAATGTTGAATCCCATGGCTGCTCAACACAAGGTGCTGGAGAAGCGGCATGCCCGTGCGTGGCACAAGGAGGGCTCACGTCCTTGTGCTCAGCAACAACCTGACACGCTGCACTAATCTTAGCCGCACGCTCTTAAAAGATTATTTTTGTCTCGGGTTCTTTGCTAGTCTTTGATGCAACAGCCTGGCGCGGGTTACACCAAGACTGGAGAAAATCCCTGGTTTTCTCTTCCCTCGTTTTCCAGACAGCCGGCACCTCCTCCGGGCCCTCGCAACGAGCACCGCAGGTGAGCCAAGGACGGGCATTTTTGGACCGGAGATTAATTAATTTTACATTAAAGGTGCTGCCGGCGGGCGGGAGGCAGGGACAGTCCGCGCGTCCCATTTGGGGCCGCGCCGAGGGGCTTCCGCTGCGGGGGGCGCGCTCCCCCCACGGCTCAGCCTCACCGCCCCCTGAGGGAGCGAGCAGCGGGACGGGGGCGGCCGGAGCGGGCCCGCCCTGTCGGAGGGCGCCCTCGGAGGCGGGCTGGGCGCAGGGGCGGTGGCGGGCTCGCCTCAGGCCCCGCCGCGCAGCAGCAGGACCCGGCGGGCGCCCTCCCGCGCCATCCGCGCCGCGATCACGAGTCGGCGCCCGCCTCTCCCCCACCCGCCCCCCGTGACGGCCAAGATGGCGGCGCGAGGAGGCGGCGCGGAGGGGAGGGGGGATCCCGCCTGAGACGCCCACACGGCGGGGAGGCGGCGAAGGCGAGTGCGGGCTCCGCTAAGATGAGATAAGGGCGCGGGGACCGGGCGCGCTCCCCCCTCTTTACCCCCTTCGCCCTCCCGCTCCTCGGCGCCGGGGGCGGGCGCCGCCGGCGGCCGTTCCCCGCTGCCCCGGGGAGCGCGGCCCCCGCCCGAGGTGAGGGCTGCGGGGCGGCGGGGGAGCGCGCCGGGCTGTCAGCGCGGCGGGGGCTCCCCGCGGGGCGGGCGCTGTGGCGAGCCCGGGCCGGCGGGGCAGGGGCGTGCGGCGGGGCCGGCGGCGCGCTGGGCTGTCAGTGCCGGGCGGGGGAGGCCGGGCGCCGGCGGGCGAGGGGCTGAGGGAGGCGCGGGGGCGGCGGTAACTTTCCGCTGGGCCGCGGCGGGAGGGGGGAAAACTTTCTCCTTTTCCCCGCCGGGCCGGTGCTTCGCGCCAGCCCCCTGCCGCGGCCGCGGCCGGGCCGGAGCGGCGGAGCCCGGGGCCGGCTTGCGGGGCCGCGGCGGCCGGCGCTCCTCAGGGCGGAGGGCTGCCCGCGCCGCGCCTGAGCGCTCCGCGCTGACCTGCCATGTTACAAAGGCAGCGCAGGAGCCCGCGGGCGGGCTGGGGGGCGAGCGGCCGGCGGGGGGAGCGGGCGGGGCTGTGTGCCCGCATCGCGGCGTCAGCGGGCACCGCACGGGCAGCGGCGGCGGGCGGGGGATGGCGGCCCGTTCCCGGCGGCTCCGCAGCCCGGCTGTCGGTCCGTCGGTGTGCCCGGCAGAAATGAGCCCTGACATTTTTATCACGCTTGTATCACGCTGTCAGCGCATAGCGTAAGTTCTTGGCCCGGGGACGGTAATATTTAGTAACTTCTTAGTAATGGTTGTTATTCCGGAGTAATTTCAAACGGGCTGCGTTTAAAAATGTGCTGCCTGTGAGTGTTGATTTGCTAAAAATGAGGTCTTGGCTTGGCGCTTAGTCCTGAAGTTTGATTTTTATTTTTTTTTTTTTTTAAATTAACCAAGCAGAATTGTGGTGTTCTGGACAGCTTTTTACTTCATTTCACAATTTTTTCTGGAACTGTTGCTCAACTGGAGGTTTCCGTAAAGAGTGTTACGTTACAGTACATAATCTTTCACTTTCTGAATGATTAAACACAAATATTTAATCTTGGCAAGTATCTGTGGTGGTTTAGGGAAACTCATTGAGTTAGTCTGGCCAAGGAAGGTCGACGGGGAGTGAATGGATTATTTCTGGTTTGTGTGTCTAGCGTACAAGTCTTACTTTATAAGTCTCCCATTGCTCTCTTCTTTAAAAAAAAATCATATATTTAGAGTATCGGTGAAACTCTGTCTTGCTTTTAGAGTATTGAGGAGCCTGTAAGCTCATTTAAAGCGAATGTTAAAGTGGAACTGCAGCTCCAGTAAATGAAGCGAAGTTTTCTAGGGGTATTCATGACTTGGCATTGAAATTGTTTTAATTATCAAAAATAGAGCATTAGAGTTTTTGTGGTTAGCTTTTGGGGAAGGGGAAAATTGCATGGAGCCTTAAAGACAGAGCAAAAAACCATTATGCTTCTCTACAGCCTTAAGAGCTTGTGCGATGTACATATTTTACTTATTCTAGAAACGCTAGGGTCTAGCTGGATGAGGTTCTTTGCTGAAGTTCGTGAGCAGTTTCTGCTCCTTTGGAACAGGCTTTACCCAATGGCCTCCTTTAAGCAGTGAACTTACTACAAAGTAGCACAAAAAGGTCAGACCTGTTCCAACAGGCAGTAAAGCCAACAGGCATGAGGACCACTTTTTGTCAAACACAGGCTTACTTAGAAATGTTTTCCCAGTATTATGGATAATCATATGTGTGAGTTTTTGTACTTCTTGTAGCAGGGTGGTTGTAGGTACAGCTTGTTCTCTGTGCTTTACTTGGATATATTGCTGGTATGGCACTTAATGGAATTTCTGTATGCATTAATAGCAATATTAGCAATTTTGTAGTTACGTGGCCAGAGTTAATTATTAGTTAGTAAAAGCACAAATATTGACATAGCCTGGCACACACTATAGGGCTCAGGTGAGCGTAGCTGATTTGGGTCAAGCATTAGGAACAATGTAAATAACCTGGTCCTATTACGTGCTTGAAAGGGAAAGTAGCAAGGTAGAGAGTAGAGCCTAGCTGGTGCTCCTGAAGAGAATGAGATTGTTTCAGGAAGGTGTCTCATACTACTGTGTCACTCTTACAAGGGAATTGTGGCACCACTGTGCAGAAGCGAGTCCGGCAGTTTCTAATCTACAGGATTTTGCATTGAGGCGTTTACTAATTTCTAGGTAAATTCCTGCTGTAGTGTGTGATAGCTAGAGAAAACTGTCTTGTGACTCCTAAGTAGAGGAAGATGATATCTAGACCGAGCTGAGTAATGATAATGGGATTTGTTAATCTTGAAGTTTTAAATCGGGAAGAAGAATTTGCAGTGTCACTTACATCTTCAGCATCCTTTTGCTATTTCCATCATACCTCCTAGCAACTGAATTGGAGTTGGTTTTGCAAGTCATAGTAGATTGAAATGCTTTTTATAAGTGACTGTAGGAACAGTTGCACTCATGGTCAAACATCAGCAGGCTGTGGAAAGGGACTAGTACAAGAACTACTTAGCCAAAACCTTTCTTGAATCTTCAGTATCTCCTGAAATGAAGACTTGCTGGAAGTTTTCTTTCCATTCATCGTCCTTTACTCAACTTTGACCTTGGGTTTTTAAAAATGTGGTGTTGGCCTGACCAAAAACTTGGAGGCTAAAATGTTGCACAATTTGTTGGATTAAAAAAAAAAAAAATCAATGTGACGTTGTTCAAACATTATGTTTGAGGTATTGGTGATTTCAAAGTATGTTGCTGTCTGACAGAGGGTTCCAGTAGCTCAGGTTTTGATACATCTGTAGCTGTGGATTTTTAAGGTATTTGTTCTGAAGTTTCCTGGAAAGAACTGTAATACTTCTCAAAAGGAGAGGGAAAGGACCAAAAAAAGACACTGAAATAACTTCTATTTAAGTGCCTTAACAAAGCATGATGTAATTTATGTGGATTGGTGTGTTTCCAGTACAATTCTCTTGTTTGTAAAAGAGAAACTATTTAAATTGGACTTGTCTGTGATGCATTGAGATTTCAAACTTTTTTTATGCTAACTCTCCTAAAAGCAAACCAGCCCCCCCGCCCCCAACCAAACCCTTGAAAGATTTGGCACCTTTGAAGAAAGTTTAGGTTGAGCTTTCACAAAAAGCAAGGGTAGAGATTTAAAGGTCTGAGTTGTATGTGTCCTTCATCCTGCTGTAGCCTCGCTGGGTGGTCGTAGGCAAGAGCCCAGAAAAGGCCCTGCATCTATTCCCTCGTATCAGTCCTGTATATAAATAATATTTGCTACTGTGAGCACAAACCATGATAGAAATGTTATGCCATGCTAAAAGCAGCAAATCCTCTGCAAGCTAAAGCCAGTTACGCCTTGCCATAACTGAGGATAGCTATACAGGTAGGAGATGAATACGTACAAATGGTGAATGCGTCACCACTGTTCAACTACTTAAAATCAGCTGTTTTCTAACAGTGGTACTGACAGAGTAATAACCTCAAGTGAATGAGGTTCTTTGCTATATTGCATAATAAGCCTTGGATATTTTCTTCTATCCTTCAGTTCAGGCTTAGTCTATGACGGGTCTGGAAGCTTGGTCTATGACTGGTCTGGGAATACTCTGCCGATGCATGTATGCTTATAAAGTGCCCCCACAGACTATAAAGTAAAAATTAAAACGTACCGTGAAGGCTATGTGAGGCAGTGATGCCCAGAGGTTTGATCTATAGCAGTCATTTTAGGAGCAGTCTGTGATGCAGAAGTCACTGCTAGTTCCCTAAAGAGTGCACAAACAGTACCAGAAGGAAATTGTGGAGGAGAAGTGGAAACAAAACACTTCTGAAAGCGTGGCCCTACTTTTTCAAATGGCATATTTTTACCCCCTCAAAGTGTATTTTCATGTATTAGATACAGGGTTACTGTAGATGCCAAAATAGAAGGAAATTAATGTAAACATTAACGGAGGGGCGGGTGTGTGTGTGCGCATGTGAAAGAAGGAGGAACTATGGTATAGAAATAGGATGGAAAGAGTAAGGAAGGGTGTTAGTTGGCCAATTATATCCTCACTATTTGATTTTTACTGTAAAATTTGACTTGTTTTAATTTGGGTCAGGAAAAAATCATTAATACTAATTAATGACATTATTTCAGTTTAGCCATTTGAAATAAGTGGACAAGCAGTAAGTGTGCTGTATGAGTTTTGTGTATGTACTTGCAAATGAAAAAGTCCCAAGAGGAAACCCCCACTTTTTTGTGTGCAAGCATTATGCAAACAAGGAGAAGGGCAGTGTAGGCTCGACTCCAATTTTGGTTTTGTCTTGAGCTTCAGAAGAAACTTGTGGGCTTAAGGAATTATTCTCAGTTGTACAACCAAGATGAGGATCTGGCCCAGCTCCAGTAGCTTCCGTATGCCAGCAAGTTTGTCTGCATATTTTGACTATAAAATTACAGTGAAAGAGTCGATGCTGTCCAGATCCTGCAAGTGCAAAAGTAATGAGGCTCAGCACAGTGCTGTCAGTTAAATCCTGGTACAGGAGCAGTGTTGTAACAAATTGTACAACTTTGTAGTGACCTTGTATGTCTAACTCCTGTTCTGAAGCAGTAGTTACAAGCATACCATTGCACTTCGGGTAATTTACTGTGATTATTGGGGGGATACTCTAATGTTGCTTTATATTGCTTTGCTAGCTAACCTAACTAGGAGATTGTCACAGCAATATGTTAGGTGATAGATATATTTGTAGCTGGACTGGTAACGGTACATTCACACTTTTCTGTGGGGCGGATGATGAACTTTTTGCTAACTGTGTGTAGAGATTTTACTAGATGAGGAAGGTATTAGTCAGTGTTACCTCTCCATTAAACCTTTCCAATGTGGTGTAGATCATCTGCAAACAGCAGTTACAGCCCTGCAGCCGCAGGCTGTGCGGGTCATCTACTCAGTGTCTGTAATTTGCAGCGTGGCTGGGTCCAGTTTTCTTGCCTTACATGACATTTTTGTGGGCCAGAGAAAAAAAGAAGGTTAAATGTTCTAAGTCACAATGAAAGTGTATTTTAAAAGTAGAAAAAATGTTAGGAAACAATTCCCACCTGTCTTTTCCCCCACCACACCATGCATTCAGAGTTTTAATTTGGGTAGAGAATGGCTTCAAAACTAAACTGTGGTTGCGTGTGTATCCAGATATGGCTGGGTGAAAGCAGGCTACTTCTGTCGCTCTTGGTTCACGTACTTTGACGTTTTCAGTGACAGATTTTGGGTTTGAAGTTCAATCTTGGAAGATTTGCTGCTTTCATTTGCCTTTATCTACTATGCCAAGGAAAACAGAAGGTTCTGTTTGGGGGACTTGTCCTTTTAAAAGTTGTATAATGCATAGTTGTACAAAAAACATGGACTAACTCTCCTCCTGAACTCTTCTTTGGATGTAGTAATATTTACATTTTATAGTGCTTACCTTGGCTTCCCTCCCTATCATTTGCTATAAATTGTTCTGTGCATCCCTCCCTACAAAGACAGTTATACTTCAGAAATTATTTCCATTCTTTGGTTGTGCTTTTTGGCCACAAATACTGTAATCTAGAAAGAAAAGTAGAAGTTTTAAAACTGGCCTGGTTAAGATTTCTCTCTGTCATGAATCTCATGGGATACTTGAATGTCACTTCCTTGAATTTCTGTAGTCGGGGATGAATATCATGGGATTTTGCTGTGGCACAGCTGTGGTAAACACCTAAGCTGTCTGTGCCTTGTTAGACCCTCTTAGTAAATGCTTTGATTTTATTGAGACTAAAACCAGCAAAGAAGAACAAACGTGGAAGACTTGGTGGGTGATGCTGGAAAGTATAGAAGATGTAGAAAATGCCTGATCTCTCTCCCTCAGGGTGAAGTCTGTTCCTTCCTGCCTTCTCTCTGCCAGTTACTCAGCTTCTTCCTCCAAGCTTTGAACTCTAGATGTCGAGTCCTTGCTCATTGACTGAGCAATCCCACTGAATCTAGATTAGCCTCTGAATTTAGGCCCGATTTTTCTTTCTTCCTAGGCATTACTGAACAAATCTGCTTGTCCCTTAGTTCTTGGCCTGTATTCCTGTTTTCTGCTCCCAACCTCATGGTCTTCTGTTCTGTCCCTGCGCTTTTATCCGGCACTTTTCTGTTTCCTGGGCACCTCTTAGAGATCCTTTGTTGCTAAGTTTTCTGAGCGCTCACGATTATCTCCTCAGCTGTTTGGATCAGAGTGTGTTAACCATGAGTTGGTACAGAAGATTGCGAATGGGTCTGCAAAACACTTGATAGCAATTCTAGCCCTGTGATGTCTAGGGGCAGAACAATGCTGTGGTTTTTCTTGTTTTGTTTTTTTTTTATATCCCAATATGTTTCTTAGCACTAGTGCTACTACTGCAGCACCAAAGGGAGTTTAGTGGAGGCTAGTGGTTTCTTATTAATTACTGCTTCGTCTGACATGAGTGCAGATGTATGCAATAGGGTTTAAAAAGTAATGCAGTGATCACTTTAGCCCTGTTTGTTAGCAGCTTTCTCTGTTGCTGTAATTTGTTTAACTGTAGTAGTAGGAAATGTGAAGAAAAAGTATAGGCAAGATCCTACTGAAAAATAAAAATGCGATGAGAAGTTCTGGTTGTATTGAGGTGATAATGTAGGTCCTTTGCATCTTGTATCTTGAACAAGTGGATCTTTTACCTGATAGGTGGACGACAACAAACTAGTTGTAAATATGCTCTACAAGCTGCAAGTACTACGAAACGCAGCTGCAGGTACACTGGCAGCAGTCTCCTTGTAATGCATGAAGGTATATTTTTCTTTTTCTTTCCCTTAACTCTCCTCCTTGACTTTCCAGAGAGTGGACTAGGAAACATGTTTTTTGAAGTGTCCACTGGGAAATTATTCATATGCTAATGCTGCTTATTTCTTAGTTTTTGCAGCTGTGGTTGAGGTCTGCGGGTGATCCTTAAAATCCTAACTTCTGACACTCCTGGAAACTTTATATTACAGATCATTAGACAAAATTGTAGTTTCTCATTGGGCAAAAATACGTAGTGCTACTGCTGCATGCTCTCTTTGTAGGCTTGTGTGAAAATGTTCAAAGTCAGTTACTGAAGAGTAAGTGACTGAAACTGGTGCTTGTGGATTAGAAGGACCGGCACCAGGGGCTGGTTCGCTCTCTGCGCTGTCGCGCACATACACACACACCCCCAGCCCCCTTGCTGCAGGAGTCATGAGCCAGCAGTGCTGACTGCTTCTGCCTGATCTGAAATAAGTTGGTCTTGCAGGCTGGGGTTATAAACAGAATCTTGAACTTTGTACTCCCAAAAATGTAATTTCGATCATCTAGTGTAGGGGGTTTTCCCCGCTTTTTGCCATTTCAGGAACTGAAGCAAATCTTTCATGGTTTGCTTAATTCCCCCTGAGATGTGTTTCCTCCTAGCCTTGCTTACATTACAATTTGTTTTCTGCATCTTCTCACAGTCATCTTCCTAGAGCGTTCTCCAAGTCTTGGCCTCATTTAGGCAAAGTTTATTTTTGACTACAGCCTTGCTGATGCTAACGAGTTGTTCTGGGAGATTGAAGTCTGGAAGTCTCCAGTGAGGTATTCTCCTCAGTCCTGGAGTGGAGTGCTGTTGCATCAAAATACTTAAATGCAGCACAGGCTGCCTGGCTTGCGCATGCCTCGGTGTCAAATACAAGCTCAAGCTCTCTGGGGTCCTACCAGTGTTTAAAAGTGGTCATACTAGTGTTTACCATAACTGAAAAAAAAGTGAATTTTTGACAGTAAATGGCAAGCAGACTGTAACCCTAGCTGCAAGAACAGGGAATGGGAATAAGGTGGCTACATGGAAGAGTACATGTGTATTGCTTATTGTGGAGTAAAAAGCATCTGTTTAAATACCATAATCTTGCAAAGAGCAACAGTGTCTTGAAGTAGACTTTGAGAGGTTATTGAGCTAAAAGGTGTTACCTAGCTGTGAAAGTGTTCTATGAATAGACACAGAAGGTATTTATCAGAAAATAGCGGAAGAGTTGAAATGATTTGAAGTGTCTGGCTCAACCGTTCTTTGATTGATTTTAGTTTTTTAAAGCATGAAATGTTGTTTACACTCTTAAAATATCAATGCAGCGTAAAACTTGATATTTTGTTTCTTTATTTTAAACTAGTTTAAATCCTGGTTTCATACACTTTTTTTTAATGTAACCTTGTCTTAGCAAGGGACTCCTACAGTTCACAATGTTCATTTAATGTGACTGATGCTTGGAATGTGTGCTAAGTGTAAGTTTCAACAAATGTGTACATTGTTTAATTGTTGTTTTTACTGTTTCTGTAGGGAATGAAACTTTAACAAGAAGTCTATGTTAAAGCCTGGCTGACAGCAAGAGAGGCAAAGTGTAGAAGCAATGCCCTGATGAAAAGGTAGGGAACACATTGGTAGAGATTTCAAAAGACTTGTGTTCTGACTTGAAAGAATTCCTGTGATGTTTTAGGTGCTTCCACTTGGTTCCCAGGATTGTTTGCTTGCTATGAAGAATATACCGGGGGGGAGGGGAACCCAAACTTGTCTGTCACTTTTGCCAGGCAACTTTGGCACTTACATGTTCTCAAGACTGTTGAGCTGTCATGTGATTTGTGCAGCCTCATGCCTGAGAAATGGTTCTGAGTAGCCATAGCAGGACTGACTGATCCGGTTAACTTCATTTTGCTCTTGCATGACTAGCCACCGCATTTCTGTGTGTTGGCAGGGTAATGCAGCAGTACACATATGAGACTGAAATCCTAGGGGCTGTTAGAATTTTACTGGCAAGTTTTAAAAATTGGTCATTGCTTTGTTTGGTTGTCTACTCTTCATGTACCTTCAAAGGAAGTTCTTGGAAAGTGATTATATGATGAATGCTTTAATTAAAAAAAACCAACACAATTTTTGATAAAGCTTAGGAGTGTTTTAAAAAAAGGGTGTTGCAGAGCACTGCACTGGTTTCCATCCTATGCTAGGAGCCATTCATTCTTTGTTTACAAACATAGCCTGACTCCAAAGAGATGTTAACAGGGTAAAATGTCATCTGCTTTAGACAGAAAATGGACCTCAAATTGATAAGCTATTTAATGTTCTCAAAGGAAAATGCATGATGGAATGGAAATAAAGACAAGATTAAAAGATTACAAGGCAGTTGTATTTGTGTCTGCCAGAGGTGGACTGGTGCAACTGTTCTAGTCAGACAGTCCTTACTGTTATCTTTCACAAGTTGTGTATCTCTTGCACATGCAAAAATCATAAAGTAAACCCTTTTTGCTATCTGGGGAACTCCTGGAAAGAAGCTGGCGCTGCTAGAGCAGTTGTTCTTGTCTGGGGCCCAATAACAAGTTACCTCTACAAAGGTTTGTGGGTAGGAGCAGGTTGTATGAATTGTATCAGTATCTTTTTCCTTGAAAATGGTCTAGTGCCTCTGTAGTAAACTCTGCTTCATGAAACATCATGCCTGGTTGCTGCTGCAGAGATGGAATATACGGCACATCCACATTATTTCTGGTCATGTGATGGGGAAAAAGCTGATGTGTACTTCCCTCTTATAGTATTTGAATGAAAAATGTGATCTGTTCAAAAAGCTTGGACACAGATTTAGTTGTTTTGTGTGAGCTGCTATAAAATCATGCCTTTCAATTTTTGTTTGCTTTCTATATGAAAGTTGTGTGTAGCTTGTAGCAAATAGAAAAAAAACTTTTTTGGATGCAGAATAAGTTAACATAATATGCTCTGCTTTCTGAATTCAGGTTTAGATCAAAGTCCCACTGATAGTTTATCACAAAAGGGTCAGCCACATGGAATTCCTGTAAACCTCCTGATCATCTTGTAATAGCAGATTGTTTTGCCCTTTGCAGCAGACAGGTTCTCTTAACACTAGTAATATATCTATAGCATTAGATCACAAAGCTGATTTTTCAGATTAATCTCTTCTGCACAGTTGCTAAAATGCCAGCACCTATCAATTACACCAGTGGTGACAGTTACTGAAAATTATTAATACTTCCTAAATGTTTATGAAGAAATACGTTGATATTGAAAAATGAAATTGAATAAACAATGAAACTGAGTTTACAGTTTGTCTTTCAGCAAAGTAATCAAGGTAATAGTTTGTGGATCTGTGGCAGGATCATCTGATTGTATCCCCTGTTCCCATATTTTTAGAAACTGCAGAAAGCCGTCTTTTCTCCCACATTTGTACAGTTATGATCTGCAAAGTCTGTGTGTGTTTTTTAGTAAGTTCTTACAAGTTAGTTTGCTATTTGCAAGCATAAAGTGGTTTTTACTGATGTTTATCATGCTTAATTTGTAGGGTTATTAGTTATATGCAGTTCGTTTAAAATGGTTGTCATGAGATGGCTCGAAGACTATATATTGCACTTGTTTCCAGGGACTTTTGTAAGAGGTTACATTTATGATGCCATGGCATTGTCCAAGTGTAGAGAAGCAATAGTAGCTGCTTCTCAGTGTGACACTGTTAATGTTGAATTTCACCTGGGACCTGCTGTTTCAAGCAAAACCCTTGTACAGTGTGACATTATTTCTGGTTTTTTTCTTACCTGGAGGTTGACTTGCAGTACTTTGTGATGCATATAATTTTAACATGCTTTGGAATACCTTCATTTGTAAGAGTTTCTAGAGAAATTATTCAGATTTTTCACTTTATGTGAAATTGCTTTTTACAGAACGATTATTTGTCACTGAATTAGCTGTCATTATATATCTTCTTTCTGGGGTCTGTTAACATAAATTTTGCGTAAGTATGTTCTCACAGTAAACAGATGTTGAAAATTTTAGTATCACAGTAGCTGTAGTAAGGTTGAAGTTGGCTTGAATAAAATACCACTGAATTGTTTTGATATCTTTTGCATTTTATACCTTTTTTTTTTAGCTGGAAGCCTTTGTATCAGAAGGCAAAGATCGCAGAATCATCATAGGATGGTTTGGGTTGGAAGGGACCTTCAAGCCCATCCAGTCCCACCCCCCTGCCTGGGTAGGGACACCTTCCACCAAGCCAGGTTGCTCCAAGCCCCGTCCAACCTGGCCTTGGACACTGCCAGGGATGGGGCAGATCGGAAGGGATGATACATCATAAGCTAGGCCTTCCCCGCGCCCCCCGCCTTCTGTAAAAGCTGCATTAAATTATGAAAGACTTGCTGACTTGTGTATTACTTGCTGTAACCTTAGGAAGCAAATTTGTGTGATAGCAGGTGTTTGTATGTAGGGGATTCTAATTTTAACTGGTTCTAAATGAGGAGACCTTGTCCCAGTTTTGCTTGAAAGGGGTTTTGGGAAAAAATGAATGTTTGAATTTAAGAACTTTTGCTATGAAATTAATATGAAATAATGAATAGTGAGGCTTAAATTGTGAGGTAGGTATGATTCTTCAGTATGATGTGTATATATATCTTTCTGTTTATTTGTAATGCTGTCTTGGCTAATTAAACTGGAATAGTGTACTGCTAATACACTGAATTTGTAAGACTTAGTTGCTATTTTAACAGTCATAGTTTGTATAAATTTTTATTCCTAAAATACTGTTTTGTTTTCAACTTAAAAGGCTTTGTGAAGCACTCTAGAAAATGGTGTATTTATGTGAAATAATGCTACTGAGAAAAGTAACAAAACTTTCTATTTTTCTAACTTAGAGTCACTAAGGCATAGTTCAGTTTCGTAGTGTTTCTGTTGCTTTGTACTGAGCCTGTGGTTACAGGGCATTTTTCATACACAACCATGCAAGACTTAGCTTTCAGTCTACCTTTTGTCTTTTGATTGAAAACTTCTTCACTAGAGCTCATGATGGGGTAAGCATTGAGCTTAAATTGTTTAGTTGGTAGCTTTTACTTAGCCAACTCTTTCTTCCTCCGCAGTTCTTGAGGAGTATTTTGGGGTTTATACTGGTGTGTGTATATATATACATTCATAGAACACCCTCTGTCTTGTATCTTTGACCACAGCTCTTTTCTGATCTATGTTCTAAAGTATTCATTATTTTCTTTGTGCATTTCTTGATGCATTTTCAAATGATACTTTTTTAAAAGCTACTACTTACACTCCCTTGCATGTTTTAAGTAGTTGGTTTTTTTGGACTTCAGAGCAAATGCTTGCCCTGTGTGTTGTAGCTTAAAAACCCCACCACTGTTATTGCTTATCCATTGATTTAGAGTCAGTGTTGGTTGGTAAAGTTAAAAGGTTTTTTTGCTAGTTAAAATGTAGTATACCATAGTTTTACAGAGAATTGTTAGTGTTACAAAATATTTAGAACTTAAGTTGCGTTAGCTGAAAGATATTAGTGTTTGGTTGTACGTTAGAGTTTAAAGATGCTTTATGAAACTTACATTCTGAATTTGCTGAAGCCAGATGTACAGTGAAGTAATAGGCAGCATATGCAGTGGTTGAATTTGTGTGTCTTTGGATATATCACTCAGAGAAGTTTGAGTTTGTAGTTATTACGCTCATATACTGCTAATTGAGTAACGTATTCCAGATGTTTTTGAAATAATTGAATTTAGGCTAAATTAAGCACAGTTTTGTAACTGCGTTCTCTCTTCTCTCAGAAAGCAAGCTGAACAGTTCATTTACAAACTGTTACACTGCTTTATATAGATGATTGTTTCCCAGTAATCGTGTTCTCAAGTGTCCCATATTGATCATTAACTATATAGAAAGAAACAAAAGTCTGATGGTTTGTGGGGTTTTCTTGGTATTTTCTTGAATAATGTAAATAATCCTTAAATAAAAACTGTTACTCATTTCCTTGCAACTTTAGAAGCCAGACAAGTCAGTTGCTCCAACAAAATAAAAACAACCTACAAAATAAGAGCCAGAAGATGGAATTGCCTTTCTTGCACTGGTGGATGAGGCTGATATAGTAGTCAGGCACAGGCTGACATTTTTTTCTTCCTGAGCAGGGGCTGGTGCTGGAAATCTGAGCAATTTGATTAAATGCACAGTATCAATTTAGGAAATAATTTTCTTAATTTCCAGTGAAAGATGTCTAATTTTATTTTGCTTGTTTTAATGAAGATTTGTTGGTAAAGCCCAAGAATTATAATTGTATGAAGTTTGATAAGGCTTGATACTTGCTACCTAGAGCAGAAAATAAAGGGAAATAAAGCAGATGAAATAAAAATGACACGAGAACTGAAGTCTTGTACCAACCATTCAAACAGTTTTAAATTCTGGTTTTTGAGTTTCTGAACATTAGCAAGCTCTTCAGACTCCTGTATTTTAAGTTTCTCTCGTGAAAAAATTTTACACCCAAACAAAATTAATTCAACAAAGTGAGTTTTAAATATCATGTCTGGTTTAAGAAGTCTGGAACTTGATGACAGTAAACTTCCTGAAGCTACTTTATTGAGGTTCCAGCAGATATGGGTGATTTAGATAAACAGTTTAAGCCTATTTCTCAGTGTTCCATGAAACCGTGGAAAGTATTTTCTTTATTTGCAAAACCCAGCTATTAAATGTGACATGACGCTTAAGTGACTTGCAAAGGTATCCAGGAGTCTCTGACAAAGAAGAAATTGAACCTCCTGATAGGTAGTGCAGTGCATTGTTTGCAAGGCCATCTTTTCATCCTATAGATGTTACTTTGTCCTGAGCTGAAGTTAATTTACAACATTGGTAGCAAACACTAAAAAAAAAAAAACCAAAAACAAACCATCCACCAACCAAAAACCAGAAAATCACTATACAGAAAGAATTCATATATAAAGATCAATATGACCCAGGAAGAAAGAATGTAATTTCCCAACGCAATTTGGCTGGAACAGCAGGACTGTCTTCTCATTATGAAAAACTTCTTCACGTGGTCTTGAATGTTTTTGTTTCACAGTGGTCTGTAGTCCATGGAAGTTGACTCGGTTTAAATGTTCTGTATAAAGGCTGGTATATTGCTGGCTATGCATGGGTTGCATATCAAGGACCTGAGTTGCAAAGCACAGTAAAATAAAATGGTATCAACTTATGGCCTGCAAAAATACTCCAAGAAGATCTGGCCTTGGTATCTGATGTAAAATCTTATAGGATGACATGGCTGCAAATACTAGAGTTATATCTTTAAAATACTCAAGACAGCCTTTGCATATACCTTTAATATTCAGGAAGCAAATTAATTGCAGATCATGCCTTAGAAGATCCATTGTCACGGGGAACACGGTGCCATAATAAGACTGTGTGCAGAATACATGAGAACTACTTTTTGATTCAACCATGAACTTGAAGTAATGAACTATTTGCAGAACTTTGCACAGTATTTTGTTGTAACTGTTCCTGTTGGTTCAGCTACTCTAGTGTGTAAGTTAATGAAAAGAGGCCATTTGAATTTTCTAATCTGAGTTGTTAAATCTTGGAAAACTGTGACTCGGAATTCCAAATTAGAAAGATTGTGATTACAAATGAAAAATATTACGTGATCTGATGATGATTTTCTTTCTTTTAATTTCTTCTATTGTGTTTTCATTTAAATTATTGCAAATTTTCTGGTTTTTAAAATAAACGTGATTTTATTATTTCCGATATCTTACGATTGCCTTTAAAAATACTGATAACTTATTTCTTTCTTACCAGTTATAACATCTTGTAATGGAAGATGGAAGACAAAGGGGCTCGTGTTGCTGACTACTTTGTTGTCGCGGGATTAACGGATATTTCGAAACCACTAGAGGAAGAAATCCACTTCAATGATGCTTGCCATAAAATCGCTAAACCAAAAGAACCTATTACAGATGTAACAGTACTTAATAAATCTCTGGGGGAGGAAGTTCCTCAGGGATATAAATGCATAGATGTTACTCCCTCAGGACTGTCTGCAGATCTCAATAATGGCAGTCTTGTAGGACCACAAATATACCTGTGTTATCGTCGAGGAAGGGATAAGCCCCCACTTACTGATTTGGGGTGAGTTGTTCTTTTCTGTTCCGGTAGGTGATTTTGGCAGTTTTGTTTGACTAATGAGCAAATAAGGCAGGTTTATTGAAATACCATACTTCTTTAATGTAAGGCAAAACTCTGAACCAGAAGATATTTGTTGACTTGAGCATACTGTAACCCAGTATGGTAGGAAAAATGCATGCTGAGTAGATTTTAATGATAGCTGTAATTCTTTGCATTTTGGAGCTGTCAAAGCCATTTATGACTTTGAATGTATATATTTGGGTTGAGATAAGATGCTTAACCTATTTAATACAGATTGAGAAGAGGTGAGTTGTAGAGTGTTCTTAGGATCAGGCAAAGCATCTGTAATAGAACTGAAAACTATTTTGCAGTAAACAAAACGCTTAGAAAAATTATGTGAGGAAAAACTAGTATAGCTTCATCACAAAACTTTTCTGTTAGAATGCAATGTGATGTAATGTGACTGGAAATTGTCAGTAAAAATGTTTTGATCAGAGATGAAACAAGAGCTGCTATTAAATTAGTGCTATTCAGTTATAACTCTTAGTATAGTGTAAGTATTCAAAGTGTTAAAAAAAAAGTGCCTTCTGACTTTGTTCATCCCATTTTAACTAGGGTTTTATATGATGGGAAAGAAAGAGTAAAGCAAGGTTGTGAAATAATTCAAACTACTCCATATGGTCGGCCTGCTAATATTAGTGGCAGTGCTTCATCACAGAGAGTGTACATCACTTACCGAAGAGCATCTGAAAACATGACACAAAACACCTTGGCTGTTACGGATATATGTATAATCATACCAAGTAAAGGAGAGACCCCTCCACATACGTTCTGCAAGGTTGACAAGAATCTTAATAATAGTATGGTAAGATTGCAAATCTGGATTTTGAACACTTGATACTCAGTGATGTAATGTGTGTGGAGTATTTGTGACAGTTCTCAGAATACCTTGTGAAAAACTGTGATAAGCGCTCTTCAAAGATAATTCAAGTCTTGGAAGAGTTGGAGGATTACATTTCTTTGTTCCTGCTTAGAACAAAGTCTTTTTCGAAGTCTTGGAGCAGATAGTCTTTTTAGTGCTGACTTCAGCAGTTTTGGATTAATCCTTGAGAACTTGTCACCTGTCATCCTACAGAAATTGTTTTATCTTTCTCACATTTCTAAAAGCTTTGCGTGCCCTTAAAGGGTGCTGGTCTTTTCCATTCTGTGGCTTTCCGTGTTCTTTGTTTTCATGTCCAGAAATTCAGAACTTTAAAAATATTTAAAAACATTAACAGTACCAGAAAAGAAATTGTTGTTTAGAAGCTGCAAAAAAATGACATTGTGGTGCAGTGTTTCACAGACCGTGAAATCACAGATGGAATAATTAATTAGGTTTAAAGATTAGCATGATTAAAATAAAAATGCAGGCACAAAAGAAAATAAAGTATTAACTTAAAGTAATAAACAAATGTAGTTAATAATGGAAACATTACAATCTGTGTGTGTGTGTATATAAAAATGTGTGCATGTGTGTATGTGTCTATAGACACATTTAATCCAGAAGTTTAACAAAATGGAGAAAGGTTTAAATATTTATATGGATGACAGCTATACTTAAAATTCTGTAGTTGTGTTAATAAATATTTCAGAGAAGAATTTATAGATGTCATGCTTCAGTATATAAACCAGTTCTGTTGCAGAGACCAGGCGGGGGCCTGCCATGGATTGGTTAGCTCAGGGCGAACACAGTACTTGTCTTTCAGTTATGTTTGTGGCCATTGTCAGAAAAAATAGCGTAGTAGGCCCAAAATTCCTGTATGTTAATGCTCTGTGGTTTTGTGTGTACGTTATGGTTCTATGTAAACACGGAAGAGAAGGTTTGCCTCCACTGTTTTCTGTTAGGTCCTGTTGTTGTACTTCATCACGTAATCCGATAATTTCTTTTGTTTTACAGTGGGGATCAGCAGTGTATTTATGTTATAAAAAGTCTGTGGCAAAAACCAACACCATATCGTATAAAGCTGGTATGTAACTACTATATAGCTTTTTTTATCTTTAGGATATACAGGCTTATTTGTAATTTAATACTTTTTTCTATTAAAGAATTATTTGACAAAGACACAGTCTTTGCATTACCCAAAAAGGAAGCTATCCCTGAAGAATTTTTTTAAAAACATGTCCTAAAATAAGCCTTAGAATTATGTATCATGACAATTTTGTTTTAAAACTTGCTTTTAATTAGAAGCTTCATTGTATTTTAACAGGTTTCTACAAACCTCTGTGCCTACCTGTTGCTGATAACTGTCTCTTAATATTGTATATACGCAGAAGAAAATACCACAAAAATTATTTGATGCATTTTCATGATCACTTTCTTTAAGAAACATCTTGAAGAATAATGTGGAACTTCCACGCTGCCCTGAACATCAGTGGCATTTATCTCTTTAGGTGTTTTTGGATTGTGTATCATCTTTATTTTGTTGATATATTTGTAAGACAGATTTGCTATGGCTCTGTTGAAATGTGTTGGTTTGTTGGTGTTTTTGTTTTTTAACCCCTGATTTTGTTTGAGTACAAGTCCTGAGCCTGATTCAGGCTTTAATTCACTTACATCCCTGTGAGATGCTGCTCTCAGTCTTAAACTACTGTTGTTTACAAACTGAAAGGTGGACAATGAACTTGTAAACAAAATAAAAATTTTAAAAGGCCCTACATCTGGTAGTAGCTTGCACAGAATTTTTTTTTCATGAGTGAG
Organism: Falco peregrinus; assembly: GCF_023634155.1. NCBI lineage: Eukaryota > Metazoa > Chordata > Aves > Falconiformes > Falconidae > Falco > Falco peregrinus. The sequence goes on along the minus strand of NC_073721.1, from coordinate 124,767,964 downwards.
GGGAAAAAAACACTGTCCTTCTTGATTACCATTTTTTATTGCGTACTAATAATTCACTGTGTATTAGGAAAGAATGTGTAGTGATTGTGTTCTGTATTACAGAGAAATCCTAAGTCCTTTCACGTGATATTCATTCTCAGTTTGGAGTTCCTGGGGTTGGCAATAGGAAAGGATAGATTGCTACAGCTGGATGATGTGTATGGCCTGTATGTTAAGAGCCCCTGCTTCAGAACTTGGTGATTTACAGCTGTCTTTAAGTCTTAACACATGAGCCTGGCATATTAGCCGAATCCTCAGCAGAGGTGAATCAGCATAATTAATTGCTTTGATTCTATTGATACTAAAAATAATTAATATTATTATCAGATTTTCTGGGAAACTTTTGTTGGCAAGAATTAATTGCCATCATAATTGAGAACATCGGTCTTATTTTTCAATTATCCAGGTTACGTTTTTTTAACTAAATTTTAAATCTGTCCTCATACTAGTGATCAATGTGAACTATTATAATAATAGCTGAGATGCACACAACCTGCAAACAGAGAAAGATAAATTAGTTATGAATAGTTCCAAGAACAGCAGGTAGGACTTGAGTGCAGTTTTTTAGTGAGGTGACTTCTCCATAGACCCAGCGTGACACCCCTTTCCATCTTTACAACTTTATTGATCTTCTGAAGTTAGTATATGCTTATATATGAATTTTCTGGGCATTTTTTGTAACGTGAGCTATTGCAAATATATTTCTGCTATTCCTTACGTAACTGCCTCTTTACAAATTGCCTTTCTAGGTTTGATATGCAGGTATCCTGAAGAAGATTATGAATCATTCCCATTACCAGAATCTGTGCCTCTTTTTTGTCTGCCTATGGGTGCAACTATTGAATGTTGGCCGTCTAACAGTAAATACCCTCTCCCAGTTTTTTCGACGTTTGTACTAACTGGAGCTTCTGCAGAAAAGGTATTTTTAAAGTTTAAAAAGATATTGCTAATAATTTAAGTTGAAAAATTTGGTTGCTTATCTGTTCGGGATGATGGTAGTGCGTATTTTCATAGACAAACTTGAATCTCTTCTTTTGGGCTTATATCCAAGACTACTTTAAAGACTGACTTGCATTTATTTCACTGCTGGACTGTTGATCATATAAACCTGTATTCCTTTTGCTTTCCAATCATGTTAGTCTTTGAAACTAGAGAGCTGTAAAAATTCTGACTGCATATACATGTAAGTATACTATTTTTATTGCAAGCATGGAAACAACCTTGCATGTAAATACTTGTTCAAAAAAGTAAATTGGATGTCAGAGGAATACTGCTTTGAATTGTATATAAAGGATTCCCAAAATAGCTTTAAAGGCAATTGTAGGAGCAGTTGACTGTAGTTGTACTCTGTATAATGATTATTTTTCTCTCACTTAAATGGTTTCATAAATTACTTTTTCTCATGTGACATTAAGTATTTTAAATAAATAATAGACAGTCTGAATTTTCACAGCTACAAGAATATTCTGGAATAGATTGTTTCAGAAGATGATGAATTAATGTAACTTTTCAAACAGTAACATAGACTTGATTTTCCTTGCACGTTTGGGGTTTGTTAGATTGCTTTGAAGACTGAGGCAGATTTATTGACTTCAAATAAACTGTGTTTTTTGCAGGTGTATGGTGCTGCTATTCAGTTTTATGAACTGTATCCTGAAGAGAATCTCTCAGAGAAACAAAAATCTCAACTGGGATTAGCAGCTGCTGTTGAAGGAAAGTCAGACACATGCAGAACAGTTCAAACAAATAAATGCATCTGTCTTCTCTCTCACTGGCCTTTCTTTGATGCTTTCAAGAAGTTTCTTACCTTTCTGTATCGTTACTCCATTTCTGGCCCACATGTCCTACCCATTGAGAAGTAAGTAAATTCAAAAATTTTAGTAGTAATTTCAGTTGATGAGAGCTCTGGTTTTACTTCTGAGTTTCCTATCATATCCTTTTGATTTTAGTCATCAAACGTTAAATATAATGGTTATGCTAGATGAAGCACTTTTCTCCATTGATTAAATGTATCTTTACCCACTCCTTGAAAAAGCCCAGATTTTTGTTTGTGACTTCAGTGCCTGCGAAGATATCTCTGAAAACCTTTTTTAATTAGCTTTGCCCCCTTTAGCACAGTGATTAGGAGGGGAAAGATTACAAATCCTTTCTTAATGTTGCATATGTTGTTAAGAGAATGAAATACATAGTTCTGCATTTTTTCAAATGCCTATTTGTTGTCTAATGAGAGAGAACAAACCAGATTGAGGTTTTTTACACTAGTAATTCTCCTCTATTTGTGATAAATTTAATTTCCTTCTCACATAAAGATTTCACATTTTAAAATGTAGAGAAATCCTTACATCCAAGAAATGGTTGATACCTGTAATTGATGCATAATACTATTTAATATTTCTAGGCTAACATCACTTTTTAATGCATCAGATTTCAAGTGCAGTATTTGCTTTTTTATTTTATTGCACATTAGTCTTTTTTTTTTCTGATTAAACTTCAATATTAACTTTTGTCAGAGACTCTGACTTCGTGGATTAAGCATTTTTTGGTGACTGTTTATCCACTTCATTATTTTTATCAGAATTTTAAAATTCTGATAGTGTAAGCTTCTGATAATGAAAAGATCTTGGTTGTGGTTTTTTGGGGGAGCTGAGAACTTTTTGGTTTTTCAGATTTGGGACTGGATAAAAATAGAAGTAAATATAATGTTTTATGAATTTTGATTTTACAGATTTATTTGCTTATTCTGGTTTGTAAACTGGTCAATTTACTGTGGATAATGTAAATACAGCTACACTGTCTTGCACAAGACTAATATAGTATCTAGCCTAGTTTCTTTGGGTGTTAATTGATGATGAAGTTGTCTCTGCCATACGTGCATACTTGAACATTTTCGGTCAGCCCTGCTTCTGCAAGCAGCAGACCTTTCCCTTGATGTTTGCTTGTAGGTTCCATATTTCTGCAACAGTCTTCTTCATACACTGGTAATAAAGACAAAACCCCAAATCTGTTGTCAGCCCAGTTCCTTTCCCATTCTCATTTGCCATGTGGCTGCACAGGCATTGATGCTGACACAAAGGAGCTCAGTTGAGGAACGGTGAAGAGAAGGCACAAGACTGCTTCTGGTTGATGCCAGTTATGTGACTAACTTTTTGTTGCAGTTCTATAAGCTGAGTACAAGCACACAATTAAAAACACAGTAAAAATCTGTTTTGCATACACCTAATGGTGTAATGTGCAGCCCACTGCAATATGCATATGAAATACGTAGCTTTGAATCAGAAACATGTAAAATAAGTCTTTATAAATCAGTGCTTATTTGTGGATTTGCCTGAATTTCTTCAAAATTTTGTTGGTTGTCTCTGTCATAATGATAAGAGTCATAGAAATCACAGTAAAGTATGTGCTGCAGCATGCAGTTTATGATGAATTACTTGTTTCTTCCTTAGTTTCTACTGATTGCATGTAGTATCTTTTAATGTGAAAGTGTGTATTATGCAGAATTCTTATGCTTTTAGAATTTTTCGAAGTTTAATCAATTCATAAAACTGAGAACTTGTTCAAATTTTAAAAACATTTTCTGTATTTGTAGTATATGGAAAAAATTTAACACTTTTTTCATCAGAAATCTTACATAACATTTGTATTTGGAACTGAAGAAAATGGATGTGAAGAAAATGGATGAAATTAATGATTCTCCTTGATACTCAGCTGTGAATATTTTTTTGCAAATAACCAGTGCTAGTCTCTGAGGTATAGTGCTATTTCAAGCCAGTTTCAAACGAATGATTATAAAATGGTATTATGATACTCAAACATCAATATTTCTACTTTACAAATTATTATTTTTTTCTTTAAAGAAAAGCTCCTTGTAATTTTTCAGTCTCAGAAACCAAGTTTGTAGTCTGAAAGGTAATCTGTCCTGCCATTTTGGTTGTCTCTAGTAGAAAAATAGGTTTTGAAGGTCAGAATATCCCTGTAGCATTTGGGTGAATGTTTTGGGGTTTTTTTCTTTCCTCTCTGTTTTCTGAATAAGTATGTGTCATTTTTATATAATAATTAATCTTACTGGCAATAATTTTGTCTTGAGGTATAGCAGTTTAAGCTTATAATTTACACTAAATCAACATTTTTCTTTTCCTCTAGACACATTTCCCATTTCATGCATAAAGTTCCGTTTCCATCCCCTCAGAGGCCAAGAATTCTAGTTCAGGTAAGTGTAAATTTCTTCTTAATAGCTATATCCTAAGAAAGACAAAACAGCTGTTGAACAGGTTAGTGAATGGAAAATGTAATTTTTATCTTCAGATTGTTTTCAGGATTTTTTTCCCCCTAAATTTATACACTTAATCCTTACAGAGTTTTCACTGTTCTGTTTCCAGTTTAGTTAAGGACTTTATTGAGGTATTTTAAGAAACTGTGTAGTGAGCTTAGAACTTAATTTTCTTTTCCAAAGTATATGGAAATTTACGAAAAACTACTCAAAGTAGATACCTGGTTTGACTTTTGCAATAGCTTTTGAACTGTTTTCTTCTTGCTACTGAGTGTAAAATAAACAATTAAAACCAGATGTGAAGCGTATATTCATGATTACCCATTTTCCAGAAGGGTTTCATGCTGTCCTCTACATAATGGATAGCTCTTACTGAAAACTGCAAGAGCCGTGCATGTTCAAAAGAGGCACACTTTATCAAATATGACCCTTACTCTGTCCCACCTGGAAGACCTAGCATATTTTACTGTGTGTGAGTGAAATGATAGAATTGCCAGAATTAGGTTACCTGTTATTTGAAATTTCAACCCGTGTTACTGTTGGTGGGAGAGAGGAAACCTGTATCTCAAAGACTTCTTAAGTGCAGTGTTATTAAATCTTCCTTATTTTCTTTTCTCCTAAGAGTCAAAACGGGTAGAGACTGTTCTGTTTGGGGTTTTTTTGCTAGGAAAAGACAGCTCTATTCCAGTTGTAGTTATTCTACTAATCCCATGGTTTTGAACAAATTGTTACAAAATGATGTTACTCTCTGCTACTACTTGTATGAAATAAAATATGGAGAGCCCTGTGCAGTTTTCAGTCTTAGTGCAGTATACCATATGGTAGTGAAGTGTTTCAGAGTAAATACGTCTTGGGTTATATCTTTATAGAATGTATTGAGTATTAAAGACACTCTTTACTGTACTTGGCTATTTTAAAGAAGTTATATTTATTACTGTTACTGAAAAGGGGTTGGAGAACAGTTATACTACAACTGTATGTGACACTTCTGTCAATTACTATGATTTTAAAGTTCAATTCAAGACACAGTATTTTAACATCTTGGGGGTGTTTTTTTGTATTCACATTCAATAATATATTTCTGCTAGGGAATGTGAAACAAAATTTACAGAGAACTATATTTGAGTTTAGAGAAAAACACTAATTATTTTTAGTCTGAATCTATAGGGAACTCTGTCAAAGTATACATGGGTGTATATGTTCCAGGAAGACCTAGATGTAAATGATGTGCAGATTAGAAAACCCACTGCTTTTAAAGTAGGTAGTTGAGGTCTACGACTAAGTACTTCCTTCCAGCAGCTTTCAGGGACTTTAGAGTTGTGTTTGATACAGTCACCTGTGATCTTACTCAGTGTGATATCTAAGATATTTTTCCAAAAGTAGTGTGGGAAATGCCTGGATTTTTTAAAATTACAAGCTTTTGGGTTTCCATTTTGTTGAAGAAATAGTAATTTCTCTCTGAAGCTTGTTAATTTAAAACAGGGTAGTCTTTTGCTAAATAGCTATTATAGCAAATCCTTCTGAGTATGTGGTGGTGTAGAATGTCTCGCAAGTGCTTATACGCTTCCTGAAAATGAGAGCTGTTGTATTTTAGTAACTACATGTATGCCACTCTGGATGTGTAACCCATACTTAGATCCTTCTTAGCATCTGTTACAAGTGAGAGAGAACATGGCATGTGTCTGACTTTTTAAGTTTAAAGAAATTACAGCCATTAGTAAAACATTCAGGAATGTACCTGATTGCCAGTTTCCAGCTGCCATTGTTGATATGTTGTTTCTGATTTGGAATCTGCTAGACACTGTTCTGGGTGTCCTACATCTCCTTATTACACAGATGTTCCTGTTCTAATGATGTATTTGCAAGCTTCAAACTTCAAGAGTAATGCGTTTCTCCCTCTGAAGAATGAGGGCAGTAAGTGCCCCTTCTGCCGAAGGGAGACATGCTCTTTGAATAGATGCTTGATTGTTTTTATCTGCTTTTGCTGAAACACAAAAGTCATAGGACATTAGGCTGATGCTTTCTTTCTGAGGGTAGTTTATGAAGGTTACCTCAGGCTGAAAAAATTAGTTCTCTGACTTTTTTTTTTTTTTCACTGAACAAGCTAATGGTGGTGGTTGTCACAAGGTGACTTACTTCAAGACAAATGCAGCATGTAGAATGGTGTGGCCGTCCTCGTTTGTCAGTGAAGCTAAATGTCGTATAAGCCTTCAAAGGCTCTGTTATGTGAAATATGCAGGGAAGCAGTAGTGCATAGACTTTTGTTCATGTTGTATGTTTTGTGTGCCTGTCCAGCACAGTATTAGGTGACTTAGTGCTTTGGCATTTGTATAACTAATTCATCAGATCTTCTGACTTCTATTGTCTGGTCACCTGCAGTGGCGTCTAAGTTGAAGCACATTCAAAAATGAAGTATTTACTGCAAGTTGTCTGCAGTAACAACTAGAACTGTAGCTTAGTTGTACAAGTTACAGTGACTTAATTACTACAGCTACTTGTACGTGTGCTTTTATACAATAGATGGAAAATGCATGACTACTTAGCAGGGAGGATTAAGCTAACTGCTATGTTGTAACCTTGGATTTGCTATGGCTGAAAATGTCAGTTAAGCTTTTAAATAAATAGATTGTATATCTGCATTCTTGTACTCATTTGAATCTTCCTGTTCATGCTGAATATATGAATGGTTGCTCTTGATGTAAGAGAAGTAAGAATTAGTAAGATCTTTGTCTTGCATCTTCAACTAATGCAAATTTTGAAGATGCTATCAAAGCTGAGCCGAGCCATTTCTACCAGCTAAGAGCCTAATTTTGATGTCTTCCAAAGAAAAGACTACTTTACATCACCCTGTGCCATCTCTCTCCTTCATGCATTTTATCAGTCTCTTACCCCCTAAACCCAGCAAGAATTCCCCGCCCCAGGCTGCTGAAAGCTGTGCATGAGCTATGGGTCCTCACTTCCCTTCAATTTTTGCAGTATTAGCTAGTTTAAATTTCTGTTTATGAATATGCAATGTATTAAATTCTGATCCAGAAAGGAAGGTCATGCTTTGCCTGGTTTTTGATAAGATACTGATGCGGAGCATTGCAGGCCACTTCTTACAGTGCTTTACAACTGGGATATGTAAGTTTCAGCTTATTTTAAATTTTATTTTTAGGTGTTGTTAGAGTTGTGTAATTTCTAACAAATATTTCCAAAGTTCAGAATAAAAAGAATGTATTCTAAAATCTTTTTCCAGCTATCTCCACACGATAACCTGATTCTTAGTCAACCTGTGTCATCACCCCTTCCACTGAGGCAAGTTGCAGTATCTTCTGTTTAATTGTGAAACATATTCTGACTTACATTGCAGAAAAATTTGGTACTTTGAGTTGTAATTGTGCAAATAAACATACCTTGGCTGGTACCTTTTGTAGTTAGTGTATCTGAAGTTTATTTATGTGATTAGACTTGTGCCCTGGCAAGGATGCATACTTAATGAACAATATCTGCGTTTTTTTTTCAAACAATTTTAGTGGTTCTTGAGGCAGAATATAAATTGTTAGATCCCCTTACTAGGAGTTGGTACCTGGGCTCCCAAGATAGTGCAGCTGTTGTATTGCAAGGTAATTGAAGGAGTTCTGTGACTGTCTTAACTTTCATGTCTTGGTGCAGGAGAATGATAAAAGAAATCCATGTTGTCTCCCTGTAAATTGCTTCTCAAAGAGAAAAATCATCATGCATGTGTTCTGAAAATAGTCTAGGCTGATTGAAGAGCCTCAAGGAATCATGGTTACTATTGGCAAGTAACCGTTCTTCACTGAACAGTGAAGTGTACTAAGTCGTCTGCCTTGCAGTCTTCTTTAAAAGAAAGATGTGCAGACTTACGCTTATGAAATCCTAATGTAATGCCTTGTTTTCTGTTTTGTTATTGAACATTTTTTTTATGGTCCCTTGTAACTCACCAGTGTGTTTATATTTTCTGACAGTGGGGGCAAGTTTTCTACACTACTTCAAAATTTAGGACCTGAAAATGCAGTAACTCTACTTGTATTTGCTGTGACGGAACATAAAATTCTCATCCATTCATTGCGACCTTCTGTCCTTACTAGTGTGACAGAGGCATTAGTCTCTGTAAGTAATGTTGTTTTTTTAATCATACATCTGTAACTGGAAAAATTAATAGGTTTTAGATAAAATCTAAAATTAGTAGTAGTGTTGTTAGGTTTAACAGTTATTTAAAAATAAGAACAATATAATTAAAGAGAAAAATTCATGTTGCTGATGATGCCTTCTTGCAAAGACAAAAGAGAAAAAGTAACTTCTTGGTTCTTTCTCTGTAAATATTGTAAATAAGCACGTTGTTTTGTCATCACAATGCACTAAGTAAGAGTTCCTGATTTTTCCCAAATGGCACTGTATTCTCTCTTGTGGAATTTTAAATGCATGTTATTTTCCTGTCTGTCTTCAGTAAGCATTGTTTTGCTACCTCTGCTATATACAGTTTATTATACTGAAGAGCTTTTTCCTACAAATTGAATTTTAGAGAAATGAGTGTACTTTTTTTTTAATAAGCTGCATCTAGATTTTCAGTAATAATTATCTACCATGTTAAATAACTTTGAACTGGCAGTTAGCAAAGTATGGTTTATACTTTCATGGATGATGGTTTTATACATGTTTAACCTATGTTTTGTCTCTGCATATTTTCAAAGATGATATTTCCTTTCCACTGGCCTTGCCCGTATATTCCTCTCTGTCCCTTGGCACTGGCAGATGTGCTAAGTGCACCATGCCCATTCATAGTGGGAATTGATTCAAGATACTTTGATCTCTATGACCCTCCACCAGATGTTAGCTGCGTTGACCTAGATACCAATACAATTTCTCAGTAAGTATGTTAACAGTTTTTCTTCTGCCTTAGATTATTTTTTTTGCTTCTTGTTTTCAAAGGCAAAAACCAGCTTTTTAAAAAAATTTGGAGGGTTTTGTTTGTTTTAAACCTCTAAACTTCTAATGTATCATCAGTCTTGAAATGAGCAAGCTAGAAATTATATCTCCTATTCAACACATCAGAGTGGAGGTACAATCCTCATGGAACATTATTGTCTTTTTATTCTATTACATTAAAATCTTACTGCACACTTTGGCACATTTCCTGGATTGGCCATATTGTGTTTCACTTTGTTGTCCCTAGAGGAGAACAGTCATTTTCATTTTTCGTGATCAGCTTTCTTAGTGTTGGAGAAATTCTTGTATCTTCATATGGGAATCTGCTTGAAAATTAAAACAATTAAATCTTACACCATATCAATATGAAGTATAGGAACTTCATGTTGAGAATTAGAGCTGTGAACTTTCATGGGTGAGAGAGTCTTAATTAAGACTTAGAATCATGCCATTAACAAACTGAAATAACAGTATTGTAATATTTCTCCTTCAGAACTGTGTAGAGAATTAGTATTACAGAATAACATAATAATCTAGTATCTAAAATACTAGCAAGGGACAGTGCTGCACTGTTAAAACCATTGAGAAACAGTCCATGTTATTATGATTTTCAAAACAAAACTATTTATTTCCTTGTGATGATGTGATCCAAAAATAGAGTAAGACTTCTAATTTAAGATTCTAAACCACACAAAATGAAACTTGTGTATCACAAACATTTTATTTTAGGATACTGTTTAATATACTTGGTATACATTTAGTGTTAACTTCTCAAACTCTTTGATTAGTGTTCTTTTGTATCATCATCATCCTGTTGGTAGCAGTCTTTCGGCATTATTATGCCTAACTAAAAACTTTTTTCTGACATTTTCTTAGTTATGGGTTTATTTTTGCTTCAGTAGTTGTGTGTGGATTTAAAGAAGATTGCATACATTATTAGTAAGTAGAATTTTTCTGTTAAGAATTTCATGGTGATACCAAGTTGGTATAGCAGTTCTGCTCTGAAGTTTTTAGTAACTAGTACAAGCTAGACTGTGATAGCTTTGGGTTTGATTTTGTTAGTTTTTGGTTGAGGAACACATTTGTGCATTTTGTCTGGTATTTGTCTAATAAGCTACATATTCATTAATTGAAAGTAATTTATTTCCGCTTGTTTCTGTTTTCGTTATACTTTTAACTGATTTTCTATGAATTTTCTTAAAACAGATTAATTCAGTTTCATTGTATGGAAAGAAGTGTTAAATGCTTACAATTTTTGCAACTTTGACCAATAGAGTCTTGAGGCTTGCTGGTGCCCTCTGTTGACAAAGAATGTTGTGATTTTTTATTTTTTTTTTATCCCAGTAATGATATAGTTAAGTCCAAGTCTATATGCACAAAACACAATGCAGTTATCCCAAATTGATTCAGGTTACTACAAGCATTCTAGTCGTTGTCTCCATCCTAGTTTAAGTAACTATAGCTCAGAACATAGCATGTGTGGTGGTGGCTTTTGCAGTGGCAGGTGCTTAGTACTATTAATCCATCTTTCATGAGTTCTAAGTGGATTGATTTCAGTGCTAGAGTGTGGGTGCATAATTGTCATCCTGAAATACGGGGCATTGGTTGAATGGCTGTCATCAGATATCCATATAGTAAATCAGGTTTGACTTTGGTTGGTTTTCAATCCTTCAAAGGCCTGTTTTAATGGAGCAAATTGTGTACTTGCATTTCTCTGGTGGGATAGAAAAATCATCTGAATATAGGCCTATATACACGTATTCTAGTATATACTCATAATTTTGTTTTTGGGTTTTTTTTTTTTTCCTTTCAGAACTGGAGATAAGAAAGCTATTGCATGGAAGATACTACCAAAGAAACCTTGTAAACATCTGATGAACACTTTAAGTAATTTATATCAGCAACTGGCAGAATGTGAGTTGGGGAAGTACTTTATAAGATTTACATTGGCTGTAGTGTGCCACATGGACAGATGCATAAAGCTAATTAAATGTGTTGTTAAGTCACCCATTACACTAAACATAATGTTTTCATACAGAATGGGAAAATCTGTGCTTTACATCCAGGGATTAGAACCCATGTTGGAGATAATGGGGTGGAGGAGACTTCCATATGTAAGGCAATGCTCAATAGATAATACTCTTTTGTATTGATGTGATCCTCATATCAAAAAAAATGCAGAGCTTTAATGAGAAGAGAATAGTGAAGCAATAGGCCAGGACCTAATAAAGACCTTTGTTTTGTCTTCAAAGCCTGCTCAAGTCTGGTGATGTCTTGACAATTGAGATAACTTTGACACTCAAGCTGGCAGTACTTCAGCTAAAATTTTAAGATGGAAATAGCAAATGTCTTAAATATTGTGTGTTTAAAGGTATAGCAATTAGTGGACATTTCTAAGAAAAAAGATTGGTTGTTGATAGAATCCTCAAATATTACAGAGCAAGGTATATTGAACCTTGATGTGAGAAAGCAGAAAGATAGATAGGGATAATGTTAGTGAAATTCTTTAAAACAAAACATTTGCAAATATAAATGTAGTCAAGGCCAGCTGATGTGCTTGGACATCATAGCTAACAGGCTTTGTGAAGTGGGAAGGAAGGAAGTCCATCAGCACTCTGGCATTATCTGTCTGCTTAGGTGTTTTCCGTAGGCATTGGAGGGAGCCTTAAGGAGCAATAATGCATTTGTAAAATCAAGTTGCTGTGGCACAGGCAGCAAGTGGTTAAGACTTAAATCTGAGTATGATAAGGACAGGGATGATCAACACTGCGTGTTTGAGAAATACATACCCGGAAAGCATATTGCATGAGATCTTTGTATTTAGGATTTAGGACACTTTATTTTTTTTAAAGGCTGTTTACATCTCCTTGGCTATTGAGGTCACTAGACTTTGTGTCCTAGTTAGAATGTACAGAAACAGAAGTTTATTGGTGTGTGCTGCACAAAAAAAATGTGTATAGATGATAGGTAACGAAAATTGTCTGTTGCTTCAAAATTTTGTTATATTTTACTGTGAGGATTTCTTTAGAAAAATTTTTCAGCCTTCTGTATATATGTGGTACTGGTCTTAAATTTATTAGAGTGAATTGTTTAAACATGGTACCATTATAAAGTTGGCTATAATTGTATTACATGGAAAGACAGGAATGAAACCATCCTTTCACCTTTTTGAGACATTTTTGGAATGTTACCATACTCTGTGAGTGTAACAGTGAAGTCTTAGCTAGAGTTTTGATGGCTTTAAAATGTTGATACAAGTACCTGCTTTAAGGATAGGGATTTTGCTAGATATTAAAAAAAAAACCACCTACTTTGTATGGGTGTTTTGCATTGTGTTGTGTTTTGATGGCTCCATTTTACATCTGAGTGGTGTTTTTCTGTGTATAGAGGTACTTAATATGTATAGTCTGCTTTTTGGGAACACTTTGAAATGAAAGGCAATGTAAAAAAAGTAACACACACATCATACCTATGTGTTTGTCCCTAAAATATGCTTCTTTAATTAGCTCTTGTATAAATTTTCCCATATTTTTACGAACGGCTTTCTTTAAGGGTTTTTTTAAAGCTCTGTCCATACTGATTCTCTCTGTTGCTGTAGTAACTAATGTTCTGAAAAGGTAAGTGTATTCTTGCTTTTGATATTATCCAGAGATACAGGGGTCATATAAGGTCAAGCTGAATCCATTGTCACGTGTCATGATTGAATTTAATTGCATATATTTTAATCTGTTCCAAACTTAATGGAGCTCAGTAATCAGTGAACCTAGTAGGATAAAGAGAATTTTTTTCCAGTATTGGGGGGGAAAAAAAAAGTAAAACATTATGTTGTTTTTGTTCACAGTGCAACAGCGACCTAGAGAAGATGCATTAATGGAATTAGCAATGAATGACTATGATTTTAATTCTGGGAAGAAATTGCATCTGTTAGATTTGGAGATCCAAGAAGCGTTTCTGTGTTTCATGGCCTCAATACTAAAAGGTTACAGGTCTTATCTCAGGCCAATAACCGAGGCACCCTCTGAAACAGCCACAGATGCAAGTTCTCTGTTTGAACTACAAGGTGAAGAGTCATAAACTTCTTTTATTTATATTAATTTATTAATTTTTGATTCTCTCTTATTTAAAGAATAAAAACATTTGTGGTGTTAGTGTTGTAAATGGTGATAGAAATGTAAGTGCAGAAAAAATTGCATAGTAGTAGCAAAGATTACAGAAAGGTTACTGCTCATGAGCAGAATGTATGCTGACTTTTGGTGAGGGCTTTTTTGGTTTGGGCTTTCTTTACATGCCTGTGATTTCACTTTACAGGTTTCCTCAAAAGTCGAGATCGTTCACATCAGAAGTTCTACACCCTGATGACCAAAACTCAAATGTTTATTCGCTTCATTGAAGAGTGTTCTTTTGTCAGTGATAAGGATGCAAGCCTTGCATTTTTTGATGACTGCGTAGATAAAGTAAGCATGTCTTCAAATCCATATAGTTTTTTAACTTCTGCTGTAGCTTACATTATCTGATATAGTACAAGCAGAATATATTTGAAGGACGAGTTTATTTCTGTTTTTTTCTTCCTTTTTTTTTCTAGTCACTGTAGCCTTCCATTTTCCTCTTTGGTTGGGCTTAATTTCACTTTCTGGTTTGAATTATTGAAAGTATAAATATGAGAACAAATAGAAGTACCGATTTTCACATGTGTGTGCCCATAGTAGGAAGTGTAATATTCTGACTGTAAAGCAGCAGCTTTGAGTTCTTTGTCGGAGATTAATATTCCTTAGATAGAACTACAATAATTTTTATAGATTGTGTAATACTTCATGCAGCCATTTAGGAATGGAGTTGATGAGCAGCACACTAAAAGATATAATGCAGTCTCACTGTTCTTTAATCATTATAAATAAAGGGTTCCTTGACCTGCGTTTGATTAATGTGCTGGCCATTTTTTTCTAATAGCAATTCTCTAGTTACTCTTGGAGAATTTTTAGAAGGGTTGTACTAAAAGTAAATAACTAAACCGAATCTTTATCAATTTTCCTTTCACTCATACTGCTGTCACTTGTTTCCCCTGATTCAAAACCAGCTTGCTGATGTTGATATTTTGAACACAATGGTTGTATTGATAGTCTTCTCTTGGATAGGAGTATTTTCTAATGACCTTGTTATCAAATATTGATGGATATTAAATGTATGGGTTTCTTAACATAAGCAATATTTATTACGGTGTGTCACACAAGTTTTGCAGAAGCTGTCATTTTTTGCAGGTTCTGTTACCCTGCCATTGTGTTATGTTGCAGTAAAGGAATACCTTGCTATCTGTTGCTGTGCTGTTCTCTCACTTGTAATGAGACAGAAAGGGAATTGTTCAGGATTATGTGACAAGGAGTGTGAAAGTGCAACATGATCACAATTGATGTTTTTCTTGAAGTAAACTTAGAACTTCTGCTGGACTGGAGCTCTCGGAATGTTGGATTTCCTAGCTCAAAGTGGATTTCTGTTTTAATCTTCCATGGAAGTATCACTCAGACTTGTTTGTAAGAAAGGTCCACATTAGTATAGTGTTCAGCACTGTTCAAGGACTAATTTTCTAAAAAGGACAGGTATATTAGCTTTGGAAAGACAATGAATTTTCAAAAGAGGGTCTACAGAAGTGTTTTGAGGCAGCTTGACAATTTTTTTGCATTAGTTTTTGTTTTCAGAAGAACTAAAGTGAAACTCTCTCTTATATCCCTGTTTGCTTCTATTGTGACATCAAAGAAATTTTTATGAATATTATAAGACATTCCACACCTACTTGTCATCTCACTGGCTACCTGTAACACACTATTCTGGGACACTGATGTTTAAGTAATGCAGAGTTGTCTAGGATTGCCTGTAAAGTAGGTCACCTGCTGTTTGTTTCACAGGAATTAATACTGAAGACTGTAAAACCTGCTATTTACAGTTTCTATTTATGGCTGTTTCTGCTATGAAAGTGCAGAAGAGCTGTAAGTTGTTTTGAAAACAAATCTGAAAGCAGTTAAGTTTGAGAGAAGTATAAAAGCATGGTCTAATATTATTTAATGCTCTTCATAGCTTTTGCTAGTCTCTATTTTTTCAGTAGTAGTTCTCAAAAGTGTGCTCCATAGCTCTGCAGCATGAGTTGCATGTATTCATGGGTTGTAAATTGATTTAATGACGAACATTTCTGTAATATTCACTCAGTTATCCTATAGTTCAGTTAAAAAGCCTTCAACATGTAGTGCTTGCTTTGCTGTATGCCAGTGAGTGTTTAAAAATGGGAGGTCTTGTAGACAGGAGTATACCCCGGTGACTAAACACTGTTGAGCAGTACTTCATTTCCACTGTGTTGCTGGTTAGTTCTCTGACTAACGTTAAATAGGTTTTTTATTCAGAATGCGATGGCTATGTAAGTGTCAAATTCTATCTGCTATATTTCATTTTATAGAATGGTTTACGAGGGCACTGAAGTTGATGCCCTAGCTAAAGTACCTTGCCTGGGAATTCAAACTGTTCTTCTGAAAAAGTAATGCTTAGGTTGGTGATGCCACTGTGAGACTGCAAATAATCTGTGGAGCTGTTGGAGCTTTCACCTTTTCTCAAAGGTTAAGTAGCCGCTTGTACAGCTGAAGCAAAGACTCCTCTGTTCTAATGCCAGTTATTTTGCTAGTTGATGCTGTGGGCAGCTTGCTTCTGCTATAAAAAAATGCTCATGACAGTGCCATGACAATAAATTTTACAGAAAGTAGTTGTACTTCTCCAGCTTCTGTCGGTGAGGATTTAATTCAGTTTTATTAATGGGACAGCTACTTCAATGACAGTGATAATTGTGGGGAAACAGAGGCACTGGAATTACTATGCACTTAGGATTTGCCATGGCTTTAGAATTGCTTGTGAACCTAGGTGCTCACTGACGTGAGGGAGTGGGTTCCCATGTAGGATTTATTTGAACAATGATAGATTTGCCTCACCTTCCCTGCTTCTCTTTCTTGATGTCTCTTATTTCTGATACTGTGCTTAACAGAAACTGTATACAAAGTCAAAATACTGAAGTGTACCAAGGACTGTTATATGAACCAGAGCTTTAGCCAAGGTGCTCTTTGACCACATACCAAATTTGAATGATTCCAATGAAGTGAACTTATATATATATATATATATATATATTTGTCTTTCACAAGGCGAACCAGTACCTGAAAGGGTATGCATGAAAGAGTGATATCATGGGTTGAAAGACGATACAAAACTTTCTTATGGTTAGTTATAGGCCATTGGGTTGAGACAAATTTTATGAACTATGAAATTAGTTATCTATAAAATACAATCTAAGCCTTGTCATAAATAATTTATAATAATAGTTTAAGCTGAAGAATAATCTCCTCTACATGTTATTTTATCTTAGACAGCAGCAGCAGAGATTGTAATTGATTACCTTTTTTTTTTTTTTTTCTGCTGAAAGATATGGTGTAATTGTCTCACAAGTTTTCATTTTCTCCAGGAATTCAAGAATTACCTCAATTCAATATGTATTTAAGCTGCTGGCTTTAAAGTATTTCACTGGTGAAACTTGTAACTGGTGGAGGGGCTTAAATCCTTAAAAGTATTTATTTAAATTGCCATGTAACGTTTCGTTTATTTCCACTTTCAGGAGCCATATGTTCTTGCTACTCGGCTGGTTCAATTTGCTAATACTTTCCATCTGTCTCGTGCAGTAAAACGTGTAATTAAGAACACCTCTTCGTATGTTTATGAAACTTTAAATATTCAGGAATTCTGCTGAAACTACTTGATATATTTCCACCTCACCGCAGGGAGAGAACTGTGGAATATGCTGCTTTTTGTATATTAATTCTCTGTTGCTAAACTCTTAAGGCATGAATAACGTGCATCCTTGGGTTCCACAGGTTGCTTATTAATTTCTTTGAAATAATGTACCATTTGGCTGTGATTTCGTTGCCATTTAAACCACTTAAATAATGGCTATAAATGTAAACTGTGACATTATTTTAGCTGAACAGTGGGGCTAGCAATATGTGAATAAATAGCATGTTCTGTATGCTAGGAAGTAAATAGTTTTTGATAGTGCCAGCTCTGAGATGGAGATGCATTTCATGCCATAAGCAGAAGCAGCGCTTATGAGGTATTGGAGGAGACGTGGTTGGTGACAGAAGATCAGAGACAAAGCAATACAAATATCGGTACAAGTATCAAGACTCTCAGGTAGAATGTAATATGAGTTATACTTGCTCTGTCACTAGTAGTTTCTGCAGTGTGAACAGTAGGAGAGGAAGCTTCCAAGTTAAAGACCTATCTGTCCGTTTTCTCAAAGGGAAATAGTCCATAGTACCCCAGTATCTTGTTTGAGGTGGCTAAGTTTTGCTTTGGCTCTTTATTTTTGTCTTAATGGAATGAAATTTGCCTGGAGCCTTAATGTACGTCTCTGCTGCTGTCTTTAAAGCAGGGCCATGAATTTGGGAAGTGCAAATTTCTCCCCCTCTCTGCAACAGCCAGGCTAGCAAAGCAAAGACATATAGTCAAATTGCCAGTTACAAAGCTGAAAACAAAACCAAACAAATGCAGCCGTAATTTATGCTTAATGATAGTATTATTGCAAGTTGCCTTTGTTATCTGTGAACTGAATTTCTGTCTTGGTTATGAGAGGACGGGACCACACAATATTTGCTGTATTTCCATGTGTACAGCTATAAAGTTATCTGAAAGAGGAAAAAAAACCCACCTAAATTTACCCTTCACCTTTCAGATTACTTTGTTTTTCTAAAAAAAAACCAGTTACTTCTAGCTTCCTTTAATTTTAGTAAGATTCCATGTTTTTATTCCATTATCTTTTTGAATGCATCTGTATTTCTGCAGTCTCTGCAAACTAGCATGACCTTAATGACTATGTAAGTGACTGAAATTGCTAGGTAGTGTCATTTTTAGATTCTGTATACATCAGACAATTGGATAAAGTGGGGGGTTTTAGTGGTTAAGATGGGGGGGGGGGGGGGGCGGAAGTTCTTTCTTTCATATTTAAAAGTAAAATTGAAGTCACTGCTGCAGTTGGAAATGTAGATCCAGAAATGGTTGAATTTACAAAGATTAACCTCTTTGTACAACTACTTTACGATATTTACCTGAAAACAGTCAATCCAGACTATAACATTAAACATTGATTATTGTGTTGGGGTGAAGTTTACAAAAAAGATGCAACACTTACTATTCACATTATAACTTTGCAAGGCATCCTTACTTTTAAGATGTAGTCCTTTGATGCTAATACAGACTTTGTCCTACTTGAACATATAGCTGTAATGACAGAAAATATAATCACACTAGTAACTACTTTTTCTTTTAACGTAACTTCTACAGGTAGATACAGACAAAACTGGGGAAACACGACTTATTGAGCTGGATGAGTCATACAAGAGTGAGCATACAGTTTTCATAACACCACCTGAGATCCCTCATCTGCCAAATGGTGAAGAGCACCCTCTACAATACAGGTAACCTAAGGACACAGAAGGATGCTAGCCAAAGTCCTAACAGCTGCCCTTGTAGGGTTTAGTTTTTAGGTTCTTGTGATAGCCACAAAGTACAGATTTTTTTTTTCTGTCCCTTTATGTTGCTCAAGTAAAAATGTGTATGTAAAACACCTAGTGTGCCACCTCTTTTGAAGTTTCATTTTGTGTGCGTGTACACACAGAAACAGTAATATTAAAGCTGGCTTTGTGTTCACATTACATTGTGCTAGCTGTTGACACTTTTTAAGACTAAAATTTAAATTAATGGACCCAGTCTGTTGGCCTGCTGCTACTACTGATAAGGATACAAGCTGGAGATACTCTTTGGAAAGAGAGAGTACATTTAAAAGAATCACTGAAAACTGGTGTTACTAATTTAGTAATGGTATCAGATGAGCTTGTCTATTGGTTTCTTCATTAATTCTGAGAAACATTTTAAAATCTAATCTAATTTAACCTTTCAGATGATTTGATATTGTTCACATTGATTTTTATAAACATCTGTCATGTAATGCTCACCAGGGACTAAAAGACACGGATTATTTTTTTTATTAACTAGAATCAATACTAATGCATTTGACACATTAATTAAAGAAAATACTATGGAAGCAAATGTATTTATCAATTTAAGTTGCTTACACTGAAGTAACAGGTTAAGAGACTGTGCAGGCTTATGAAATCATGCAGATGGATTAGTAAACCACTTTGTCAACGGTGTCTTTAGAGATTTACTTTTGTGTTTTTTATTTCCTGTGTAGCTTCTAGCACAACTGTGTAATTGATTTTGTTTGATATTGTGTGACGTGTTTACTTTGGAACTGACTTACAGAAGTTAAGTGACACATTTCTTTTACAGCTATAATGGATTTCCAGTATTAAAACTAGATTTGTTTGAGCGACCTGAAGGATTTCTCACAGCACCAAATAACAAACTGTCTTCCAAAGCCAGTAGCCCCAACAGTCCATCGCCAATGTTCAGAAGAACTAAGCAGGTACTTGCAGACATTCTTGTAGCATGAGGTGCTTTTGGAAGGTGACAGCTTGCTGCCTTCATCTTGAGTTTTGGCTATAAAGACTGTCTGGCAGTGACTACAGCCTAATGGTTCTTCACTACTGCAGTGTCCATAGGGTAGCCATGCTAACTGTTCTTTGGATGTTTACCTGTGTTTCATGCCTACACTGTATCGTACAGGGCCCCTGTACACAGATTGCCGTTTGTTGTGATGTCCCTATACCTTCTGTGTTCTTTGCGCTGTTCAGGAGCGTAAATTGCATGCCCGCATCCACTTCTTGGTTGGTCTTCACTGTCTGGAGCTTTAAAAGGGACTCTTAACTTTCAAATGTTTCTTACAAAAAATGCAGACCAAGAGTAATAGACATAAAAACTTACATTTCTCTTAAATGTAGGGGTGGAATATAGCACAGGTTTTGGTATTGCTAACTCTACCGAATTCCCATTTTGAGTATGTTCATATTAATGTTGCAGTTTCTCTAGGTCTAATGATGCATGTTCAGATTTTAACATCTAGGTTTGTGTATTGTGCATGTACATATACACAAATAGTCTTTATGATTCTTTACAGGAAATTAAATCTGCACATAAAATTGCTAAGAAGTACTCGTCCATACCACAGATGTGGTCCAGGTGTTTGTTACGTCACTGCTATGGTCTTTGGTTCATTTGCCTTCCTGCATACGTCAAAGTGTGCCATTCAAAAGTCAGGGCTCTGAGAACTGCGTATGATGTGCTACAAAAAATGCATACCAAAAAAATAGATCCACCTGATGAGGTAAAATAAGTCAACCCCAGAATTCCAGAGGTGGCCCATGGGTTTTATTGAATGGAGTACATGTTTGGCTGTAGAAGCACAATACTAACTTGTGTATACTTTCAGGTATGCTACCGAGTACTCATGCAACTGTGTGGACAGTACGGTCAGCCTGTACTAGCAGTGAGAGTGCTTTTTGAAATGCAGAAAGCTGGTGTTGACCCTAATGCCATTACTTATGGCTACTACAATAAGGTAAGTATTTTTGAAAGAGAAGAAAAAAAAAATTGCATTTTCTTCCAGGCAAATAGAAGCAAGCAAAATAAGGGAGGAGATCAGATGTAATTCTCTCATTTCAAGTAAAAGGAAGAAATAAAAGACAATAACTGTGTTGTCTTCATTTTTGTAGGTTTAGAAGTCTACTTTATACTGCCAATGTAACCCAATTTCAAATTTAAATTCATGATTTCACACTGTTCTTACATCTAACTGTTCCTTAAGATGACTGTATTTGACTTTGGTATTTCCAAAATAGGCTGTTTTGGAAAGTACCTGGCCTTCAAGCAATCGAGGTGGCTATTTCCTATGGATGAAAATACGAAATGTTGTTTTAGGAATAGCACAGTTTAAAAAAGCATTGAAAAAGCTGCCAGCAAGCACTTCACATACAGCCATTCCTGGTAAAGTATTCACATCCTTTTCTTTTTTATTTTCATGCTGATAACATTATTTCAAAAAGCTTTCTGTTGTGAATTTTGATAAAACCATTTAAAGAGAGGGGATAAAAGAAGTTCTTGCATAATTTTTTAAAAACAGCTTTTTTTTGGTCTTTGAATCCAAAAGTCTGCTCTTTATTGTATCAGCTCTTCGTGGAGACAAAATATGAACCTGCAGCTGATGTGATCATTATCCTAGTTCATACAACAGGCAGTCTCATAACTGGCAGAAACATCTGTCCAGCCTTGCCATTTCCCTCCCCACTTTTTTTAATGTTAGTGAAGAGACTACTAGAACTAGTCCTTGAGCTTGCAGGTTCTGCATACCAACTGAAATGATGATACTTATTTTTTATATAGACTATAAGTACAAGATCTCTGGTTTTCTTTCCAGTGACGTTTAAATGGCTATATTACCATGGCAGTGGTCACTGGTAGTTTGTATTTTTCATAGGTACTACTTTCCACAATATTTATGACTAGTGAAGCATGATGGCACATTTTAAAGTACCAGCAATATAGTTTAGTTTTAGTTTAGTTGTAGTTTGCCTGGGAAGACCGTTACAACATACATGTCTGAGTGTATGAAGATCACCTGAATCTCCTGAGGTCCCTTCCAACCAGGGCTATTCTATGATTACAAATATGTGCAAATAAATACTTGCCCTGACTAACACAACAGATATGATGGCCTTATGGCTGGAGTATCTGTCCTAGACTCAGGAGACTACAGTCCTACTTCTGGCTCTGTCACTAGCCTTCTGGGTGACCTTGAACAAATTTACTGGTTTTCTGCCTGTCCTTCATGAAGCTGACCTTCCTGATAAACTACTTTTTTGAAACCTTTCCATGCAAAGCACTACAGGAGAGCTTATAGATGCTGGTCACAACTCGAACCATGTAAACTAAGGAAGTGTAATTAGTCCTTTATTAAGGAACTGTCACTTATAATTAATGGTATTTGCTGTTGACAATCTGATATATTTTTTTTCAAGATTTTTTGCATAAAATTGCATAGCTAGAATGCATGCTGACTCTTCAGGCAATCCCATTCCCAAAAACTCTTCCATAAATTCCAGAATATTTTAATTCTGTTATCTCTACAATTACAACAAGGTTTTTACCCTCTCTGTAGAGACGAAGTGCAGCATCTTTAGGGAAAAGAGGGAAAGAAGCTGACTTTCAGCTGTATCGTACCCTCGATCCTGGACAGGTACTTGCTGTTACTTCCTAAACTGCATGAGAGCAGACCCCCTAAAGATGCTGTGGCACTGCTGGAGACTCAGGTTGACCTGGACAAAGGACATGGAATGTGTGTGACTTGAAGTGCTCACTAGCATTTATAGTGAACATAAACTTTCTCACCTGCTTTGTTAGTTTGGGTGCTAATGCTTTATAACAACTTGGAAGAGGAATAGCCATGTTAGTGTTACGTAAATTTGATTCTTGAAATCAATCATTTAGACTTTATTAGTTACACCTGGGGCAGTGTTTTGTCATAACAGTTACCAGATAGTGGCTTGAATGTCTGCAGGGGTTTTTTGGGGGTGGTGTTAGCTATTTTTATCTTAATCTTACTTTGCAAACAAACTCATGGTTGTTGCTGCATTATTTTAATTTTTTTACTTTCTAGAGTAAAACCATGAGAATTACATGCATTAACTCTTGAGAAACGTACAACACTAAAATGAAACCGTGTTTAGATGCCTCTTAGAGTTCCTGAAAAGATGTGACACTTTGATCAAATAAACCATGCAAGAGAATCAAAGACAAGGAGTGCTTTAGTATTTAAAAAGAAATGTTGCAAATTACCCCTTTAATTTCATCCTGTAGAGCATTGCTTCAGTATTCTATACTGTAAAAGTAAGCCAATCATTTTTCTTGCTTTTTTGTGGTAAAATGTTCACTGCTAATTGGAAGGTACTTGATAAGTGGCCTTTGAATTGGTGTGGATATTCAATTTATTCTGTTGAACGATGTCACACTATTAAATGCCATAATTGTCTTTATGATAGGGGGACTTTCAGACTTTGGCAATAACACATCATTTAAGGAAGAAGCCAAGCAAGAGAAAACTTGTCTTCAAGATATACAAGAACAAAAAGAGGACAAGAGAGAAAGTGACTCCAGTTCTCGTATGTATCTTGTGAATGTAGATATCTAGCTCATTATGAATAAATAGGGGTTTCAGCAAAAGCTAAGTGGGACAGCTGATATTTTTTACTGCAAGTGTATGTCATAATGCCAGTTTATGCCCATGCCTTAAGTTCTTTTCTCTAAATGTAATTTTCTGGATGTCTAATGGTTTAATTTCTAATATTACAGTTCTTTTTCCCTCCTCTGTTTCAAATAAGCGATAATGGTAATAAAAAGGCTTAATGATAATTACAGAGTAATGGTTTTGTCTTTAAAAAAAATTAAATTGCTTTATAGGCATAATCTACAGGAAAGCCTTTTTTACCAGTCTGTTTTCTTTATAAATCCCTTAAGATGAGAACAGCTGAATTTTTGCAGGTCTGTGAGATCTTACTCTGCTCCCTGGAATTACCAAACTTTAGGAGATGCATCAGAAAGGAAAATAGGTTTTGGATTTGCTGTGGGCCTTTTTTTTTCCTTCAGGTTTTACATGTGCTGCTCATGATTTCCTTAACTGCAGCTGAGCAGCACAGACCTTTAATATGTTAGTTAAAATGTGTAAGTACTATAGATTCCCATATACATTAATTGAAAATATTTTTAATAATAAATTTCTCCTAATAAGATTATTTCATTTTTTTCAGTGTGCTTTCCCCTACCATTTAACTATCCCCTTGTGAAGTGGAAGTGGTGTAAAAGTATGAGAAAATACGGAACCAGAATAGTTACTTCATTGTTTTCTTTTCACCATAGTCTTTCTTCTAGAATTAGAATTTTTTCTTCAGTTTGCTTGAAAAATTTGTGTGTTACCCACGGGCATAAAAACATGCCTGTAAGATGCAGGCAGGTTATTTAGGTTTAATGAAACTTTTGAGGACACAGAAAATGTGGATTCTGCTGAAAGCTTGTATTTTTAGCCATAATTAAGACAAGTTTGTGGCTCTCTACAGTAATATTATGTGCTGAGAATGTTTTGCACTTTTGAATACAACTTGAATATTAAGTTGCTTGAATTCCTCTAGAGAAGCAATTGTCTATTTTAGGTAGCCACCTGCAACAGAATTTCTCTTTCATATCTAAGAGGTGAACGTAAATACTGCAACATCTGCTTCATTTTCCCTTGTGTTGCTGTGGTCATGGGGGTAATGATATCGGTATGAAGATAGGCTCCTTGGCCCTGAGCTCTTGCAAAGGCAGGAGAAAATACTCTTACACCTACCTATCCTTCGCAAGTGAACAACGATGGTCTTAAGACTCCACAACCACCACAGATTTTGGTATGCAAGTACTGGTTACTTGGACTCTGTGTACAGAAGCTTATGGAACTTCCAGTTGTAGGAGTAATGCTGGGAATTAACTATCGATAGTTCAGTTGCAGCAGCTTGAAAACCTCTGTCCAAGTAGATACCAGCCTGCGCATCGTGTGATATGTACCACATACTGTCACTTCATCCTGAGTAAAGCATCTAATAGGTAATGGAAACCTGAGATTTAAAGGAAGTTGCTTTGATTTTAAAGAACTCTCTGTCCTTTTCTGTATACAGTTTCTGAAGTGGAGAGCGCAAAAGGGAGCGGTGACTGTCTACCTAAACTAAATTATCAGAACTCAAGTAATGCCAAAGCCACTTCTAGCATAGTGCGGCTCAATGGTACGGTTGACAATACCGTCGCAGAAGCTAGCACAGGTGAGCAGAAGAGAAGATAGATTTTGTTTCTTAAAATCACAGAATCATTTAGGCTGGAAAAGACCAATCGTTCCTCTGCAGTTTTGCCTACATATATATTTCATTTGTAACAAGAGCTGTAAGGAATGTGCCCAAGTTCTGTTGACCACAAAACTTACACTATTTTATTGGTGCAGTGGCTGATGAAATTTGTGGGAGTGAGTTTAGGTTGTTGTCTGCAGAGGTGTCTCCCTGACACAGCGTACGAATATTCTGCATTTCTACATTTTTTTCTTGTTTGCCTTTTTTTTTTTTTTTTTTTTTTTCCCCCCCCACTATAGTTAACATCTACTTACAAAATCCCCCTTGGTTTTTTTTCTTATAAACTCCAGCAACAAATGAATTCCTCTGGGCTGGACAAGAGGTTTCTATGCAGTACGATTAAAAGAAGCTTTCGGGCATTTTCACAAGTTTTTCATGTCAAATCTCGTTATTATAATACTGTCAGCTGTGCTTGAAATACTGAAATATCATACTTTAAAGTCCACGTCTTTAAGCTCTGGCAAAACAATGGAAACTTCTCTGATGATAACTTCTTTTGTTGGATCTATTTCTAATTCATCAGGTGTTGCCCTTTTTTGCCATTTCCTAGATACCTTTGCCTGTCCCTAGCTTTCAAGCCTCTTAATAATGGTGTATGTCTCCAAAAGGGGAAACTAAATATGTCTGAGACTTTTTGGTGTCTCTTGAAGTACTCTGGAGTTGTATAATTAGACTTCCTTTTAAATGTTTTATTCCTAAAAGTTATGGCCATGGTCAACTCAGCTTTTCAACCACTAGAATAATACGTAGTCAATTCCATGTCTGTGTTGTAAACTCTTTGAAAGTTGAGACAAATTTGCATTCTTTCATAATTTTGTTTAGCTTTCTTGCAGAGCAAGAAATAAAGCACCTTGTTTCATCTTTTTCAGAGAGCTCTGTAGGATTGCTGTTTACATCATCTTTTGAGGATGCCAGTGAAGTGGAACTTATAAAAAGTAAATCTTTAAGAAAGAGACATAAAAGCGCAGTAGAACCTGACTTAAGGGAGATACAATGGGAAAGCAGGAACCGTAACCTGAGTGGAGATGGCTTAGTGGGACTCATGATAAACAGAATAAACCAGGAAGCAAACCCTGGGGAAATTGTTGAAAAACTAGGAGCTGATGCCAAAATCCTATCTAGTGCATTACAGAAAAGCATAAGGCCAAAAACTCTTAATATCAGAGCTTCCTCGTTAGAATCTAAGAGAGAAAGCCTGGAGAAAGAATCTAGTGATGAAGATGTAGCTTTTGATTGCAGTTTTACAGATAAAACAGAGTCTCCTGTTATCTTTGATCTGGAAGACTTGGATGCAGAACCTGAAACATCTACAGCAGTGAAATCCTCCAGTGAGAAATCTAGAAGGTTGCAAAGAAAGAGCAGCTTTCCAGTAAAGCCAGTTGAAAAGACAGATGTTGAAACTGGATTTGATCCACTGTCTCTGCTGGTTGCTGAGACAGAACAGCAGAAAGAGGATGAGGAGGAGGATGATGACAGAAGTGTTTCCACTCCATCTGCAAGACGAGATTTAGCTGAAGAAATAGTCATGTACATGAACAATATGAGCAGCCCTTTGTCAAGTCGTGCCCCAAGCATTGAGTTGCAGAAACCTTATGATGACAGAAATGCTAATAAAAAGAGCCCAACAGTAATCCAGCCTTGTAGGAGGTCCAGCCTGCCCCCGAACTCCCCAAGGCCATCCCGTCTTACCAAATCCAAGAGTTATCATGCAAAAAATGAAGAAAGGCCAAGAGACAGGCTTTGGTCCTCCCCGGCTTATTCTCCAAACAGTCCAGCAAAGGAACAGCCACAGGATGCAACTAGTGCATTAACACTTGTCTCTTCACCGTCATTCAACTTGGATACGCTGTTAACACCTAAGTTTGATGTTCTAAAAAGCAGCATGTTTTCTGCTGGAAAAGGGGTTGCAGAGAAAGCTAGCAAGTGGTACTCAAAATTTACAATGTATGCTGCATCCTCAAAGGTAAACTTTTATAATTACTTCTCCTCCCTCCCAAAACTAAGTTCCTATAAACTAAGGAAAAAGCTTTGTAAAGGTTTTATAGCTGACTTTTATCTGATGAATCCCCCATTTGAATGACATGCATCATGATAGACTATGCATATTAAGTAGTTTCAATCATGTTTGAATTGCCAGGAACCTGGCTTTATTGTCTTGAATCAAACAAAATTTTGGTCTAGCATGGGCTTGGAGTATATTTAATGGGAAAACATAAGTATACCGTAGTGTGTGAACAAGGCAGACAAGACTGCTCTGCCTTCTTTAGGTAAACAAAAGAAAAAATACTCAAATAAACAATGTTTTTAAGGCTTTACCACTTTTATGAAAAAATGGAAATCTGCTTGTATTGATTACTGAAGTGATTTAAGGCTAACTTTGACCTGAGGTCATTTGGCTAGTGTTCTTTGCTGCTGCCAGCTCAAACAAAAATTAATTTTGTTCCCACTCCTTGGGAATGAAAGTAGATGCAGTTTTCTGTTTACGTATTGTTCTAATGTGCTTCAAACCAATCTGAGGCTAATTAAAGTGCTAATGATGCCTTGCCTATCCTAATGTATTCCTACAGCTGCTGGTAACTTTTATATCAGTGGTTGGGAAAAGTTGTAAGATTAAAATGGTTTAAGTTTTCATTTAGATATTTGTATTAGAAGAATCTTTTAGAAAGCTTCTTGTGTAGCTATTTAACCCTGAGTGAAACTTGCCTTGTTTTACATTGGTGCTGAATGATTTTTCCAAGGAAGGAAGTTCATGCCTTGAATTTACTGAGACAAAGGAGGCTACCTCTTATTTTCAGAAATATTTTTGCTTTCCTTTCCTTTTCTCAGTGGAATTTGTTTTGTTCTCTCAGGATCAAAATTCAGACCGAGCAAGTGTTTCATCTCTTGGAGCTCTGGACTCAGAATCTACTTCTCTAACTGATGAAGATGTCTGCAATGATTTTGAAAGTGCTTCTCCTCAAGAGAATACCACGTCAGAAATTAAGGGAATTGGCCTCAGCAGGACAAGCCTAGAAAGCTCAGCTTCCCATGATGGCTCATCAAAACAATTTGAGCAGTGTGGTAAGAGACAACTTTTGCACTGCATTCATTGATCTGAACAAAAATATTCCTGTTTCAGAAGTTGTTCTTCCATAAATTTCAGTTTGGGATCATCCTAGTTGTTGGTCCTTTTTGTGGAAGAAGTTCATTTTTCTTTTTCTACCTGCAAATTATTACTCATACATATATGTCCATACCTGTGGATATTTTCGTTGTAGAACCTTGTTTTGGGTGTTCTTTCTTGTGGAATAACTTGCTCAGTAACATCCTGTCCCTGAATAAGTGTCTGGATGCTACAGCTATGTGAATAAGTGATCCTTTGGGTCCCTTCAGTATTCATGTAATCACATTATTTGTGTAAGCTGTGCAGCTCCAGAAAACGCCTATTAAAAACTTCCAGATAGTAACTTTATTAGTCTGATTTTGCTTTCTAAAAGTAGTAAAAATCCTTTCTGGAAAATTGTTACCATTTTCTGGAAGCCACTGTTGGAAGCCGATTATCAGACTCGCTCTGTGTTTGTAAATTTTTTTCTCTTATCTGCACTGAGTAGTTGGTAGTGACTGTTGGATCAATTTCTGTACTACTGTCATTATGGAGTACAGCGTGTTGAGCAGAATCAGCGTGAAAGGAAGATCTGTCTACTTAGATCCCTCGCTTAGCACATATAAGAGCTGCCTCCACATCCCCAGTTTGTAGGCTGGAGAGGGGCAGTGGAAGGTGTCGTCATGTCTAGGGCATTGGGGCACCCTGAGCCTGAGGGGACCCTGGCTGTTTTAGTGTGGTAAAGGGAAGGGGTGGGGGTTATCTACAGTTACAAGCAGCATCTCTTATCCTTCCCTAGTTTTTGTCCAGACAGAAAGTGTGGATATGAATTAATCTGTAAAATTTGTTTCCAAGCTACCAACTGTTGTAAAAGAAAAAACTGAACATATGGAAATTCTATGTTGGTAGATTTTATTTTTGCCGTTGTTGGTACTGGGCAGATGGCAGCCTCACACTCCAGCTTCACGTTTCTTTCTATCTGAGTGATCTCATTTGTTGCATCCTCCATCACACATTTTTTTAACCTTTAGTGTTGTTTGGCCAGAGAAAGTTTACTAAAAATGCATATTCTGAATTATTAATACTTTCGGTTTCTTCTGTTAATAGGTTCTCTTTCAAAGTTCCCTTTACCTGACAAATCGGAGTTGATATCATCTTGCAGTACAAGTAGTACCAGTGTGTTTCAGAACTATGCTATGGAGGTACAGAATGATTTATTTATTTAAATTGATACGCTAAAAACATATGTCTTTAAATATAATGCTATCTGAACCTCTGTTAAAGTTCAAAGCTTAAAACTAATCCACTGAAAGATAGATAAATATTTCTGTGACCGAGTAGGTTTCATTTCAAATCCCACTCTAGAAGTGCTTTTATTGCAGTCACATCTTCTGGTCCTTAAAGCTGCAATTCTCAAGAGTTTGAGAGCTGGATGCCACTGAATTCAGGCATCTAAATCCCTTGTGCAACTAAATTTGTTTAAAGTGAAGACAGCAAGTCTTTAATGGCACTGTGCATTTAAAAACAGAACAGATAACTAGCTATTTACTGTTGTACCTTCTAGTAAGATCATTTTGCTTTTCAGTATTACGCTGGCTTTGGGTGACTTTTTTGTTGTTGTTTCAGTGGATTTGGATTAATGACTGGTCATTTTCATCTTTTATCCCCCCCTTGTTTCTATTATACTGGCCATCACTACAAAAGAGTGTTTAAATTCTAAGAATAACTTCTGTAGTTGCATAAATATTTCTGTACTATTATGTTTGCAAACAGATTACTAATGACTTAATAAAAATTTTATTGACTAACTGGCTGGTTTTACTCTGGGAAGCCATAAAAGAATCACCTAACCCAATTAATTAAAGTATATTTATTTCATGAGCATAGTTCCAGATCCCAGTCTACTTGCCACAATAGAACAAAGACCTGCATTTAATACATTTTTCAGACAGTGCTCATTCCAGTCAGTTGTTATATCAGCCTATCTGCTAATGCAGTTTGGATTTAAGATTTATAGTTGTTCCAAAATGCTTAAGTTTAAACCCAAATGTTCCAACCTAAAGCCTGGGACCAGATATGTGACTAAACTTGTATGCAAGTGGTGAGTAGCATTCATCTAAGGGCAAAGATTCTGGCTACAATTTAAACTGCTTTGTAAAAGAAGGGTAGTTTTGAGAATGTGTTACAGTGGAGTTGTGTTATCTGCTGTATGCAGGTCCTCATCTCAAGCTGTTCACGATGTCGAACTTGTGACTGTTTGGTTCATGATGAAGAAATCATGGCAGGTTGGACAGCAGATGATTCAAATCTCAATACCACGTGTCCGTTCTGTGGCAATTTATTTCTGCCTTTTTTAAGCATAGAAATCAGAGATCTTCGGCGACCTGGACGGTAATAACATTATTTGAATTTTCCTCAATTTTGAATGCTTGTAGTATTTATTGCTTGTGAAGTGTTTATAGTTTGGTCTTTTTGTATAATAATAAGCTTTTGCTTTCCCTACAGTTATTTTCTGAAGTCCAGCCCTTCTACAGAAAACATGCAGTTCCCATCACTTTTTTCCAGTCAGAGTGGGAAGTCCTGTAACACTGCAGCTACTGTTGGCCTTGCTACATCTCTAATGTCCGTTCAAGAGGATATAAATTCAAACAGGTAAACCTGCATTTTCTGCATAGAAATTATTCAAGTTCTCTGTCAACATGCATGTATGTTTTATCAACAGAAATAAACTTTGTAAGATACTCTCTGAAGAGGAGAATTTGATTTGAGAGAAGATCTCCTTGCTGCCTCTTCCTTATCTCAGAGTTGGCCTTGGCCACATCATGTTTTTTCAGCATGGTGTTTGCCATTTCATCCCTAATGTAAAAATTCATGTAGGCATCTGTAATTCTGCAAATTTTATGAACTCTTCTTAGGACGTTTGTGTTCATTATCAGTGCAGGGGGGAATAAAACTTGCACTGTAACATGAACAAGTGTAGTAGCTGACAAGGTAGAATTAGAGATGTCAGATCAATTATTTCCAGTTTATTTCTGTCTGCGTACATGTTTGAGCAAAAAGCTGAGATTCTTAACTTTTTTTTTTCCTCCCCTCCCACTCCCAGCAAATCTAAGCAGCATGACAATATTTGTGCCAGAAGTATCCAGATCCCCTCAGGAAGAAGACAAAATACCTCTGGGTCAGAATGTACAAGTCACCCTGTAGCAAGGAGTATCAGTACTTTTGGTCCGTTGGCAGAAGATGAGAAGGAAAACCAGAAGATCAGCCATATCATTCCTACTGGTAGCCTGCCTGCTACTTTACAAGGACCAACAGTGTGTAGTTTTTCTACCTTAAATGTCGTCTTTTTTTTTTTTTTTTTTAAGTGTATGATACATTAGAGAAATGTGAAACAGCATTAATTATAGAACAGAATTAACCATCCCAAATTAGGAGAAATACTAGGGTTTAGTATTTAAACTAATACTAGTTTTAGATGTCTTATGTGTGTCACAGGGGACAAAAGCTTTCATAAAACTTTGTAAAGCTAGTTACATTCCAACTAATGGCATTTTTTCTGTTTTTACCATAGGATTCCTTGGGCCTAGAATGGCGCTTACCTAGTCCTGATCCTATAACGGTTCCTTATCTCAGTCCTCTCGTGGTCTGGAAAGAGCTTGAGAGTTTACTTGAAAATGAAGGGGATCATGCAATAACGGTGGCAGACTTTGTAGATCATCATCCCATTGTGTTCTGGAATTTGGTGTGGTATTTCAGACGCTTGGACTTGCCCAGCAATTTACCAGGATTAATACTTTCTTCTGAGCACTGTAATAAAAACTCCAAGGTATGGAATCAAATAGGAAATACTGATGTATGAGGGATACTTGCTTCCCCATATGGGAAAACATCAGATAATTCAGTAACTCAAGTGTCTTACAATATGCTGGGCCCAGTCCTGAATTTCTAAAGAATGTGTCAGCTGAAGGAAAAAATGCCTAACTCCCGAACTTGGGCTCAGCAGTACTTGGATGGGGAAAGTGTTTAGCTCTTACTAGTCACACTATGATTTGTGATCCACAGTTACAAAGAAGATTAGTTGGTTTTGTTGCAGTTTAACTAGTTAAGCAGTAGCAGGAAGTTTTGATTTTAGGATTATAGGAAGATACACAAAGTAATCATTTGCTGTCACTGATACCCTGTTCAGATTTAGCTTTCTCTGACTTTACAGCAGTTTTCATAGTACAGCTTTTTACCAGAAGGCCTATAGATGTGAAGATGTATTTTAAATACAGAAATCCTCTATCATGACTTTGTAATAAAATACTTTATGTATGCATTCTCCTGTTCAGATTCCACGAAACTGTATGTCAGAGGACAGTAAATATGTTCTCATTCAGATGCTGTGGGACAATATGAAATTGCATCAGGATCCAAGGCAGCCTCTATATATTTTGTGGAATGCTCAGAGTAAGCTTTGTTTCTTGTGGGTTTTGGTGTTTGTTGTTCTTTGTTTGTTTGTTTTTAAAGAATAGTTTTAATTTTGAGCAACTGAAGATGTGTTTTGAAATAAGATGTCTTTGTGGATAGTTCATGCAGGGTACATAACTGATTTTTTGATCATACTACTTTTTGTCTTGCAGGTCAAAATCGCACTCTTTTGTTTGAGAGTGAGTGTTCAGTTTGGTGTTGCTATGCTAAGTTTGTGTGACTTGTTTTGGGAAGGAGGGTGGTTGTATAGCAGCAAACTGCTTGAACGAGTTTAGTTTTCCAGCATATCACTTCCAAGTCATTGACCAGTATCTCCAGTGGCTTTTTCTTCATTGGGAAGGGAGAAGTAAGGGGGAATATGTTTCAGTGATAACACTGAACTTATATTGGCAATTCATCCACTTAGCTTGTTTTCTTATTTTTAGAGTTTGCTTACAAAGAATTCTGTTGCCAGTGTTGGATCATATGCCTGAAAATAGCTCATGACCCATTACAGCTGTTGCCTTTTCTCTTTGTGCTTTTTGTTTCTTATGTTGATATTATTTTGATTTGATGTTTATTGTTCTTTTGTTCACTACATGTATGTCAACGTTTTCACAGTTTGCTTAGCCTCCCACCTTTCTTTAACAACTTCCCTTGCTACACAAAGAATATATTCTTATAGCATCGCTAATGTTTTTCAGCCCAGAAGTACCCAATGGTCCATTTATTGCAAAAAGATGATGACTCTTTTAACCAGGAGCTCTTGAGAAGTATGGTGAAAAGCATTAAGATGAATGATGTGTACGGACCAATGAGTCAAATATTGGAGAGACTGAACAAATGGCCACATATTAAAAGACAGCGGTAAGAATATGAACATGCTTAACTGGAGCAAAGCTGGACCAGTTGGACCTTCCTGTTGTAAGGCTATTGTAATATGACTTATTTTCATGGTGCAGTGCTTTCTTCTTTAAAACACGCTTTTCAGCAGTGTTCTCAAATTTATCACCCAGTCTAGTAAATATTATTCTTTTCTGTGGTAACTTTCACAAACTTATTTTAGGAAGAAAAAAACTGGAGAAAAATATTTTGCACTCCTTCCTTTCCCCTTTACAGCCACCTTTTTTTTTTTTTTTTTTTCTTCTTACCTCTGAACAATGGGAAATCAAGTAGGGACTGCTATGTTTTGTTACTAAATGTTATTTTTATATTGGTGGGTTTGGTTTTTTTAAATAACCTTGCAGTTGTGTGTGTATATATATTGTATATATAACTTGTTCCTAGGGTGTATAGGTGAATTTTTTTGTCTGTTTAGTCTCCTATTTAGACTATATAATAGTCTCCTATTTAGAAAGTTTTTTTTCATTAGCGGTGGAATTAATGAAAATTATTTCCTATGATTTTCTACTTCTTGCCTGGATTTACTGATTTTTATTTGTAATAGGCTATATAGCAGCCTTTTCAATAGCTGGAGTGTTGACAAGATCATTTGATAGTCTGCCTGCTTTTTCAAGATAATGTGGATGTGGAAAAGCAAGCTCCTTACTTGTTACATTTGGTGGGATTTGTTTGAGTGCCTTAAGTGCATGTTTCACTCTGCATCCATTTAGTGCAACTTCCAGCACAGCAGTGGACACCTTAAGGACCTACCACAAATGATGTCTATATGTGGGGAGTCCAGGGCATTCTCCAGGGGTCAGAAGTGACAGCATTTTGGAGGTGGTAGTCAGGAGTTGTGTTCAAAACGGCACTTTCTAAAAAAGTTATCTTTAAATGCCTCAAACTGTTTTTAATATAAATTGTTTTGTGGTTTATTATTGCAGTATATAAATTGACATTTCTTTTTACAATTTCAGGAGCCTTTATAGGGAAATACTATTTCTTTCACTTGTTGCCCTAGGAAGAGATAACATTGATATAGGTAAGTTTTATAAATCATTCAGATAAGCATAGATGATGAATGTATGCAAACTAGTTTTTCAGCTTCCAAAAAGAAGTAGATTAGATGTGTGCCATTCTGTGTAAGCGCTGAATAAAATGGACTTGCTTAGTCGCTGTCACTGTATTTGGGTTGTGGTTTTAAGAACAGTATATAGAAGGGTTTTTTTTCTATTTCTGCAGATGCTTTTGACAGAGAGTACAAAATGGCTTATGATCGTCTCACAGCTAATCAAGTGAAGAATACTCATAATTGTGATAGACCACCAAGTACTGGAGTGATGGAATGCCGAAAGATTTTTGGAGAACCATATCTTTAAATATACCTAGATATAGAGGTGATACCTATGACGTATACCTGTGTAAAATAACCACTTCAGTCACAAGGAACATCTCAGTCTTCAGTGTTCAAGAACATATGTATGAACATACTGTGGTGGAAGGCCTTGGAAAAACTAGGCCTGTCTGCAGTTGTGGAAACGGGCAGAGTGAGAAATGGGCCAAATATTATTTCCCTTGTCCTTTCTGCAAATCAGTGTGTAGAAAGGAAGATTCTAAACAAAATCAGTTCTCTAACTTGGGACAATATATTATAGTTCCCTTCTTAAAAAAAAAAAAAAAATAATAACAGGTGGACAGAAACAATGCACTGAAACTAATGTGAGCGAAGTAAATTCTTCAAAATCTATTGTTTACATAGAATATTCATGATGTTATGAAGAGCATACAAAGTTGTATTATACATATTTTAAATTGTTTATAGTAAGTTGATATTTTTTTAATTTTTTTAAATTACTGGAGTGAATTTTAAATGGACTTGCTGCATAAGCAATACAGTGCTTATTTTTTTTGCAGTACACTGCTATTTATAGTAACTCGTCCAGTTACTTTTTGAAGAGTGATTTGTTTTTAAAGCAGAAAATGTTAACCTTCACCTAGACAGTACCCTAGATACAGGATTTCTCTCATGCACACATGGAAAATGTGTTACCACAGCAATCAGAAGGAAGGTATGGTAAGCTTCTGTAAAAACTCTTTAACGAACACACTGATGTCTCTGTAAAACACTTCTGTAGAAACCTCCTGTTCCTCTCCTGTTCCTTTCACTCCTCACTCCCTAGTAAAGAGAAAGCATATTGAAGAGTCCTACAGATTATGTTATGGAATCAGTCCATCTCAGCTGTTAGTATTTGTTAATGTGACCTCATTACAGATGTAATACAAAGCAAATGACAGCCTGCAAGAGGTTCTTCATAAACATGCAGTGTTCAGAGTCTTGGTGGATGTGTTTGAAACACACTAAATATGACACGTACATAATGCTAATCCAAAGCTTTTAACTAAAGTACATACAGCAGACTTGCTACAGGGAATATATAGGGAATGTAACTTATTGGGGCATATTGTGCATAATTAAATGTACTTAGAATGTTTGGTCTCTCTTTCACAGGCAAAACTAACTTTTCTTTTTTTCTGTGAAGAAAAGCGCTATGTCAGTCCTTGTGGTGGAGTCATGGCTTTTCACTCATGTTTTCTTGTTCTAGAGATTTAAAAAAATGTTCTGTGCTTTCAGTCACATAGCAACTCCTCACCAGAAGGTAGGCTACAGAGAAAATATCAGAAGTCTTGTTATGGAGGTGGGAAAACAGACATTGAATTGTATAGAACACCCTAAACCAGTTAAACCATGCTTTAACAAACAGCTTTATTTTAAGTAATGTTAATGTGTTTCCAATTCTAATTTCTTTTAGTTGTTGCTGTTACAATACTTCTAAATATTCAGCTGTTAAATTAGATTTTATATTTTGGTCTGCCTACCAGCAGATATTTTTAAAAATCTGTTTAGTTTGCAAGTGTAATAATACAGCAATATTTAGTTAGGCAGAAAGGAGATAAACTTTTTAAAGCTCACATTTACTTTATTAAATGAAATAGTGAGCCTCTTAAAGGCTTAGATGAGAAGCGATGCTGCTATGAAGCTCTATGTAACCTCCTCCCAGACCTCTGTAAAGTAGTAAGAAGGTGCTGCCCTAAGGAGAAAGGATTTAAAATTTTTAGAGCTGCGGGTATGTGCTGATGATAATTCCAAGATGCAGTCTTGTTGGATACAGCTTTCATTGGGTAATACCTCTTCTCTAATTTGCTGCTAATTATGTAGCTGACCTTTTTGAAAGCATCCTACACACACCCTGAGGTGAAGCTAGCAATGCTACACTTACCAACATTTTTCACATTTAATTTATTTTAACATTTTGTGATGCTTTCTTTTGTACTGCCACGCTTGTAAAGTATTCTTCATGCATGAAATATAGCTACTTTTTTCACCCAAGTATGTGGTAAGCAGTGTGTCGGTGTAGGGTGGATACATACCCCCTTCATCCTTCTGAGCTATTGTGAAAACACCACGTTATTTTTTAACATACTCATTGTAAGTACCTATTAGTGTGCGTGTATGGCTCTGTACAGTAGGTACGCTGTATTTACCAAGTAAAAGTTGCATACAGTAGTTGCTGTGTGTATAAACTCACACATGTTTGCACCGTGTACAAGGTAGTGATGCGAGCTCTTTGCAGTTCTGTTGCCCATGCCATTTCCCACTTGGGGCAGCCACTGTTTTATAGGACCTTCAAGCCGTGAAGGAGGGCAAGTGCTTTTTCCAGAGCTGCTGTGGTGTGTTAGAGGTACTGAGCTATGAAGGAAGCTTCACGCTTCCTATTTTAGTCTGGCTGAAGCGACTGAGCCTGGTCTCTAACCACCCCTCACTTACTAGGACGTAACACTGCATCTGCGTGTGCTAGCACAGGAAGAGATGCACCACTTGTAACACGTGGCCCACTTTCTCCATCCTAGTCCCAGCTTTGTTATAAGTACTTCCAGCTGTCTTTGGACTTACAAAGCCAACAGGTTTGCCACTTCATTCAGATATCCCAACAGTCCTGCCAGTATTTCAGAGGAGTATATAGTGTACCATGGAAAGGATTGTATATGCATCCTTCAGACAAACAATTTCCCTGTGTCCTTGCATCCTCAGAGTGGCGCTCCTGAAGCATTGCTGGCGTTTATTTGGGTGTGCTTTTAAATTACTGTATCATGTAGTAGTTCATCAAGTGAAATCATTATACCTAATGAATTGTTTCATAAAGTCTGTTGCAAGTCAGTCCACTGTAGAAGTACTATAATAAAATATAGTTGGAATAGTGATATACTTCAAGTGGGAAATTTTTCCTCATTCAAGTCATAATGTTCAAAACGTAGGTCCTGAGGTGGATAATTTTTAAGCGTCATACAATTCAGTGTTGAAACAGTTTTCAAATCTCACTGTCCTTTATTAGAAAAGCAATTTGACTATATTTTCCAGTACCACAAAGATGGATAAATGAAATATTTGAGACGTATTTTCAATTTAAAATTTTGTATGAACTGAATTTTCTCCTTTTGTGTACTAAATAATGCTTACGTCAAAAACCTTAAACAAAGGTTTTACATTTGCAGTGCAATATATATTTTGCTTTATGTATGGTTCCACTGGAATAATTATTGGAGATGAAATACTTAAATGTGAATAGAAATTGTGCTGTTTCTCTGACACTGCTAACTGTTTCCCATTTTGAGAAGGTTTGCTGTTGGTACAGTTACAGCCTGATGAATTAGACCTCCACTGGCAAATTAAATGATTTGTAACCCGAGAAAGAGAAAATTCCTGCATGTAAAATCTTTGTATAACAAACGGGAGATGCAAATAGTAATAGAGAGGGGTATTTCTGGATATTATCTCACTGGGATTTAAAAATGGTACTTCGTTAGTCTGCAAGCAGCACTTTTTAAATGAATGGTTGTAGATTTGTAAATATGTAATGTTTAAATTTTATTTACCAAAAACCAGTATGTTGGATGTTTGCTTTGGTTTGTAGTTCCTTCAAAATATGCAAAGTCAGTGTTCACAATGTTAAGGTTTTTTTCTGTCTCATCCGAAAAAAGAAGTTTTACAGTGAGTCAATAAAAAGCTTAAAACCTATCCTGTTATTTTCATTAACGTTTTATTAGATGGCTGAGAATGACAAATGTCTGCAACTCTGAACTAGGTTGTTTGCTCACATGAGGCATTGTTAACAATAAACCTTTCAGGTTTGTTGATAGTTGATGTCAGTGGCATTTTTTCATAGTGGTTATGTAGAAGACAGGGCTAACTACATGAGTTAGTGCTGGATATAATAATCTGTAAATTTCAGAGATTAGTGTCGGGATGAAAACAAGACTCAAGGAGTTCAACTT
The DNA here is from genome assembly GCF_023634155.1 of Falco peregrinus. Taxonomy (NCBI): domain Eukaryota; kingdom Metazoa; phylum Chordata; class Aves; order Falconiformes; family Falconidae; genus Falco; species Falco peregrinus. The sequence goes on along the minus strand of NC_073721.1, from coordinate 124,729,086 downwards.
CTTGCAGTATTTCTGATTCCTGGTTTTTATTTGTTTCTGATTTCTGGTTTTTATTGGTGGCAATGTGATATTCTAACCCCAGATATGTTTAGCCTCATTACAGTAAGATGTAAATCCGTGTGACATCACACTTGTACTGGTGGCACTTGGTGTAAATTGTAGGGATTGTATTGCAAGATCAGGTACAGATTTAAAAGGGGCCGTACGGGTAGCTTTCAGGATTGCTCCGCAGCTCTCAAATCCTGTGTTCTTCTGCATGCAGAAATAACTCTTACTGCTTTGCTTTTCCCTTGAAAACCGTAGAATTCCATTTCCCATGGTCTTAAGAGGGCCAGCAAAAAGCATTTCCCCTGAAGCGCATCACGTTGTTCTGTGTACGCTTTCCTGGAGCACCAGCTGCGTGTGCTTTATAGTGGCATTCACGGAAAGGATGAAAACTACCTCTGCACAGGGGAGTCATGGCAAACAAGCTGTAGCACAAACGGTGGGAACTGCTGTGCTCTCTGCTTATATGCAGTTTGAGGGAGTTCACTTCGGAGATGCAGAATGCGTGCCTACCCAGTGATTTTAAGCAGAGTAGTTGTCTAAAGACCTCTACGGTGTGCCTTATTCCATTCCGCCTGAAGTACCATTCATTGATTTCGGCGAGTTTGGGCAGTTTAAGTAGTTTAGACTGTGTTCCTGAAAATATTTCTAGAGTGAGTAAATATTGTGTGCTGAAAATCAGGTCCATTAACTTGAGGGAATCAACCATGCGTGAAAACTTCATGCATCTATATCCTGTCAGCCTTTCCGTGAATGCCTAAACATGTATGTTGTTTGATACCGGCCACTTCATTATCTGATCTTTCCTGATCCTGAAGAAAAATAGTAGAGGCTGACATACCACTTGAATTTTTTTTTTTATTAGTATGTTAAAGATACTTTATTCTCAGTAAGTTTGTTATAATTCTGGTTGCTTTTTTTCAGTAGAACAATTGCTACCTTAAATCCCTTTTGATTCTGATGTCTGCTTACATACAGCCTGGAGCATCCAAATGTCATACAGATACTGGGCAGGATATTATCTTGTCTTCTAACATCACACTGATGACCAAGAACACAAAGTAAAGCGCAAACATAGTGAAACCCAGTAGTTTGTTCATTTTCCATTTACATGAAGCAATTGAGATAATCACAAATAGGAGCATGAGAAAAAGGAGAACAATTGCACAAAACAAACCATTGCTACTGACTGCAACTGGACTGAGCCCATTGAAGACAGAATAAAGGAACCAAGGAACTGGCAAACTGCAAGTAAAGGAAAAGTAATTGAAACAAATGTTCTAAGGCAGTTCATTTTCTGCATTGTAACTAAGCAATTTTTCCAGACTGTTACAGAAAAAAAATGCATGATTGCATTCAGTATAACTTAGCATAAATCTAAAACTGATGTTGTTCACGTCAAAAACTGCATTTGGATAATACTTGCGCTATTATAATGCAATCCAAGAATCTAAAAGGGGTTTTACAATAATACCTATGAATTAAGTGTCTTAGCAGGCTATAATAAAGAAATAGGTCTGCATACTTTATTGATGAAAGATACAGGTGTAGCTACGGAGCCTTGATTGCACAGGATCTGAATGGCTCTGGGTGACTACAGATAAGTATCCTGTCTGTGAATCTTTGATGTTACCCAAAGATTTGTTGCATTTTTATCTTGAAAAAGCAGTAATTTTCTGTTGATTCAGAATTGGGTGGAAATGGTGGACTGACATATAAAAATCTGTGTTTCATGGCTGGGTTAGGCTTAAAAAAAAAAGGCAACTGGTTGCCCAGCTGCCTGTCATTTAATTACAGCTACGACAAAATTAAGACCATGTTTGAAATACACCTAGCTTTGTGTTTCAGAAGAAATGCAGCTTTTAGGATTGAACCGAATACTCACCCAACAGTGATGTCGAAGATATTGCTGCCTACGGAGCTGGAGACAGCCATGTCACCTAAGCCTTTGCGTGCAACGATGACACTGGTGATAAGGTCAGGGATTGATGTTCCTGCTGCCAGTATAGTTAACCCCATAATTTCCTCTGATATCCCAATTGTTTCACCAACCTAATAAACACAAAGAAAGTTGGGTAGGACTGTTAGCTTTGGAATGTGGAATTTAATTGCTCTCTGCAGTCTTTTAGGTTTTGTGCCGTATTTGAGTTAAAATATTCTGAATCCCCTTAAAGATGGTAGCATTTTTCTGCTTTACAGGATAAAAAGTTAAATTTAGTAGTGTACATTGATCTCTGATTTGTTCTGTAGCATAGGGCACCTGATCACTTGATCATCTGATCTTAGTCTTGCCAAGACTAAAAGCAAGGTCAGGTTGGTTACAGCGCAACTCCTCTGCCTGAAGTTCACCTCTTCTGGATGTCTTCTGCCTCTCCAGATTTAACATCAGCTGTCTTAAGATGTGAGAGCTTAGGGAAATGACAGCCTGTGGATTTATAGCATGATCCAGCTGTACTGCAAATGTGCAGTAGATCACTAAATACAAATTGTGGGTGTGATTTTTACAAGATGCAAGTATTATTTCCCAGAATACCAGGTGAACATTAAGGCAGTGGGAGTTGAGATCATTTAGCAGCTTCCAGAACCTGTATTTTCCTAGAATTTCAATTAAGGGGTAATTATGTTCTGCACAGAATCATTCATCAATGAAGAGGCAGTATTAAGACAAATCTTGATGGCACTTTTCCTTTCACAGATGCACAAATTCCCTTGGAAGCTCTCAAAAAAGAATGACTCTTTGTCAAATTGAAAAGAATGAAATTGAAAATCCCCTTTTGGGTTCTAACAAAACAAAGTTTCTACTATTTTGATGGATGACTGCAGCTGTAATTCATCAGATAAAATGCCACAGCAACACTGTTCCCTCTCTCTCCGTATACTTGTTCTGAAATAGTCTTGTTTGCAGAGAGAAAATAAACCCCTCACCTGGTGAGCCCACCACACCATGAGGTAAGAGAATACAGCAATCCAGATGATGGATCCAAAAAATGTGATGACAAAGAATTTTTTGGAGTCCTGTTAAAATCATGTTTGAAAAGAAAGAAAAAAAAGAAGTTTCAGGAAAGTTAACAATCTCCGATGAAGAGTATTCACTTGAAACACTTCACTGCAATCAATTGTTTTAACCTGCTCTCTCTAATTGCATTTGGTTTTTGTCAGCTTGATTAGATGACCAGTGGTTGCTAGTCTTTTGTGGCTTATTAAATTCAGTCTCTGGAACTATGCTGTGCTGCAGCTGAGGATCCTCTCCCTCTCCCTGCAGCATTAACAGCACTTATGCAAAGACTAAACATGGAAAAATAGAACTGGTGACTCTTGCTGAGAGGAAATCTATAGTTCAGTTAATGAATCCAGTAGCAGAAGGAAGATAGATTCTTACTGGGTTTCTAACGTCGGGCAGGGTGCTCCAGAGAGGAAAGACAATGGGAAAGAGGAAAAGGTAAATGGCTTGTTTTTTCCTAGTTTCTGGCCATTCAAGAGATAATGGCTCGTCGTTTTCATCATCATCTGTGCTGTCATCATCACTGTCTTCCTCACTCCCAGAGCTGCTGTCTTCTGAGGTGTCACTGTCTGATGAGGACTGTAGATCAGGGTGGGGGGAAAAAACAAACAGTATGTTTTCACACTACCAAGTTGCTGCACAGCAGCATGGCCTTGCCTGGGCAGAGGACACATTTGTAATGTGGCTGAAGGCAGCCACAGCCTCGGTCTTGCTATTGTGGGACAAAATCCAGGTGTGCCCTAGCTGGGTGCCTGTGTATTATGTTAACCAATCTATATCCGTTAACTAGAATGAACTTTTAGATGGGTTTTTGACACAAATGCAGCATTTACTGCGCATCGTTGAAAAATCTTTTCTTGTCAGAACAGCTAAATCACATTGACTGAAAGGAGGGATTTGGGAAATAAACCAGAAACATCTACTGGTGAACCCAGGACAGGCAGACGCTCATATCTTCCCTTGTGTTGGAGTATCCATGGGACCTCTGAAGAGTGACTTGAGAAAATACTACATAGTGTTAGTTGGTGTGGCGTTTGGAGCTGATTTATGTTTGCAAGCTGAAATGTTTCAGCTAACACTTTAACATATCTTACTGCTACACATGCAGTCTATTTATAGTTGCCAGTTAGGGGAAATGGGTTGGGTCCTATCCCAAAAGCTCTAGAGAGGGAAGGAGTACATACGAAGTTTGGTCTGGACTGAGCGCTTGCTGCTTATGGTACTTTCGATACCTGTCCATCTTGCGGTGCATCTGCCTTCTGTTTGTCTTTTCTGGGTTCAGAGTCACTGGCAGGAGTTACTTGAATGGTGTTTGGTGCTGCCTTTTCTGCTAAAAGTGATAAGAAGCAGTACTGGTTTCAGTCACCTTAGCATCAGGTGGTCGCCTTCCCCTTGATCAGCAGGGAGGTTTGAGTTTTTCCTACAAAAATTTGTGGCATTTCATGTTAAACCTAGTCTGATTGCTTAGGTTTTGTTTGCCCTCTCTGTCTACCATGGATTGCAATCAGTAAAAGCTGGGCAGAATCTGGCCTGCCTGCTGTAGAATGATACCTTGATGGCTCTGTGACCTTCTGTCTGAAACTGCTGTGTGGCACATGCCTAACAGGGAAATGCTAATTATCTGACCTACAACTGATGAGTGTTTCTTTGTTTCATTCTGGATTCTGAAGATCTTATTAAAGCCATCCTTAAAAGCCAGAAAGGATGTAAAGTTTTGCTTCCCTGGTGTTTGGGAGTTTTTTTCTAGTAGAGTATGGCATTCTCCAGGGAACTGATACTCTTCAAGGCTTCTGAGAAATGACAGTTATGTGCTGCCAGACTTTAATTTCTAATCATTTGGAATAGTGCTGACATATACAAGGGAATAACTGCAGTGTCCTCTGTGCTAACCAGCATAGCCAGGAGGAACACAGAAACCTCTGTGCAGAAAAGTAGAAACTCAGATAACCCAGAGCAGAGGGGAGAGGAGAGATTGGCTCACTGCTCTGTCACAGCAAGGGCACCTTTCAGACTGCTGCAATTTAGGTTAAGGGATCCCCTCCACATGGTCAAGCTTGTAAAGTCAGTAGGATCATATTATCCCATGAATTGCACCTGGATGGGGTGTTACAGGGTATCTTGCCCTGAACTGGGTAAGCTGACCCAGTGCAGTGCCTCACAACTGCACTAGGGAGCAAGTCTAGAGGAGAGATTTTTAGAAATGCATGGCTTCAAGGTGTGCCATTTGGGATTTCTGAAACCAGGCCTTCAGCGAGTTCACGTGGGATAATTTCAGCCCAAAGTGTGAAACAGGGCGATAATGTCTTTGGAATGTGCACAGCTCTCTCTATGCACTAACAAAATTTGTGGAACATATCACAGGATGAAAATTCTTGGTTCAGTGGAGTCAACATGGTGTCAGTCACTCACACCAAGAAGGTACTTGTTTCTTAAACCGTGATTTCCCCAAGTTTGGTCTCATTGACATAGGTGAGGCGCAACACTGTGAGGTACTTGGGTGGCTGCTGTACTGCAGCAGGGTGCTTGTGGAGGTGTCACCTTCCACACGAAAGTTTGCTTGTTTTTCAAAATCTCTAGCCTCACTGACAGCACAGACCCAGGTTGTAGCATGGCCAGCTGCTGCCTCTGAATCAGCTCAGGAAGCCTGTGTACCAGCAGGATATAGAAAAATACAAAAGCTATTAAAAGGGAGGATGCACAGACCCTTAGAATTGATATAGGCAAAGTCAGTGTGGCTTTTCTCTCTGGAGGAATCTTTTGTGCTCTTCTGCAAGTGTGCCAAACTTCCAAGCTAAAATGAAAGTACTTTGTTTTAACGAACACCTCATTTGCAAGGTCTACCAAAGACCAGCAGTGTGGCAGCACCCAACTGCTGCCTGTAATGGCCTGATTTCCCCTCTTCCACCCTTCTGGTGGCAATTTATGCTACATCCTTGTAGCGCTTTCTGTTTGGATGCTATCTCACTAACCACTCCTAGGCTCCTGTGGGGATGGTTTTTATTGCCCACTGTTAGTGTATATCGATTGATTTCTGCTGCATTATTATAGCAGCCATCTGTGACCAGCAATAACAGAAAATTTGTGTTAGACCATAGTGTTTCTTTGCCAGCCCTTGGGTGTCGGGTGCTGGGAAGGTGAGGGATTGCAGCACACAACTAGGCAAACAGCACTGACTCTTCTTGCACTCACCTTCTGGTTTTGATCCTTGTCCAGCCAGAGTCTCTACTTTGGCCTTGGCTATGTGGCTCAGGATGTCAACCCTGTCTTTAAATTTTGCTGTGGGTGAGAAGGATGCGTTCATCAGCAGCTGCCAGCTATGCAAAGGCCCCCTTTACCCGCCTCCCCCCAACACACACACACTCTTGTCCCTTTCCTCTTGCACGGGTTGCAGTCAGCACTGACTTGTGAGTCACCTTTCTGGCTGTGGCCCTGGATTCTGGCTGCCGCTTGTTGATCATAGCTGTTACATTTAAATGCTTAGTACTATGGCAATTATGCCAGCAGTCTGACATGGAACCGATACTTTCATATTTAAAAGAGAATCAAGAGGGAATGGAAATCTTTTCCAGTTCAGTAATACAGAGGATATCTGTACTTCATAGGAAGCAAATGCAGAAAGAACAGAGGAGCAGTTTCAATGCAATATCATTTTGTTCTAAAAGGGCTGTTGATTTTTTTCAGGCTAGATTGTGTGCAAGCTAAAAATGAAAGCTTCCTTCTGACATGTGGCTGTTAAAGAGGCTTTACTGTGCTGCTTGCAGCCTGGCGACCTGATGGTAAGGAAAAATTAAAACCTTTTGCATTCCCATTAACTGGAAAAGTACTGATTTCTCTAAGTACGAATGAGTGTCTCCCCTGCTGGACTTGATTTAAATTCCTGGTATCCAGGTTCAACATGACCCAGGCTACCCGAGAGATCATCTGCACCAGTGCAGTGTCCAGTACTGTATTTCTGGGACTGCTGACTTTCACTGTAAACTATGCTCTGCTCCGCTGAGCTGCTTTATTATTGTTTTACAGTGAGTTGTGAAACAGTGTGCGTGTCTTCAGTTAGATGTTGTGCTCAAATATCTTAACTCCTGCTCTCATTAAAAGTGAGCAAATCATTGGCTCAAAGAAAAGCTTCATTTTGCTCCACTCTATATCCTCTAGTGAGCTGCCTACCCATTGACGTGGGTTGCAGGGTTTGCACGTGGACAGTAGCCACAAGAAATTGGCCATGTTATGCTTGGCTTGTGTGCAGGGCTGTAAATTAATTTCCTCTGAAAGTTTTATCACATCAATTTAATCTACTATCCTGTTGACTATGAAACCAGAACTTGCTGTTGTCTTTTGCCTCAAGGGCAGGCCCTGTCACTTTATTAATCACCATGATACTGAGTTAATATATATAGCAGGTCCGAGGCCTTGAGCCCTGCAGGCAGATTCTGATCTGAACCTTGTGAAAATCAGTAGACTCTGGTATATGTCCAATAACTGGGACCAGCTCAGACATTAAGGACTCTGGGGTGATTCCTGTTACCATCTGACAGAAACATTTTTCACCAACTGGGATTTCCAGTGAACATTAGAATGGCTGGACAGAGATGAAACAATGAGCTCTTCTCCATTAGAAGGCTGGCTGGGACTAAGGAGCCTGACTCTTCCATGCTCCTTGTCAATATTGAAGCCTACCATGGGGAATGTGAAGCGCTTTGCTTCGTTCCCTTCAGCTGATGCTCAACATAAGCATACCCATTGGTGCAGGACAATGAAGAGGTGACCTTTTGCTCCCAGTCTGCTCTAACCACTGTGCAATGCATCTTTCTGTTCAGCTTTTCCCAGAAGCTATTGCAAAAGCTTCTGTCAGCAGGGTCAGGGCGGTCAGGCTCAGCCTGAAAGAGATTATATAAATTCAAGCCCCTGGCTTCTTGCCCTTCCCTAGGCTGCAGGCTGTGAGCGCCAACCTGAGCGATGCCTGTGAGCATCTCTCTGTCAGGATAAACAGATTAGGTCCAGGCCACTATCCAGTTCTCATGAGATCAGCCTCATTTAAAAAGGTGTTAATTCCTCTGACACGCAATTCATGCAGGGTGGGCTGAGGCTGGAGGAAGAGCTGGCTATAAGCTGGCAAGATCTGCAGGTCAGCATGGGGAGGAAGGATATCTGTCAGCTCAGCCCTTGCTAGTGCTGGGGATTAGCTGAGCAGGGCAGGGTGCTGGCTGTTTCAGCAGCCAGGGCAGGGTGCTGTGGGTGCTGCGCAGCCCTGGGTGCTCAGCCCTCACTCAGCAGTGCAGTCCCTGGGGTGTTCACTGCTGGTAACTGCCCCCTGGTCTGAAAGCCCATCACACAGGACATGCCTGTGGCCAGGGGCCCTGAGATGCTCTTCAGGAAAATTCCTGTCCTGTGGATTGACAGCATCCCGACTGGATTTAAGGTGGCAGCTGAGCTTCTACCTTTGTTTAGCCCTTATGTTTAATCAATTCTTTGGCACTAATATTTAATCTAAAAGGACTAACTTACAACATGAACAGCAGGAAGGATTTTTTTTCTTTAAAATTTGGCATGAACCTGGAGGATTTGGAAATTCTGCTGTCTAAAAGTAGAAGTAAAAAAAATAATCTCATGATTCCTTTTGCCCCTTTGTATCATAATTCTCTTAAAACAAGTCATTGAATGCTAATGAAACAAGGAGAGGCTGTAGCTGCTTTCAGTCTTCTAGCTCAGCTCTAGCCTGCAACGCTGCCTGCTGCTCTGTTCTGGTCTAATTTCCTAAATCGTTAGCTTGTTAACTGGGGCATACTGAGGGTAGACAGCTCTGACAACCTTGCTGCTGGAGCCTTTTTCTTCATTTAAAAGTAGGCTTCTGTCTTCTTCCTTGTGTGATGAGAGTTCAAAGAATAATCCAATGGTAAAACTGGAGATTCGGAAATGAGAACGTTCCTCAGTCTTTCCAAAATCCTTCCTCCCTTTAATTCCCCAGCAGTTCCCTCTGGTGTCTAACTTTAAAAGATCTCACGCTCTGCTTCTACACGCTTCCAGAGAAAGTGGGGAAAACACCAAAGTTGCTAGAAATTCCTCATTAAAACGAAACAAAACAAAAAAGGCACTTTGAAAATAAAAGCTTCTGTCAAAAACATAATTGAGGATGCAGTGTAAATGTTAGAACATCTAAGTAAACCACCTAGTCTCCTGTAGACAGAGGAGAAGACTTAAGTAGTGATCCCTTCCTAATACAAGGAAAACCAAACATTCTGAACTTAATCCACTGTTCAAATGAGAAATTCTGTTTCACACAAGGGGCATAGCATTAGAAACAGTGAAACAAAGTTTGTATTTCAGATTTCTACTGTATTTCTAAGTTCTCTGCCTCTGCAGAGATCTGGGAGTTAGTTCTGGAGGCCCAGTGCTGCCAATTTTTCCACATTTTGGGCCTTGCTGCTCTGAAGCTGCTTCTGTGCTGCCCAAATAAAATGCAACTGCAGCAGAAAGAAGGAAACCCTACAGAGATCTTAATTTCAGTAGGTTAAGTTAGGAACTGCTGAGCAATAGTTGGCAACCTTTTTCTTTTGTAGAGTGTTCTTTACCACAGCCTCTAAGTGCTGATGCTACAGGCATTGGCAAGAAGGAACCAAGGACCCTTGAGGAAAGATAAATTGCTTTGGGATCATCTTTTATGTTGCAACCTAATTACAGAAATGTGTCTGGTACAGACAGTGCTGCCCATGCTGCAAAGAGGACCTTGCTGGTGATCAGTGGGAAGCAGGCACCCAGCTGTCCCAAGGGTACCAAAGGGCTGCAGCACTAATAACACAAATGCAGAGCTTGCAGACCTGATATGCCTTGGTGGGTTCAGATTCTTTTTCAGTCATCCTGGGGAAGTCACTTGATCTTTTTGGCCAAGATCTTCAAGGCACTTAGGTTTCTCAGTCCATTCATAAATGATTCATTTTCTCCAGACTCCCTTTCTTTAGGGATAAATTTATCAGGGTAGGGATGCACAGGACCTTGGACACTGGCTCCTTGATTTTGAGTGCTGTGCTGTCATAGCATCGGTAACTTTCTTCATGGGTACCTTTTCTAAGGAGCTGTCTCTGTTCCGACAGTGTTGAGCGGAACAGGCATGTACCTGGGGCAGATTAACCTCAGTGGCATTATTATAGTAAATGGTCTAAGAAATAACAACCTTTTAGACAGACTAGCCCATCCTCGCACCATCCCTGCTGTATTAGACTGGTAGTAAGGCTATGTATTAGGTGTATGTGGTCACACTCCCATCTAGTGGCTGCCGCATGCAGCGACAGTAACTTAAAAGTCTGGCTGAAAAGAGGGGAAGTTGTCCTTCAGAGAAGATCCAAACTGCTACCCCCCACCCCTACCCTGCCGCCCCCCAGGCCTGTTTATTCAGTATTCACAAGTCGTGGCAATAACAGCCTCTTTAGCGAGGCTAGTGGCTTACAACCGCATTGAAACCCCCAGCAGCGTATTCTGGGCAGAACTGACTGGGGCAGCACTGGAGTGCTCTCCTTGGCCTGGGATGGCAAACCCAGCACACACACGCACACCTGCCCCCAAGTCCTGCTGAGGTCCCAGGGCTTCACCAGGGCACCAGCCTGGACCAGAAAGCCAGGTGTGTGCTGGCCTGGGATGGGCAGATGCTGCACAAAGACATTTACCTCTGTAAATCCTGTACCTCTGTACAGGAAGGTTAAGGAGGTGCTGGAGGGGTCTCTGAGTGGCAGCACTCCCTCAGGTCTGGCACTTTTTGATGCTAAAGGCAATGGCATGTCCTCTTAGAAGTTTTTTGGTTTATCCTTATGCTTTTGATATCACCTTTTGGGGGGACAGGAGGCAAGGGCAGTAGGGCAAATCCTGATGAGTCTGGCTCTTGTTAGGCTACCATTAGTAACGCCATGGGTGCCTTCATGAAAATTTGTCAAAGCAGACACTTATCTGTCTTTCTGTCCTTATCAAGCCTCCTTTGTTCTCTCCATCAGTTTGTGCAACTGGGATTTTGATCTGGAGAGTCCTTTTTGTAACCTCTGTGATAGACTGAGAGGTGTTGATCTGCTTAGCTTCAATCTCTCTTTGAATGCACAACAGATAATCTCTTTAGAACAAGTAGGGCAGTGGAGGTGCAAGGCATGTGCTGAGCTAGGAAAGAAAACCTAAAAAAACTCTTTTTTAATATGCTTCATCATTTCTTGGAAAATGAACCTCCACACTGTGTTTGGATTAAAGTTGATACAAAGCGGCATGTTACAAGTTTGTGTACAAAGACCCTGGGTGCATCTGAAGATGTGGCTTCTTTGCACCCTGGGCAGTTTAAAAGAAGATGTCTTAGTCCTGAGTTGATCAACCCTTGGCCCTGGGGAGCTGCCCCTTGGCTGCAAAGGGCTATGATGATACTGCTGTGTTGCAGGTGGTTTTCAGAGGTGCTTAGTGTTGGTCTAAATCACATACAGATTGGCTTAACCATCATAAATTGGAGCTTGTTGTGTGTTTTAGATCTCAGCTGGGATTTTAACCACTCTCAAAATGGTAATTCTTCAAGGGTTTTAACTTAGTTTTCCTCCTCTTCAGATTTATGCCTCGTGAGGGGCTGTGTGCATAGCTGTGGAGGTGTATAGGTAATGAGCTCTCCATGTGTTCGTTTTCCCATTATAAATGAGACTGATAGGTTGAGCAGCTCTTTCTTGAAAATGCAGTCAACATGGAACGCTACTATTTCAAGACTGGGGTGCAGTATGAGCTAAGAAGATGAAGGAAGATGTGTGACATGCTATGAGGTGGAGGAAGCCAGTAACTCATGTTTGCTGCCCCTGCTATCAGAGAGACAGCAGAAGATGGATGACTGTGGTGATCACCACCACTTGCAGGGACCCCAGCAACAGCAGCTGCTCCACATGCCCTCGTTCCCCCTCATGCAGTAGCTGCCACCACAGCAGTAACCAGTTTGGCACAGGCAAAGTAGATATGTCATTGCCAAAATGTGAGATGTTTGTCCTTGCTGGCCATGTGATCAGAAGGGGTACATCCTGCTGTTGCAGAGCTCCCCCCACCTAACGTTATCTGTGATGCTCATAGCTGCGTTTCAAGGATCAGTTGCTGACCCCCAACACCCTGACATACAAAGGCTGTATTCCCAGATAAACTGCTCCGCGCTCGGGGCTGCAAACCAAAGTCCCGCAGATGTGGAGCATTCACTCACCTTCTGCCAGGGGGTCCAGGGTGTGGATCATGAGCTGGAAGATGGTGCTGCGCATTTGAGAGTTGTGAAGGGAGGCTGAGCTGCTGCCTCGCTGTAAGGCTGTTGCAGGCTATGGGAAGGTACAACGCACCAGTCAATAACAATTTCCTCCTCAAAACATCTCCACCCTTGGTTTGCCTCTGCCCTGAGGATGTGTTTAGATGGAGGCTGATCTCCCCAGCCCAAGGAGCAGCCTCAGCATGGATTTTAAACAGCCTCTGTGCTCAAGTTCACAGGATGGCTGTCAGCACCGACCATTCACAGCAAGAGACGTGATCTTGAGATAGCAGGCCAGCCTGTCCTTAGGTAAATGCAATGGGCTTGCACGGACTCAGCGTCAATACAATGGTGTTATAAATTATAGTAATCAAAGCATCTAGTGCTTTTAATCATAAACTTGTTAGTAACTCTGTAGGTTTATATGCTGTTTTGAGGTAATGCTACAGTCATGTCAGGTGTCCTGACTTAAAACTTGAAAGCTCTGGTGCTCTGTTCTTACAGTCAACACCAGAGTCCCAATGAGCTTTTGAATTAATCAGTACAGGTATGTTAAGTGCACAGAGGAACAAGCGACATCCACATGAGGAAGCTAACACCTGTAACATTACATACATATGCAGCCACCACATCAGATAGGCCTCTCTGTGCAAAGACAAAGGGTCAGCAATTTAACCAGCAGCAGAGGAATGAGCTCTTCAGGGTTTGCTATGGGGAAGGATACGCCCTACTGACCTCTGCTTTGGGAGCCCAGGAGGAAAACTGGCCATGAAACCAGGTAAGAAAAGTCATGCTCTGAATTTCTCTATGGCTGTTTAAAGCGCAGAGTGAATAGCCAAATCTACTCAGGAAGCCTGAGCTGTCTCAGTTTTTATAAAAATTACTTCGAGGACACAACTCAGCCAGGTGTCCTCTTAAGTAAGCTGTGGATATTGTGCCATGTATGCCTAGTTCTTTACGCAAAGTAGGCTTTGGTCCAGGTTTCTTGATATGGAAGACATCTTTATTCATGACGTGACATGGGGAGGGATTCAAAATACAATGAATTCAGATGCCTGTAAATTTGCTTATACTTACATGCAGCTTCCTCCCATCTGCTGGCTTTGTTCCATCATCTGCAACTGCCCCAGTGCTTTTCTGCATGCAAACAAGAACAAAAAGGATTGAACACCACTACCACTTCACCTGCTTTTTCAGGATCTAATGATAGCTCTTCAGGCTACTATCTGTGAGAACGTGAGAAAGCTAATACAATTGACTCTGCATGGATGCTACTGAAAGAGCTGAAGCCACCTGCCCTCCTTAAAACCATGTGGTGTCCAAGAGAAGCAGGATTCTACCTACAGGATTAATCCTTATTGAGGATGCAGGTACCCAGGGGCAGACTCAAATGGTATCTACCATCTGATTCCTGTTGATACAGGCAGCCCCAGACTTCATCCCCAAACATCTGTATCCTTACTCACTTTCTAGCAGAGGCAGAGTGAAGGTTGTTTTGGGTGGTTGTTTTGGGTTTTTTTCCAGCGATCAGCATTACTTCACATACAGTAATTTATTTTTCCCAAGGGTTAGGTCCAGCAGCTCTCTGTCATGCTACTATATCGTAGTGAGAGTTCTCTGTAAACTTAAAGTGCAGGTTGGGGTTTTTTTTCCTTCAGTCTGAAGGGCTGGATTCAATTTGTGATGATTGGTGATGTATGTGTATAGCTGCAGTATCTTGCACATCTATCCCACCAGAATGGAACACATGAGCTTTCAGGACTTCCAGCCACAAGCACTGGCTGAAAGACCGGGAAGAGGAAAGAAAAGCTCTTTCTTGATTCTGCACCACTTCAACTACCCTCACCCCTCTTCCTTTCTTTCCTTAAACTACATAGAGTACCAAGATCAGAAGGGGCAAAGGACACTTGAGTGACAGTGATGCACATCTGACTAGTAAAGCATGCCACTGCCAGAGGACAATTTGAAATCTAGTGGTTTCTGCTTGATGGTTGGCAGTAGCACAGGTCAAGAGGACAAAGAGGTGGTAAGAGAGTTGGGGAGGGACAGAGGAGGAGGAAGTGGGCAGGCACACTCAAAAAGACAAAGTCCCTGGTGTTCTGGAGACCATGTCCTGGCCAAACCTGCTAGTCTGAAAGAGTAGTTGGCCCTGGGGACACCTTCAAATACTGTCTTTGTGTAAGCAGTCAACTCTACCTTCAAAAGACAATGAGTGAAGAGGCCCTGGTCTCAGATCTGGAGTGTGTAGTTACAGCCACAAAACTCAGAGCACCAGCGGCACATAAAACCATCTCTGAGCACACACAGCTGTGGCCAGTGCATGGAAATGGGATTTGGCCATTTCAGTCTTGTTACCAAATGCTGACTGGGAGAGGTGGCAATGGTTGCTGGAGGCTGCCAGATCCCCTTCCGTGCTGCAGACTGGGTAACGAGTGATACCACCAATATGCCAGCAACACGCCTAGCTTCAGAAAGGGAAAAAGAACACTCATCACTCATCTGCAAGAGGCTTGGACAGTGCCTCTTACCAGAAGCCTTTTTTCCCTATGTTCAAAGCAGAATTTATCTAGCCTTGTTCCCAGACTGAGAATGTGTTTCTGCAAGTGCTTTTTTTTTTTTTTTAATTCCTCTACAATAACCAAGTAAGCAAAATCCCACACATCTTTGAAAGTAGATAAGCAACTGCAACTGGTATCTTCAGTAACTGCAAGGTTATAACTCCCTTTTAGTGGTGTTACCTAATTTCTTCGAATCTCTATTATCTAGATTGCATTTCCCTCATTTTATAACCATAATTATTGACCAATACCTGTATTTTGAGGTTTTGTTTGAATATGCAATTTGTGAAGGAGATGATGTTTTGTGTTGTGGTTTACCCTAGAACGAATTATTTCCAACCTGCCCTCTGAACAATAAGGATACCAACCTTCCGTATATGCTCTGCTGATGCTGCCTGCACAGCATTTAGCTTCTTGTTCAGCTCCTGCTTCACCCATTGCTCTAGGTACACGTTCTGTTTCATAGTGAATACGTATGCGGCGTAGGCAGTCAGTAAAAGAAGGCTTTCCCACCAATCAATGACACTGTCTAGGAAAAACAGGATGAGCATCAGTAAGTCTACACAGTAGAATGAGATGTCTCTAAACAAGGGCCACCATGTCAGGTAGAGTATCTCCCTTGAGAAGAGGGCACAGGTGCCAATGACAAAGAGGATATTAAACACTGCTGAGCCCACAATGGTACCGATGCCGACATTGCTGTGTGAGATGAAGACACCTATGAGGGAGGTGAAGAGTTCTGGTGCCGATCCACCTGCTGCCATGAAGGTGGCTCCAGCCACATCTTCAGAGATCTGCAGCTTCTCTGTGATCGCTCCCAAAGCAGGGACAAAATACTCATCACACACTATGGCCAAGGCCACAAATACATACATCATGCCAAAGATGTGAAGTACAACCCACCCTTGCCTGCGTTCTTCCACACTGAATAGGTCCTGGGGATATTCTCCCTTGGACTCGTATGGTGGCTTCTCATCTGGGTAGCTTTCACTGACATTTTCACGCTGTGGTGTTTTATCCACTGATGTAGTGATGGGCACAGTTGGCTCAGGATCCACATACACACATATTTTGGGTGCTGCTGTGATATTGCCTTTTATGGCAGTCTTGTTGCTGGAGAGGTCCCTGGAGGTCACTTTGACAGGGTCCACGGGCCGGGGTGCTGTGTGTGATGCTGCAAGGGTAGAGGGGCTGAACTGGAGCTGATAGAGAGAGAGGACCAACACTATGGCAAGCAAGAAAAAGATTCGGTTCTGTTGTAGCCGCCTTCTCCGTGGCAAATGCATTTCCTAAAGGTTCAAAAATCAGAGCCGTGTCCAGAAGCCACTGAAGACTTCTCTTAATCACCACTTTGCACTTATATCCACCATTGGAGTTTCTCGCTGATCTTAAATATCAGGAGTGAAGCTGCATGACACAAAATGCAGAATCCTGCAAAAGAAAAGCTGGTGTAAAAAACAAAGAATTGCAACTTTCCACCACTGACTGAGTGCTTTTCTGTTCTTCAGTAAAAAGAAATGGACTTAAATGAGTAAAGGCAGATCTAGATTCAGCTTTCAGTCTTTTTTTTTTTTTTTTTAATGACTGTAGGCTATGCTGATTAATAATCAAAGGTTTGGCTTAATAGAAAGGAGTTAGCTGAGACAGTCCAATCTGAGCTGAATTCTGATTCCACCTAATGCCCACATCCAGGAGCTATTAAGGCTTGTGTTTTTACTTGAGTCGAGTAGTTATCCTGTAATATTAAAAACTGGGTCAGTGTTCTGCAGGAGAAGAGGATATGGCTTCTGCTTCTGTCAAGGAACCTGCTTTAAATTGCTGGAAAAGATGATGCTCTGAAGACAAGATCATGCTGTTAAAATCTCCCTCCTAACAGACTAGTTATTCACCTAAGTAACCTCAACAGGAGGATGAAAACTGCTTAATGGTTCCCAGTTATGCTGCTCCATGGCTCTCCAGCCTTGCACTCCCACAGAATGCAAACCGAGCAACAGTGAGATTTTTTCCTTCAGTTTGAAAAGAGCATGAGGCAGACTTGGTAAACCTGAGGGTGCTGAGCATCCATTTGTTTCTATGACTACATCTTTTCAAGCCTTTCTTTAGAAATCAGAACTGGCAAAGTGGAATTGTAATCATACCTTTTATTAGGGGATAATTAGCATATCTTGCATAATTATTTGAATAGCTTTTAGAAAGGGAGAGAAATTGTAAATGCCAGAGTGACAGACAGAGCCTGCAGCTGTGACAGTATGGAGACAGTGATTCGGGGACAGAATTTACCCCCTTCAGCACTGCTTGAATGTTTTACCTTAGAATACCGCTCTTCATGGATATTTCTTTTTCCCCAGCATGGGAATGTTACATTATTCTTGAGCTGGATGTGAATCACAGTTTTGTAAGCCATTCTCAGATAAACTCTTCATGCAAGTTAGCACACACTTACCATCTTGCATAACACCCAGTGAAGTAATCAGCCTAAATTTCTTGCAAGACAGGCATTATTATCTTCTTTTAAATAGTTGGGAAGATCACTAAGGCAACAGTAATAGAGGGTCATGGGAGTACCTAGATAAATAGATGATATAAGCTTTGCTTTTCATATGTTAAAAGAACATAAACATGCATATGGCAGAACTGCATAATATGCATAACACATTTCACATTATTAGAAAAGAAACTTTCCTAACAAAGATAAGAGTAAAAGGAATGACACAGACAGAAGATGTATGCACACACTCCTATTTCCACACTGTTTTTACTTCTCGTCTCCAAAATGAGCTGCTTAAAAGACCTTTTGCAAGTAGAAACATATTCAAAGCTAGGACCAATTGTAAGAGCTCTCCAGCATTTCCCAACACCTGACTACCAGCCTCTTTGTTTCTCTGGCCTTTTAAATGTAGCAGCCTCTTACAAGCCAGCTCCTGATCAACTCCTTTCTCACTGGCTGGACTGTCTCAGTCATAAGAGAGCTGAAGCAATCAAATGAACCTCCACAGTTTACCTTCCAAAGATGCTGTCCAAGAGGAAGAGGAGTACCAAGGGTTGAGCGTAGTGCTGGAAGCTTCTTTGATACTTAGCAGCCAGATGAGAGATGCTGTTGCAGAGAGAGGCAGGTGAAAATGATCCCATTTTCATGATGCCTCTGTTGGCAGAGTTCTAATACAAGAGAGGGTCAAGTGTGAAGGACACATTGCTGGAGGAATAGCTGATCCAGTTTAATACCTGCAGTACCTAAGAAGATTAATTAGTATTGTATAGATTTGGGTCTATCTCTGAAGCTAATATCTTTGTCTGCTACTATAGGTTATTCTCAGTCTGAGGGCAGGCGATTACCTCCATTCAACTATCAGATGAAAGCACCAACTGAGAGACATGTATCATTGTCACAGCACCTAGGGAAGAGAGCAGTGGGGGTAAATCACACTGTTCCTCTGCATGGTGCAGGGGTCACTTGAAACAAGACAACTCGCACATAGCTTCATTTTGAGGCATCTTGTGTGGCTGGCAGACCAGAGAAGCAGCTCTGCTGGCCTTCATCACAATATGAGTCTACTTTGCAACGCCAGAGGGACGTTTAACACTCACTGTCTCCTGGAAAAACATCCCTCAGCTCCTGCACCAGGATCACAGAGGCAGAGGGATGCTGCAGGGCCCCGTGTGCAGGCAGAGCAGCCTGGGGCTGGGGTCAGTGCCCTTCCGTACAGCATGGTGCTGGCACGGTGCAGCTCCGCAGAGGAAGAAATAACAGTCCTGGCCAAAGATTCAATGGACATAAAAAGCCAATCAGCAGATTTATCGCAGGCAAATTAGACAACGGTGATTTGATAATCAGAGTCACAGCATCATGGCGTGGTGGGGGTTGGAAGGGCCCTGGGGAGATCCCCAGCTCCTGCCCCGGCTGCAGCAGGCTCTCCTACAGCAGGCTGCACTGGGTCGTGTCTGGGCAGGTTTAGAACTTCTCTGGAAAATGGGACTGCGCAGCTTCCCTGGGCAGCCTGTCCCAGGGCTCAGTCTCCCTCAGATAAAAGATTTTCCCTCACACTCAGATGGAACGCCCTGGGGGGCAGCTTCTGCCCGTTGCCCCTTGTCCTGCCTCTGGGCACCACTGCGAAGAGCCTGGCCCTGTCCTCCTGGCACTCGTCCTTAAGATAATTTTAAAGCAAACTGCTGTCTGGGGGGGCATCTCGGGTACATCCAGGCTTTGCAATGGAGTTTACTGAACCCCCCATCCCACTCCCACCCTTACAGAACTGGGAGAAGGAGGCGCACTGCCAGCTGGGACGCTGTTCATGAACTCTACGCACAGCAGCCTTTTTTATTGTACTTTTCCACAGTAGTGGCATCTAACTGAACTGCTTTGCCTTAGTGTTTGCAGGACTACAGGCTTCTCCTGCCGTTACCCGTGAAAACCCCGCTTTCCGGCCTGCCCGGCCCCGCGCGGGGCTGTATGGGGCGGGCGGCAGCCGCGGCCCGGCCCCTTTTCGCCTCGGCCGCTGCGTTCCGGGGGGACGCGTTCTGCGACGGACACATGGCGGCACGGCGGGCCGGGGGTGAGCGCCATCATTTCCCTTCCCCCTGCTTCCTCACGCCGCGCTAAGCTCCGCAGCTTCGCGGGAGGGCTGCGGGGAGAGGCTCCGCCGAGGGGGAGGGGCTGGGAGGGAGGGCTGGCTCTCGGCCGGGGTCCCGGGGCCTGTCCGCGGCCCGCGCAGGGCCACTGCTGCGCCCTGTCCTCCACCGAGGCACAGCCCTGGCCGCGCAGGCCCTTTCCAGGCCTTTACAGCCGGGTGGATATGCTGCGTGTGGTTCAGGGGAAGATTTGTTGGCTTAATCTGTGCTAAATCCCACGTTCTGTGGGGCAAAAGGGTAATTGTCGCTTCCCCAGCAGCACAGTGGGGTCAGCCTGGGAGGGTGAGACGTGTATTGCTCTGTAACTGCAGTTTCAGTACTAACGTGTGGACTTTTTCTTCCCCTTCCGTGCAGGGGATCACAGTTCATCACGACGGTAGCAGAGAGGAGTGGCTCATCATGCCAACGGTGGTGGTGATGGACGTGTCGCTCTCCATGACGCGACCGGTGTCGGTGGAGGGCTCTGAGGAGTACCAGCGGAAACACCTGGCTGTCCACGGCCTAACCATGCTGTTTGAGCATATGGCGACCAACTACAAGCTGGAGTTCACAGCTTTGGTGGTGTTTTCGTCACTCTGGGAGCTGATGGTGCCCTTTACAAGAGATTACAACACGCTCCAGGTAGAGTGTGTGAAATGCAAAAGCAGTAAGCTGTCAGTATTAAGAAAACAAAGACCTGAACCCCACGCGTGTTTCCACATCATGGTGAAATTGTGTGATTTCATATCATCCAGTGCACAACAACTTGAATTGACTGTTTTATCTTTATTGTAAGGAGAGATTAAATCAATGCATTTGAAACATTTTGCTACTTTGCAAATTGTACCTTTGCAGATAACCACTGAAGAGTCACTAATTGTATTAGAAGTGGGGATGGAGGTACAGGCTGCCTGGTGAAGCTCTTAGGAGTGGTTCTGTGACATTCATATTTTTGTCTAGTTGTTGATTTGGTCTTAATAAGTGATGCAGTGGACAGGACAGTTAAGAAAGGTTCTTAGTCAAGTGATTTGGTAGAGAGAAGGTGCTTTTAAGAGTGTGTAGTGGTTGAACCAGGGCGAGAATAAGGGATTTTAGGCCTCACAGATGTGATGAGAATTTGAGAGAAAATGGAAAGGAGAAAGTCCAAGAGGGAAATTCCAGATGAATGCAGTAAGGCAGTGAAAGTCTCTGAATCCAGTAAAAATGGTACATACATACCTGATTATCATATATAATGTCAGGATGAATGACATGTCACTGTCACAGGGCACCATGTTTTAAATACGTCTGTTGTGGGACAGATTTTTAAAAATATTCTCTGTTACGTTTGCATTTTAGCAGGTGAATGCCAGTGCATTCTCTTTGATTTATTTTCGCCTCCCTGAGATTTCATTTGAGGAATTTCTGAAAGCCAAGAATCCAGCCAGGCTCCTCTAGCATGTTAGTTTTACAGCTGCATCCTTCTTAGGATGCTGCGTTAAGTGTGAAGTTCTCATTTTAAGGAGAAAAGCTGGTTTATGGTTACAGAAACAGGATGCAGATACGAGTTTTGGATTCTGTTACTCTCTCTGCCAAAGAGTTTTTGTGAGACAAGCTCCTTGTGGTCTGCTTTCTGAATCTCTTAGAAGTTATAGTTGCTGTGATACCTGGGAGGATTTTCTAAGCTAAGTGTTTTATATCAGACATTGTTTCAGATTTTGACTTTACTGTTCCCTTAAGACATGAAAAGGATAATTTTTTTTCTTTAAAAGAGCTGTGTTTGTAGTAATATTATAGTT
This sequence comes from Falco peregrinus, assembly GCF_023634155.1. Classification (NCBI taxonomy): domain Eukaryota; kingdom Metazoa; phylum Chordata; class Aves; order Falconiformes; family Falconidae; genus Falco; species Falco peregrinus. The sequence continues at coordinate 124,707,873 of NC_073721.1, read as the reverse complement.
CCTTCAAAGTCAGCTCTCATTGTCTCATGGTATCATTCATAATTTTTTATATCTTTCCTTTTTTTATTTATTTTAACTTTGCAGGTCATATATAAGAGCATCACACTTTTCATTGTGTAACAGCACAGTTGCGTTACAATGCAAAGCAAACATACTGACTTACCACAGAACCATGATTAACTTTTCTGTTTCCTGGTAGTGATATTTCATGCAGCAGTGACAGTGGTGTTTGTCTTTACAGGAAGCCCTAAGTAACATGGATGATTATGACAAAACCTGTTTAGAGTCAGCGCTGCTGGGGGTTTGCAATATTGTCCAGCAGGAATGGGGTGCTGCAATTCCTTGCCAGGTATGACTGATTTTACTGTTATTAGGATCTAGCATATACTTGGTACTCCCTGTAAGTTGCAGATGGAACTGTAGGTGTAATTTGAAAACTTTGAATACTGTCAGGCATGCTAGTGCTACAGGAAGACAAAGAATTTGTATTTTGGATGTATCTGGAATATGAACAGAAGGTGGTCTTTATTAAAAAATTCAGCAGCAAAACTCTAGACTGCATCCTGTTCAATGTGTTATTGTAGCGGGGTGGATTATAAAATCTGCCCCTAGAGTACTTTTTTGCAGGCTTGGCGTTTGATCTGGATGCGATCTTCTGTCCTGGGAGCCTCATTTAATTTGGAAAGGGTATAGTAACCTTTCTCCTCCAGTACCTGATGGTTTCCAGGGCTTGTAACAGTTCCAGTTCTCAAGCAATAGCATGGGACTGCTGCGGAGTCTGTTTTGATCTGTCTTCTTTCCCAAATGAGTCATTTGGCATGCATCTGTTTGCGCACTCCATTCAGCCCTTGCAGCTCTCAGCCTTCTGAATTTGCGGCTTCTTATGGCAAAGTCTGCTTTTAGCCCTCTGTTTTCTGAGACACTGAAGAGCCTGTTGGTCTTTGGGTTAGGATTTCAGTTCAGTAATTTTCTAGCTCAGTGAGCTAGGAAGACGTCTCAAGCTATATTCCTTAAGGAGAAAAAGGATAGAAGTTTATTGGTTATGCAATGCTTTATAATCTTAACAAGGATAAAAGGCACCTTGGAAAAGCAGATGTTCAAAGCAAGGAACTAGAAAGATGTAAAAACCAAGCATAGATGTGGTCTGTCATTTGTGTCATAGAGCATTTTACTGGAACTTCAGGTGATGCGGTGATGAAAGGCAGTGGGAAATGTACTCTGCAGAATCTTGAAATAGTGAAAAACATTACTGGTGAGCAACAGTTCAGGTGGTAACGAGACTGCAAAAGAGAGACTGAGGATGAAGAGAGAATACAAATCCGGATGTAGCGGATATACATTGAGTTTCAGTTGGATTTAATTTTCCTTACCTCTCAGCCAAAAATAATGCCTGCTGTTGCTGTGCAGTGTTCAAAGAGCAGCGGTTTTACTACTCTGGAAATGACTGGGTCTCAGCTGAGTGTAAATAGTTCCATTATTCAGTGTAACGTATTAGCACACGTTTCCACAAGGAGTCACTGTGGACCTGCAACTGAATGGAAGAATGCCTATTTTTGCTTTAATAGTTCTGCTGCAAAATGTGAGCTTACTGCAGCTGTATTTGTTTGCAAAGAATTAGGGTAATTAATACTACCTTTTGTAGGGCTTCTGCGGCTTGTAGTGGAAGTTGGGTTCCCCTGCATATTCTACAGAAGTGGGCTTTATCTTCCATCTGAGAATAAACCTGAAGTTCTTGAGTCCAGCAGCAGCAGGCTGCTTTTTTGGCTGTATAGTCACTGTGCTTCTAGTGTACGCTTAAAAATAGTTGTGTTTATGCACAGCATAGTGTGTTTCTGGCTATGAAATTTAAAATTCAGTGCAGTTGCCTAATTACAACAAAGCATATATTTACCATGCACATAGGTTAAGTTGCAATGGTTAAATCCTCGATTTCTTATTTATGTACCTGTTTCTGGAAGTTTTACTCGCAATTCTTTCCCCATCTCAGTGGAGGAAATCCCCGTGTGAGCAGGGATTTTCGGTATAGAAGTGCATGCTGTTAGGAAGGCTACTGAACTGTGTTGGTGGATGGTTGCCCTCTGCAGACAGAAATGTGTCTTTACTTGGAAATGCTGATTTGTCCTCTTTCATTCCAGGTTGTTCTTGTCACTGATGGCTGCTTGGGGATCGGCAGAGGCTCGCTAAGGCACTCCCTAGCTACTCACAACCAGCGAAGTGAAAGCAACCGGTTTCCACTGCCTTTCCCCTTCCCATCCAAGTTGTATGTCATGTGCATGGCAAATCTCGAAGAGGTGATGTTTTTAACCCATACCTCCTTCTTTGTTGCACTGGATAGTTGTTGGTCTTCTCTGAAGTAATGAGCAGGTCAGCACAAAACATACTTGATGTTCTTGTGCTTAGTTTTAAAGTTTAGTTGACATTCCAGTGCTTAGTGTTAGTTATTTGGTGAAATGTAACTGGTATCTTTTTAGAAGTTTATTATTGCACTATTATTATCTACTACTAGCGCATTATAACAATAATCTTTATAAATCATGTTGATTTCTCCCTGGGGAATACTATGCAGTATTTCTTTCTTTGTTTATATTATTGCCTTTACTGCATTAATTACATTGAATGCTTTTTGGGGGTTTTCTTAATCTACAATTAAATTATTGAATAAATTACTTCTATTGCAAAGATGCTCAGCACTTAAAACAACAATAGCTTTATGTAGAAATGCGAGTGAGCAAAATTCTAAAGTCTCCAAGCCAGTGTTCAAACCAACTTCCCTTAGTTTTGAAGGAAAGATGACTGTTTTCTGTCTCTTCAGGTACCTTTGAAAATCTCAATACCAGCTTTAAAAATCTTCACAGTAGTTAGAATTCTGTTGAATAAAAAATGTTTAAAAAGAAGCCTATGGAGACTAAAGTTGCTTAGATTAGGTTTTATTAATAGCATTGCTTTTTTGACACCTATATTCTGTCCATCACGGAAGGATTTTCTACTTAGGCATACAATAGGTATTTCAGCTTCAAGGTCTCTATCAAGGATGATCCTCTTTGATTAAGCAGATGGATTGAAGCATTGTTTACACATCAGAATAACTGGGAAAATGTTTAAAATAAATCTCCTGTTTCTGATAAGTTTAAGTGCTTTCACAAGCATTCTTTAAGAACTTCTCAAAAATAATTCTATCTGACTTCCCTCCTAAAAATTATATTGTCCTGATGGGGATGGATACTTAACATTACCAATAAAATGTTATATTACTTAAGGCATTCCTGTGCCTTTGAAGACTGAATGCTTCTGGGATTTTCAGTTGCTTGAACCTGCTTTCGAAGCAAAACCTAACATGATAAAGCAATGTATTGGGAGTTGGACTCCATAATCCTTATGGGTCCCTTCCAACTTGAGATATTCTAGCATCATTTGTTACTAGGCCAAATGCTGCATCTGGTCTAATATAAATGCAACATAAGGAGTATGTTTCCTGAGAGACCAAGAATGTTGGTTTATTCAGAAAGGAGTGAGATAACAAAAGGTCATTATAGCATCCAGTCAGGTGCTTTTTGCTGTGTTGTGTATATTTTCTGAAAACATATTGGTTAATAAAAGGAGAGTAAAAAGAAAACTTAATAAAAACATATCACCTTAATTTTTTTGCAGCTTCAAAGCACGGATTCCTTAGACTGCCTGGAACGGCTCATAGATCTAAACAATGGAGAAGGGCAAATTTTCACTATTGATGGACCCCTTTGCCTGAAGAATGTGCAGTCGATGTTTGGGTTAGTAGGCTTGTAGATAATATGCCTTTGTGAAGGTTTCCAGTTAGTATCTGTAAAGGAAAACAAATATTATAAGAAATCTGATGATACGAGGTGTTCTAATTAAACTTTTTTTTTTTTCTTTCAGTTTATGATTTTGTTAACTGTATTTTCGTCTTGACCTTCACTGGTTAAGGTCAATATTTATTTTAGTCATTATGTAACCAAATCATAGTGTCTGTTTATGATTGGCATATAGAAGATGCTGATTTCCACAGTTGTTGTTAGTTTGCCATCAGTGTGATAATATGCTGCTTTGTTTCTTAATTTAGTGATGCTAGAACTATTGAGTTAACTGTAGTTAAAGAAACAGGTTTTGAGAGCTAAGTTAGTGTGCTTTAGGCAATATTTTCTTTTGATATGCTTTATATTTTCCTTAATAATAACTGATCATGTTCTAGAAAGCTAATAGACCTGGCTTATACACCATTCCATGCTGTTCTCAAGTGTGGCCACTTAACATCCGATGTGCAAGTATTTCCCAGACCAGAACCTTTCATTATAGATGAGGAAATAGACCCCATTCCTAAAGCAATTAATACAGGTAACAAATCTTTGATTGCTTTATTACTTAAATCTATTTTATTTCTACCTTTTCACTACCACCTCTTATCTTGCATAGTTTCTGTTTCATCCACTTTCTGCAAGGATCAATTGCTGACTGTAAATTTTTGGTATATGTGGCAATAGGGGACAAGAACATCATCCTACTTCAGCCATGTGTACCTCATAAAAGGGCTGGAGCAGGGTAGAGGCACTTTCAAAGCTCTGGGTGCCAATTTCTAGGCGCAAAGACTGTGGAAGACAGCTACAGGCTGCTTTCCGTTAATACCCTCATAAGCTTCATGGAGAGTAGGAGAGGCCTGTTGAAGAAGGGGCTGCATTTTGTGTTAGGAGTTACCTTTATCAGAAAGGCTCTGTATTATCACTCTCTATTATCAGGTGAGACAAACTAGCATCTTTCTAGAGGTTTCTCCAAGGGATCCACTAGGAGTGGAGTCAAGAAGAATTGGTGAGGCAGCACAAGTAAAGGTTGAGATTTATGAAATCTCGGTCTTTATAGGTTTTTGTCACCCTGGCACTTCTTATAATACTAATATTTAATACATAATAACTTAATACTAAGTTATTTTGAAAAACAACTGTGCAAAGAAAACCTTTCTCAGCCCTCCCATTAGTGGACAGCACCCATGAACAGCAGATAGTCCGTAGATAGCCCATGCCTGTGGCTAGCAAATGGCTAGGTACATTTCTTGGAGAGAATACACTGAATTTCACTGCTTTGCCTTGAGAGTTAAATTTCAACTGTAACATCAAAATTGCTCTCAGCTCCTCAGCAGTGCACTTGGCCACATGCATTTTGTTTTTCTTTCCAGTCAGGCAGTAGAGTGCTGTGGCTCTTGAGCTAAAGGCTGGCACCCTCAGTGTGGCTAACTGAAAGGGAGGTGATGGGAGTTCCTGCTGGCTTTGCGCTATTTGGGAAGTGCAAAGAGAGTGACTTGGTTAGATCATATACCCAGGCATCTTTTCAGATAATTCCTTTTTCAAGAGTTTCTAACTCTACTGGCAATTTCATTTCCTTGATCTGACCTGTAGACTTCCTTTTTTTCTGTGTTCATGAACAAAACATGCAGAGCTTGCATGTGAATAAGGGCACAATAGTGCTAAAATTTTGCAAGGAAGTGAACTGTGACCCATAAATTACTGCCACCAAGATTGCCTTGATTTGTTTGGGTTTTTTTTTTAAATCTACAAGAGAAAAAACTCATTTGGGGTGTGATCCCTTCTTACTTGTAGCTGCATACTGTTTAAATAGGAATAAGTGCATCAGTACCAAAATAGCAATAGCAAAGAAAAAGAGCATGTGGTTCCTCTTGGTGAGGGAGGCTTGGTGCTGCATTCAGTCTTAAGAGTTCCTCCTATCATTCCAAAGATGGGAATTTGGCTTGAAGAAAATTTTGTTCTGTGTGCATTAAAATGCAGTGTGTGGTGTGCTCAGCCCCTGAATTCCTCCCTGGCTTTAATCAAGTGCTAACTGTCCAGCTATGAGAAAAATCAATTGAATTGCCTTTGGGCCAGGTCCTTTGCTTGGGCTGTCAAGGAGAGACTGTGCTCCCCAGCTCCAGCTGCAGTACAGGTTGGAAAGGCATTGAACTTCTAATTGTGCCATACGTATATGGACCTGTGTCCATAGCTAGGGCACAACATATGTGTCACCGTGCTTCATGTAGAGAAGAGTTTACAAAGCAGGTACTCTCTACACCTCTGCCAGTGTAGAGCTGCTCAAAAGCTGCTAGAGCCACACACCAAAACCTTCACATGGCTGAGACACGTGAACCCATACAACATCTCTTGCAGCCAAGAATTGGCAAGGAAATAGTACACGGCTGAGCATGAAGGACATGGCTGCCTCGATCTTTTACCAGCAAATGCCCACGATTCTTTATGGGATGGAGCTGTATTTAAACTTCCCGTGCACATGCAAAACTCAAGAACCACAACCCATCTTCCCAGTCCTGGAAGCATGCCTCATAGGCCAAAGAGTTGATGGAATTCCTGCAGGTTCTGTGATGCCAGTTTGAAGCTAGTAGATTTGGGTTAGTCCTTTGTTTTCTCTCCTTTAGACTTTATAAAGTGGCAATGGATTGCGTACAGTGTAAAAAACCAATGTGCATGATTCTGTGTTTGTCTAGTAGCACAGTTCGTGGACAGCAGTATGTGTGTGATGAAAGTTATGTTCTCGTCTTAAAGTGTCATGGTATTATTTATAAATGTTTGTATCTTACTATGTCCTAGACACCCCAATCAATGTTGGGGCTCTGTTGTGCTACTTCTAGTCACTGCTTCAGAAAACTTGGTGGTGTAAGAGGTGGTAATGCTAAATGTACTCAGAATACGTTTAAGCAATTTCCAAATCTGACTTAAACCTGTTGTCTCTCCACAGATCTAGAAATTGTTGGCTTTGTAGATATAGCTGATATTTCTAGCCCTCCTGTCTTGTCCAGACACTTAGTACTGCCAATTGCACTTAACAGAGGTGAGCAAGTCTTGTTTCTTTTAGCAAAAACTGTTTTAAGCTTCCTTTGTTATGTCTGAGATGGTTTAGACTAGAACCACAGATTTTATGCTTCATCAAGATGCCAGTTGTCTCTAAAGAGGTGTTTGTGTGGTTACATTAAAATTAAAATCTTGAACACCAGCTTTTTCTTTTTTTGAATACTGTGTTCTTTAGAAAGTCATTAGAAGGAACGGTGTCCTTATAGCATCATCATTAATAGAACATGCTAAACCGAAAGCTAAAAATAGTAATGGGCAATGAAATATGTGGTGCTAGATGAATGTTTAATGCCTGCATCTAATTGGTTCTTGGAATGATTTGTTGTTGTGAAAAATCTGATCTTAATCACAACTAGATTGCTCAGTTGTACTTGTGCATTAATTGCTGCTCATTGGGGCCAACTATATATGTATCTATACAAATGACTGGTGTAGGCTTTGAGGGTGGTTAAGCATATTACTGACTTTGCAGCTGCTTGAGAGCACTAGCCTGTGATGAGAAGGACTTCCCTTTTCCTGTTGTTGTGGCCTTGGAGTGGAGTAAAGAGAATGTGAGATTTCTCTTGGTAAAGAGGAATGAAAGCTCCTGATATGCTTTCATCTCTGTATTAACACTCCTATCCTGCTAGGCCTTTCACCTTGGAAGATATTAACAGTTAAATCACAGCTGTATTCCAGCTGCTAAAATGTAGCAAGTTTCCCTTAATGACCACAAATTGCACAGGAGAGAACTTGAAATTCGGATGCTTTTGCTTCAGAAGCAGACATAGATCTGTTGCCAGACTCTTACTGCCATTTCGTTTTGCTTCTAGTTTCTTCAAAGCTGAGGTTTTATTCACAGTTTTCTGGTAACTCGGTTTTGTGAGTAGGATGCAATGGAATATTTATATAACATTATAGTGCCACTTTGCCCAAACACTGCATTTAGCAGCTGTTCTACAAAAGTATTAATTAACTTTTGCATGACAGAAAATACAGGGCGGTGTCTTGGAAATGTAACTAATGGTTTTGAATTTATTCTTACGTTGCCTCTTTTGTTTCCTTTTATTCTTCCTCAGAAGGTGATGAGGTGGGGCCTGGGATCACAGATGACACCGAAGATGAGAATTCAGCTAATCAGATTGCTGGAAAAATCCCCAACTTCTGTGTTTTGTTACATGGCAGCCTGAAAGTGGAGGGAATGGTGGCTGTCGTCCAGTTGGGGTATGGAGCTGGATGTCTGCCTGAGAAATCTTGGTTAACTCATTTATAAATTTTGCTTATTTATATCCGTATGCTGTACAGAACTCCGCACTGCTAGACAAAGCTGTGGGTTTTTATTTGTGGATATGTTTCTGCCAGTATAAATTGCAAATAGTGAGCCTCCCCACAGTGGGAGGGAGACAAAGACTAGGCAAAGAGGGGTGGAAGGTTTTCAGCCTTTGGGATTTGCTCTTTTCAACAGGCCAGAGTGGTATGGAATGCTCTATTCACAAGCAGATAGCAAGAAGAAATCAAACCTCATGATGTCGCTCTTTGAACCTGGTCCTGAGCCTCTTCCATGGCTAGGGAAGATGGCACAGCTTGGACCCATTTCAGGTACTGGTCACACTATTTGAATAACGCTTACACATTCAGTGTTGCGTGAATAACCTTGCCAAATCTTAGTTGTTAAGTTCGTTTATTTTCTTTTTTCTCCCAGATGCAAAAGAAAATCCTTACGGAGAGGATGACAATAAGAGCCCTTTCCCCTTGCAACCCAAGAACAAGCGCAGTTATGCACAGAATGTTACCGTATGGATTAAACCAAGTGGCCTCCAGGTAATGATACAGGTTTTGGACTTGATGCTTTACTTGGATCAGCAGTAGCCATCTTACCGGCAAAGCGGAGTCTGTGTGCGTGTTGTCCATTTAATGTAATTGCTTTATTGCTTTTCTTTCATCTTTATAAACACTGCCTCTTTAAAATGTTGTGATTAAAATGCAATCAGAAAGCATAGCTTGTTTAATGAAAGCTGTGTCTCCAGTGTAGCATCTGGCTTAGTTTATTTGATTTAGTACAATTACCATTTGTGTTTCAGCCTTTGTGAGCTGCAGTCTTGTCAGTGGTCAGGATAATTTATCAGTTAACGGTTCAGGGTTTTTTCTGCAGCTTCCCCAGCAGCTGCCAAGATTTTTATTTAGTTATTTTTCTTTTCTGCAGACAGATGTACAGAAGATCTTGAGAAATGCAAGGAAGCTCCCTGAGAAAACACAAACCTTCTATAAAGTGAGTAACATTTCAGGCTGGCCCAGGTTTCATCCACAGTGATAGTGGTACATTTGACAGGGGAACACATACTGGCTGTGTCTGTGGTATGTTCTGTGCAGGCTTGTAGGGCTCTGCGAAAACATACATGGTTCTGCAAAGAAGGAGACATCCTGGGTTTATTTTACAGACTAGTTAGGGTGAGACAAGGGGTCTGGTTTCCCTGCCACCACATTCTCTGGCAGAGTGGCATAGATGGGTCACATTTGCAGGTGCCCCTCGTGATCCCTGCTACTTCCATGGTGAACTTCTTGTAGATTTTTATGCTGTTGTCTAGGCAGAAATAAACTGAGGGATCAGAGAGGAATAGGAACACAGAGGTATGTCATTCTGAGTCTGAAAATGTCTCCTACACTTTTTTGTTACAACTGAAGCAGAGAAAGACAGAATTCTAGGCACATTTGGTCACGTCATAATAATCCATAATCTAGACTGTAGCTGGAGGTAATTGTTGTTCCTCTTATAAGCTTAGTGCCGAAGCAGTTTGTTATTGTAGCCCCCGGAGACTTCAAGAATGAATACCCTGCCTAAAAGCACATAAACACTTGTCAGTTTATAGTGAAGAAAAATCAATACATAACACATTTTGCTGGTCACTGTGGTTAAAGGCAGCAGTCAGTGAAGCCTAAGTTGGAAGCCACCTCCAGCTGGGACACGGACAAAACAGGCAGATACAATAGCTGAATGCACAAAAGCAAAAAGGAAGAAGTGGAGATTTATAGGAAGTGATCAAGGGAAAACCAACTGTTTAGTTGCGCCACTATCATCTTCAGCCTTGAAGCATTTTTTATGTCATGAGCAGCTGGGCAGTTTCCAGCAGCTGTACCCATCACTCAGGTTATTTTCCTCTCAGCAAACAAGCTTACCTTTAAGAAAGAAATTCACTTTTTACATAGAGGCTTACAGTGGCTTTAAAAGGAGCTTTCCTTCTCTGCAGGAACTTAATCGTTTACGAAAGGCAGCCCTGGCCTTTGGTTTTTTGGACCTCTTGAAAGGTGTGGCAGACATGCTGGAGCGGGAGTGCACCCTGCTTCCCGACACAGCTCATCCTGATGCAGCGTTTCAGCTCACACATGCTGCTCAGCAGCTTAAAGTGGCAAGTACTGGAGCATCGGAATATGCTGCCTACGATCATAACATTGCTCCACTGCAGACAGACTTTTCCAGTAGCAGCACTGAGAGAATGTGAAGTCTCCATTTTGGGAACTTCTATAGATTAAGGCTCAAGCGGTTCACATTTTCTTGTCCTGTTTAATTTGTAGGGCCTGTTTAATTGCTGTTTGAAGAACTTCCTTTTAAAACGGGGTCCCCTACCAGCATTAGTGCTCAGTAAATAAACAAAGCTAGTTTGTGGTGGCTTTAGTCAGACCTGGAAACTGTGGAAGGTGTCCCAAAGTCAATTACTGTGTTGGATGATGGGTGGAAGTTACTCGCTACATATTGAGGAAAGAAAGAAATGCCATCATAGACAGCAGACTGCTGGTGGCTTTTGGCCTTCCCAAAATGCAGTTACTACATAACTGAACTCACTGGTAAAAGTATCTTAAAAGGCAGCTACTATACTTTATACATCGACTTGATTAGTCCAAAGAAAACATGTCTGGGAATCACTGTGCAAGATAAGATACACAACTGATTTCAGGGTATATTCACTAACGTCACATCTGATGTGAAAGCCAGTCTGTACTGCCGTTGAGTATCACTTGCATCACAGTGCTTATGCTTGTGAAAGTAACTTAATCTCGTGACACAGGATTTTATTTGTGTAATATTAATAAAGAGTAATTCTTCATGAAAATTTAAGTTGGATTTCTTCCATTTTCATAGCAACTAGGCTGTGTGGCCTAAAACATTGACCTGGTAAAGGCTTGGCTCCCAGCTGTTTATCACAAGAGTTAAATAAATTATGCAATTTCTTACATTCAGGGAAAGAACACCTGAACTAAAGCAAAATTTGGTTGTAAATCTTTATTAATAGAAACACATTCTTTTTGAAGGACTAAAATTCAGTAGTGTAAGATCCATGACAGCTTGCACTAGGTACCACAATGTCACTGAGAAATACAGTGTATGAATACATACGGATTTCATAAAAGAAGTTTAAATGCCCAGTGGAGAAATTAAAAGTATAAAAGTGATCCTTGCTGTTCCATTACTCAGCTAATTCAATCCTTTGACATCCTTCAAACCTAGGTACAGTGTGTGCTAAGTGAAATTTAAGTGTATAAATAAAGCTTAACTCTCCTGAGTAAAGCAAGCTGCACTCTCCTTTAAGTGGGAGTCTCAAGTAACCCTAAAGAGAAATTGTATCATGCCTCCTGTCAACAGAACGTGGTTTGTGAAATGCAGCATGGAGCCTGTACCAGTTCTTTGTTAAAATCCCCTTATAACAATATTTCCTTTCCTTGACAGTAACATTCACTGGGTCCATTGTTTGTTACCTTTAATATAGAAAATAATTTTCTGGAAGATTCGTATTGTTTTACAGTAGAAAAAGACAAATAGTAACATGGCACCAAGCTAATCTCAACTTCAGCGCCTGTTCTGGATTGCTGGCATTGCTTTGCGTTGCCCTGGGGGCAGTGCAGTTGTGAAGCAACCTGTTCATAACCACAGCATGGTTTAGAGCAAACTTGTTGTGCGTTTTATAAACTGGATTGCAGAAGGGCATGCTGAAATACAAGTCAACTGAAACAAAGGTTTCCAGCTGCGAGAGTAGATAGATGACCTGCAATGTGTGGGAAGTTTCTCTTCTTTTGTTGTTGCTGTTGCTTAATGTAAGCACAGAGGAAAGTGTTCCTTCAAACCCTGTGTGGGATCTCCGTAAGATTTCATGCATGCTATCTAAATAATACACAGTTAATTACTTGATCCACTACGCCATCCCACCAGGGGCCAGCCAACAAAGCATATACACCCACTTCTCCACTGCATCCCTAAGCTTAAGTAGAAAAGCAATCTTTACTGCCTTTCTGAAGGCTATAAATACAGGAGCTACAGCCCTGCCAGGAATGATCAGAGGAGCCTGGTCTCCCATGACAGTTCCACGTTTTCCCTTTGCATGGGTGGGATGGAGTTCTGTTTGGGTCCTTGCTAGGAGAAAGCTGGTACCTGTGCTTCCTTGTTTTGTTATGTTTCAGTGCTTGCATTACCAAGCAGGAGAGCATTTCTGACCAGGTCACAGAGTAGCAGCTTCCTTTCCCTAGTGACTGGATAGGATGTGTTGCTACAGGAATACACACATTGCTAGGGTCTGCACAGTGCTCCTATTCTGTTAAGGCTAAACCAGAAACAGACTAAGGTTGTAGCACTTAAATCAGCATTAGCATCAGCATGCTGCAGAAGAAAAAGGGGGGGGGGGGGGGGAGGGGAGTATATGCACAGCAAGTTTACCCAAACGGGTTAGTAAACACCTGCACACAGTTCACAGTGGTCTCAAGACTGTGCTCCTCCTGCCACCAGGCTGCACCCCAGGAACAGCATGGGCCAGCCTGACATCAGAAGCCCTATCTGCATGCAATATTGAAAGAGCAAATATCCAATTAAAAGATAAACACTATTTCCATTTAGTGCTGCTCCACTGTTTATAAGCATATTATATGCAGATAATAGGATTTCTTTCTAATATGGTAGTTGACAGGATAAGAGTTTAAAAGTTACTGTTGTACAATGATCAATGCCATGCATACATGATTGAAAGGGAACAAAATACAGTATGTGGGAATGGTACCTGATTCACTATGAAATCATGTAATCTAGCGTGATCATGTAATTTTACAAAATTCTTTACATTACAGTGGGTAAAACCGTAAGAATTAGAGGCTTATCTTGTAATTGACATAAGTTAGATAAGAAAGCATTGCAGTCCTCTTTTACTTCATCTTTCTCTTCTTTGGTCCGAGGTGGTGTTTCCTTTGCTTGTAGAGATGACGGAAGTTCACAAATAGCCCTGAAAAGGAATGAAGCGTTTAGGTGGGACATCACTGCATCATTTTAATGCTAGATGGCTGTACCAAATTTAAAAAAAACAACAAACGAACTACCACACAAAAAACCGAGGTTTTAAGTGTATGTATAGTATGGAAAGTTAATCCAAGTACTTCCTTGCTGGGTGAGGCAGGAGTTGCTACAAAGGCTGTTACAAAGTAAAACACAATTTCAGAATGAATCTCAATTGAAGGTATGCTTTGAACAGTCTGAAAGGGAGAAACCTAGTGAAAGTTCAGTTTAAAATTCCAGTCTAGTGGGTTGTGGATACACAGACATACTGGGTATGCATACTACAAAATTAACGTAATGTTTAGAAATGTAACACCAGAAAACAGATCTGTATCAAGCACCATCCTTCTTTAAATATACTACTATTTAAAGAGCCTTCTATATTGTTTTCTGGAAAAACTTGACTTTCACGTTGCATTAGCGATTATAATGCAGTTTAGGTAAACACTGCTTTAATTTGAAATTACGTTTAGATTTCCACTAAATCATTCTGAAGCTCAAATACCATGTAAACGGTAAAATTAAGTATACTAAGCTTATAAATACATACATGTAAAAACTATTCTTTTAACCCAAGTGATCTTTTCACCCAAGTGAACCCTTGTTACCGAGATCTCCTTTTTGGGGGGCTAACCAGTGCTAATTGTAGGTGTGTTCCCCTCATCGCTGACAAATTTACATAAACAAGCAACAAGGACAATGCTTAACATTAACCAGTTTGTGTTGCCATGATCCCCAAGATGCAGGAAATTAATTTTCTTTGGAAAATATACTTAATTCAGAGGAAAATGGCCTTTTTATTTCAGTAGTGAGAAATACAATTAAATATCTTACCTAAAAACAAGGCTATAAGGTATATTTGAAGAAAAACTGAAAACTGGATTGTGATGTTCAGCGGATTTGGCAATCCCACACTAAATTTCCCTGTTTCACTGAAGATTGGAATGGACTGAACGATACAGACGGCTGAAAGCAGAAGGCCACCAACATTATCAAACACATGTAAAATATATAGCCCACAACTGTTCCAGGATATTCCCTTCTTATTTGCTAGCTCTCATTAATTACACCAATTTTAAAGCTGTTTTCTTTTTAAACATGCAGTATGATGGAAAGCAGCTAGCAGAGGCAGTATAGCAATTCAACTATGAAGGTCTCAGCACAGTGAAGTTGCCTGGTGACAGTTCTCACACACAACTGTAGCCTGCAGGGCTCATGCCACCAGTATTTACCACGCAGAAACACCCACGGCAATGAAACAGGCATAGTCTTTCCTGTGCTTCAAGCTGAGCAATGCCCAAGCCTACTCCCAGCTCACAGAAACAGGTTCTGACAGGTACAATTACAACACATTTCTTACAGCTAGAAACTGAGTGGTGATATGCTTCTTAAATAAATAAAAATTAAACGTAATCCAGACCTGTTAAGACAGAAGAGTACACTGTATAGCCCCTACGCTAGAGGGGTACAGCAAGAAGGCCACGTGCCTGCTTCTTCCACAGAGCAGTCACTCTCCAGGCAGGAGAGCAGAACCCTGTTTGTCAAGCACTACGCCTCTCAGGCTATGCTTCTTGCAGAAAAAGAATTGGCCCCTGCCTGTCCTGTGCAATGATTTACAACATAATGTCAAGATCTGTGAGCTGGTGTGAACCCAAGCTTGGCTGGCCGAGTCAGGGCCAGCAGACAGAAGCAAACAACGCTGCTCTGGATCAGCAGAGGGAAATGATCATTGTCATCCTGTGCCGCCTGCATAGACTGCAGCACGCTCTTGTCCAGTTTGTTCATGTAACCTTTTGTTGCCTTTACTTCCCTCCTCAGTGCCCAAAAGGAAGACTTCTTTCCTTGTCCAATCAAAAAAAGTATTTGATTCAGTAGGACAGATTAAAATGCTTACATCTTGTTCAGCTCAAAGCAAGTATCTATTTATCTGTTGTTCTAAATTACTATTTTTAAGTCCAGCAGCCAAAAAAAAAAAATAATAATTTTGAGTTATTTGCCCAGCCTTGAATTCATTATTTATTAAACTGGTTTTTTTGGACATACCTTCTGCCAAGGCTCCTAAGGGGTAGAGAGGGATCCAGGCAGTGTAACGGAGCCAGGTTAGTGGTTTCCATTCAATACTGATGCATGAAAGCATGTAATATGGATACCTAAAGGCAATTCAGTGTGAGAAGAAACAGACAATGTTTAAAATGGAACTTACTACTAGAATTAGTCTTATATATATATATATATATGTGCTGTATCGTCAACATAATTCCCAAATGACACAAGAATATTCAAAAAACTGTTCCTATGGATCATGATGGACACATCCTTAATTTGGCAGTTTACAGAACTAATGCTATTATTCTGACCGGATGGATGGATTAACTGCCTGGCTTGCCTAGTAAACCTTTCAAAATATTTCTTTTGAAAAAGAAACAGAGCAGCTCACTTAGCAGTGGAAATTCAAAGCAAAAAACCCTCAAGGAAAAAAGCAACAGGTTTCCCTAGGTTCAGGGCAGTATTATTTTCAGACTCCAGCCTTGTCTCAGCTTTTGGCAGCAGTCTGGAAGGCTGTGATAGTCCATGACTAAAGGAGATTTTACCCTCGTGGACCAATGCATTAGTGCCACTCTTCCAAAAGGTACAAAGATCAAAATCTTCTTTAAAGAGTTCCTGGGAACAACCACGTTGTTCTGTACACACCTGCTAGAAGAAAAATCCCACCAACCTGAACAGCTCAATGATACTCCAGAAATAAAATATGAAGAACACCACAGGTTTGCTTTGCATTTCCTCTAAGCTTCCAAGGACAACAAACAAAAGAAAGTTTCTTCCAAATACCTGTTTAAGAAAAACAAATTAAGGAACAGTCACACTCTTCACCAAAAGAAAAAACAAGCTTTTGCTGTCAAAACCACACAGGAAATCTATTCACCCCTGAAACATATGCTGAGCACATCACTAACTCTGCAGCTGAGCTGTGACCTGCTTCTTAGGAGTATGCATTTTGCTCTGTATTTAGATGCAATCCAAGGGACCTAGTCTTAAATCATCTATCCTCATTTTCGTGCACAATAACCACAACCAGAATAAAAAGGGAACTGGTACCAAATCAAAATCATGTACATTTTGTCAGCCACGTCTTGCTTTTGCTGCCCTGTTGTTCCTGTTTTACCTAGGTGATGGAAGAAGACAGCCTGCCACAGCTAAGGCTGGGAAACATGGATTCCAGCCTCCTGAATAATATATTCTCTAGTCCAGTGCCAGTGAGGTTCTACCACTTATTTTAGGAGAGTCTCAACATTTGTGTAAAAAAAAATAAAAAAAAATTTAAACATGGAAAGAGCAAGAAGAAGAATCTTACTAAAATATTACCTGCACTACAGCAGGTATCAGCGGTGATCTCACTAGTCCTATTAGTGAATTCATGATCTCCATGAATGCCAGGGTCTGACAGAAATACATCATGTCAGCAATAGTGTGAAATGTATCATAGAAGGAATCTGTAAGACACAGAAAACCATTTTAGAGAAGAAATTCATTTCCATGTTCAGGTAGCTGGCACAGCAGCATATCTTTTGATAACAGGATTCTAGTTGTATTTGAAAAAAAAACATTATGCATAATTATGTAACTTCTTTATAAGTCTTACCTTAAAAGTCATAGCAGTTAGGCCAAAAAGACTGCTCAAGAACTCTGTTTCACACAGAAAGATCAAGAGCTACTTCAGTAATTACTTTATAGAAAAAGCAACAGCGCTGTACCTCAATAGAATGGGTCGTTCTTGCTTCAAAACTGAAGTATTCTGGCCAGCTCATTTTCAAAAATACTAACATTGCAGTGAGAGACACATTGTGCTGCAGCTGATTCCTTTAAAAGTAATCTTGGCAGAGCACAAGTATCATTCATCAGAATATGCAGTTGTAATTTACCAGAGGACAGTATTTTGCTATCCTTGACACCGTGATAGCTTTTGAGAGGCTTCTGTCATGCATTCACAGTTTTGTTTCCTAAATATGTCTTGCTTTAGCGTTCATAGTTCAGAAAGCATTAACACCACCACTAAAAAACTGAAACAAAGCCCCCAGCGTAAATAAAATAGCTCATATTACTTGCCTTTCCCCAAGATGAACAGTCGTACTGTCATGTTCACAAAAATCCAAGAGAATCCCAAAAACTGTACAAGATTATA
The DNA here is from genome assembly GCF_023634155.1 of Falco peregrinus. Taxonomy (NCBI): domain Eukaryota; kingdom Metazoa; phylum Chordata; class Aves; order Falconiformes; family Falconidae; genus Falco; species Falco peregrinus. The sequence continues at coordinate 124,690,544 of NC_073721.1, read as the reverse complement.
CATGATTAAGTATCCCTTCTTCAGGTGTTTGAAAGCTAAAATCAATAATAAGCACATCAGGTGAGCAGAGTACAATGGTAACACTTACGCAAAGAGTACAGCTGCAAACCAGGCTTCCTATGAGAATAAAGCTTACAAGAAAAAAGGAAGCTATTGATTGTGATAAAAGGGTTGCTGTGTGCACCGTGGGTTCTGCCCGCTTTTACCGTCATCTGCTGAGACTCAGTTCTTGCTAGTCAGACTTTTTAAATTCCTTGGAAACTGCAGTACATTTTTATTAAATTTCTAAATAGCTCACAGTACAAAGAACCCCCTCCAAGATGCACAAAGCCAGTCAAAATTTCTCTGTAAGATTTGGGGTTTGTGCATAGGAGCAACACAGCTTTCTACACCCCACCTTACACACTAAAAAGGTAGAGTTACTTACGGTCTTTTGGGACTCTTGATTCTATTTTCATTTTGTTAATCTTTTCTTCTTCCTTAAGATGAAGGATAAGGTTTTAAAGACTGTTACTGTAATTAGCAAGTGATTTGTTAACTATACTACCGCAAAGCTAGTGGGTTTAAAACTCCGCTAAGCAGCCAGTTGCTAGAAGGTTTGAATTTTCCCCTGCATAAAACAGCACATTCATCATCCAGAAATTATGGTACAGTAAAAGCTAGAGAGTGTTAACTAGGTATCCCGCCTTTGCTATGTATTTTATTCTAGTAATTAGATGCTTTTGCTGAGAAAGCCTGCTGGTTTCTGTGTTAATTCTCAGTTATTACCGTTTCTTAGAGCTGTTCCTTAAAACATTTCATGACCCACCAGTGACCTGAAGGGAACTGAGAACATCCAGCCCAGGCTCTCTGCCTGCCCTTCAGCACTGCCTTCTGGCTCCTGGCATTGCAGCGGCCCTTTCCGCTCCGCGCTAAGCTCAGTGGCTGTGGAGGGGAACAGGGCAGCATTCGTTGTAAAACTGATTTACAGAAATGTGGTCTATTCAAGTCTTTTCCGAGACGGTCTTGCACCTCCCTGCTGCAGTAAGCTGCTTGAGCTTACCAGGATGCTGGGAATGCACCGTCGGGGCCAGCCCAGTGGCTCAGGAAAGCCTTAGAAATCCCCGCTTTCCAGACAAGCAACGTCTGGGACCAGCAACTCTGGGCTCCACATGGCACATCGATCCTCGTATAGACTGGGACCCAGGGCTGCTAAGGCACAGGGCAGGGCAGCAGACCCTGGCCAGCACTGCGCTGGCGCACAGCCACCCGTTCAGATCCACGCTGCTGCTCTTTCTAGCCAGAAGCATGCCTGTTCCTGAATTCCCGCTTACAATGTGAACTGTTTAACCGATTCAGCGTGGGATCTGTATGAAACAGCAGTAACAATCAGCATGCCAGACAACTTCAGGTAAATAAAGAACACAAGTTCAAACGCAGGAGAAGAGCTATCCTTGCTTGCAGCTGGCAGCACAAGCCACACGTGCCCACAGGACTGACCTTCTCCCTCAGTTCCATTTCAGCATCCGATTCGTCTAACCAGCGGTCGAAGTCAGGAGCTAGGAAGAGCGGGCGCTTCTCTTGCTTGGTGAGTCTCTCCCACCAGTTACTCTCCTTTTTCTGCACAGTGATGTTCAGTTGCCTTTGAGTCACCCTGCATACAGGCTGAGGGCAGACACGGGAGCACACATCAGCAGAAGTCCTAAGAAACGGTCTCTGAGGCTGAGTTGATACCCCAGCTCCCCTGGTCAAGGAGGCAGGGATGACACGGACTGCTGCAGCACACTAAGTGTGCCTCTGCCACCCACGGCATGGAAGCAAAGGGCAGCCCAGTTGAAGACAGCAACTGCAGGACTTGATAAGCAGCTTGAAAGCCTGCTCGTAATGGACAGCACCCCTGAATCCCACCACAAAGAGCTAGCACAGACCCTAGCGCTAGCCTTCCTAGGCAGAACCCACGAACTTGGCTTTAGACCTTGCATTTAGCACTGTGAGCCACCCACCTCCTCTAGCCAGTGTGAAGAACAGCACTACCATCAACCACAGGTGTCCAAAACAGGGGACCCCATGTGACATCTGCTGCAGCAAGAGGCAGAATTATCAGCCTTGGCGGTGTGGTCATTGCTACCGCACAAGGCCTCTCCACCATGGCCACACTTTGCATAATGGCAAACCTCTCCAGCCTTACAGCCCACAGCGTTGTCACCTTGGGTGCCCACCCTCACTGCCACCACTGCATCCCTCCACACCTCAAGCCTTCGCCAGGGTGCTCCACGTGGGACTGCCTCTCACACCAGCTGAAAATGATGCAGAAGAGGCATGAGCTGCATTCTTAACTGAGCATGTTACACCAGCACTGCTCTGTCAAGGCCATCTGGATGCTCCTAGGACATCTGAAGGCTGTAGCCGTAATTTACAGCTACTGACGCCTGGTCCTTGTCTGTCAGAGGCTCCATCTCTCACTGGTAGCGTGACACTAGCAAGAGGCACTCATGGTGCACAACAAAGCTGAAGGAGAAAACCCTGGGCTGCAATACCTCCTGGTCTCAACCATCTCCACAGGTTTCAGAGTCCGCTGCCCTCCAGCCCCTCCACAGTGACTCAGAGTGACTGGACTTTTGGAAGGAGGCTGCTCGGCAGAGGCAAGGGCTTGCCTTCCAGGCCTGGCTGCCAGCACAGCCCAAGTCTGCCAGCACAGAGGACAGCCACGGGCAGTGCTGGGCACCTCTCCCCACACCGTGGACTAGGCAGCTGCTGCTTTACAAACTGGTGCCCAGATCCTGGAACCAAGAGATGTTCACTGTCTGCCATTCCATACCTGGCAGGAGCCACACAAGACACTTGCCTGCTGACAGACCCCAGAAATCCCCCCTCCGGCGGTCTCCTCCCTTGCCGAAGCACCAGAGGTGAACGGCGGCTCCCGGGCTGACTGCAGCTAACCGCAGCAGTCAGCCAGGAATCAGCAGCACAAATCCTGCAGTGGGAGCAGAGCCTGGAGCTTTGCCCCTAACACCTTTGAGAGGCAAAGACAAGACTTTACAGCCACCAGCAAGTAACGTGTAGGGGCTGGTCTCCCAGGAAAGCTCTCTCCTATCAGACTACAACAGGAATTAAGAAAATATTTTTGCAACAGGAGCTACAGCGTATCTGTACTGGCAACCTAAGAAATCTGCACAAGCCAGAAGCACGAATTCTCATGGTTTCCTTTTGTCAGGCTGCAAAAGCCACAAACCATGACACCGACACTCTGCAGTACAGCGTTCCCCTGCTTTTCAGTCATGGCTGCATAAGAAAACCCATTGCCAGATTCTCCCGTTAGTTTGCTACTTTTTAAATCCTTTAAAAGATTTACAACTACCGTTTACCAGCCGATACATGTAAGGCCCTGTTTCTGTTAAAGCCGCCCCATGCAAGCGCTAGCTCCGGCGAAGTGATGTGCATTGAGGCTGAGCACCAGGACGTGGGACTGCCACAGGCAGCTTTTAGCCTGCAGCGGTTACAGACTCACCAAGAAAATCCAAACAGCGTATCACGAACTTTATTCGCAGCCATTTTCAAGTTTTTCAGAAATTACTTTTTCTTTGCAAAAGTTAGAAAAAGTAAAAGTACCTACTTTAGGCTCAACCGGTTCTAGGAACTCGATCTGAAATTCGTAGATGTTGTCCCCTTTGGCACCATGACCCTGAGCTAAAAGACAAAATTAACAGTCAGTGTGAGGACCCCCGCCAGCTCCACATGCCCCACCTGCAAAGGACGCTTCACCCACAGCAATACTGGGTGGTTATTTGCAGTGTTTCCCCCTGCCCTGCCGGGAGGCGAGGGGGAACCACAGGGTAGCGGGGAAGACACAACCCAAAGCGTGGCTTGGAGCTGCAGTTGCTGGATTCGGCAGCTAAAGTTGCCACAACCCTGCGCGGCGCTGGGGAAGGGTCCTGGCTTGCAGGAAGGCAGCGTGACAGACTCCCAAACAGGCTTCTGACAGCTTGGAATCCCACCGACCCCCCCCGCCTTTGGGGGATCCAGCTCCACAGCCACGGGCGAGCACCAGGGAGGCCGTGTCTGGTGGGTCTGTAGGAGCACGATGCGGGGAGTCCCCTCCCAAGGGCAGGGGGTGCCTTCGTTTTCCCATTTCCCACACACACCAGGTCTCGTCCCTGGCAGGGCTCCGAAAACCAGCCGCGCCGAGCTTCATCCCCACCCTCCCACCCTGTAAACCGATCCTGAAGCCAACACGATGCGCGCATCCCTATCAAATGGCCCTGGCTGTGGCTCACCGGGGAGGCAGCATTCCCTAGACAACGCATCTTACAAGAAAACCACCAAACCAAGGAGAAACCCCCAATAACAGCCCAGCCGCAGCGTATCCTCGGCGCAGCCGGGGCCGGCCACGCTGCACAAGCCCCGCGGTGCCGCAGCTGCCCGGCCGGGACAAACCCATCCTTTCGGCAGAGACCTGCTTTACCTTTCAAATCCAGCGCTAGTTCCCGATGCTGAGGTTTGATAACAGTTGCAAACAAGGTCTTTGTGAAAGGAAAAATTGCTGCCAGTTATCGCCGGGGTTCAGCCGACACCGGCCAGCCAAGACATACGGAAATTTCAGGGCTATTTAAATATGGGGGTGGGTGGGGTGGGGTTTTTCTTATTAGATAAGATAGAACGTGCCAGCGCTGGGACTCAACGGTCTGCAGGCAGGTGCGTGTCACCACGGCTCCGCACATGCCCGGCCACCAAGGGCAGCGGTGGGGACAGGGCTCCCCGTGCCCGCGGCCCCCGCGCACCGGGCGGGCCAGGCTGCAGGACCCCCCCGCCCCTACCTTTGAAGTGCAGCACGTTGTCGGTGATGGCGATGTCCGGGTTCTGCAGGAGGAGCGCAGCGTTAGCCGGGAGCAGGCGCACCGGGGACACGCGGGGACCCCCGGGCGAGCACCGCCCCCCCACACCGCCAAGACCCCGCGCCCACCCCGGCGTGCAGCGGGGCTGCGCGGACGCACTGCCCGTGCCGGCGGGTGGGTGTCCCCGCGGGTGGGTGTCCCCGCGGGTGGGTGACCCGACGCCCCCCCCCCCCCCCCCCCCCCCCGGTACCTGCACGTCACTCAGCTCCACGCGCAGGTAGAGCTCGCGGTGCCGCTGCGCCCAGTGCACGTGCGGCCGCAGGCTGGGGCCCGCCATGGCGCGCGGCGCGCCGCTCCACCGAGGCGGCGGCGGCGGCGGCGGAGGGATCCCACTGCGCCTGCGCACCGCCCCCGCCCCTCCCCCCTCCCCCCCACGCCCGCGCCGGGGCGGGCCGCGCGCGCTGCGCCTGCGCACCGCGGGTGAAGTACCGCGGCTGAGGTACCAGCCCGCCCCCTCCGCCGCCCGGCCCGTGGCTACAGGCGTCCCCTCCGGCCCCGGGGGCACTGCGTGACCCCTCCGGCCCCTGGGGGGGACCGTGTGTGCCCTTCCCGGCCCTGCGCCAGGCGGCCGCAGAGGTGCCGCCTGTGTTGCACGCCATGGCGGCGGCCTCGCTGAGGGAGCACCTCAGGTGCCCTAACACAGCTGCGGAGCCTGTGGGGCACCGCTGGCTTTGAGCCCCCGACAGCATCCCTGGCAGCTTTCTACTGCAGGGGATGCCAGGCTGAGGGAACCTAACCCGCAGGGAGGTGGCCATGGCGTTGGGCCCCGTCCTCCTCCGTCTGCCACAGGCCTTCACCAAGCAGCTGCCTCCTGCAAGGGCGTGCGAGCTGCTCATCTTAACCACAGCCAAGGAAGGCTGTTAAAAATTTAGAAAACACCATGCTTTCTGTAGCCTGCCCCGTGACCACATGCCCCAACCTTTTTAACTCTTCCGTTGTAATTATTACAAGCCCCAGGACCTTGTGCCAATAAGGCTAAAGAAGGATAGGGTTGGTTCTGGTGATACTTTCAAAAAGGCTCCCCTAGCAGCTCACACAAGGGCACCTCGCCTGTGGCCTCCCACGTCGTGCTGGTGACATTCATCCTGCCCTCCAACCCATCTTGGCAAGACCTCTCCCTCACAGCTTCTAGGCGCTTCCTTGTGCTCCCACAGAGGGTTTTTCTGTGCATATCTCTGCACCAGTAAGAGACCCACGCCATGCCTCAGCTTGCCTCTGAATGGAGGATTTTCAACCTCTGCCAGCCCCTGGGACTGCAAAGCCACTGGGTAAGGTCAGGTGTGCTGTGGCAGTTGTTGCCGGGCTTCTTTATTTTGGAACACAAGCCCCACGTACCCTTTAGGGAGCAACAAGCCCCCAAGCAGCACATGGGAGGCTGTGCTGAAGAGCTGGTGCAGGAAAAACAGCCGCCGGGTCTCTATGGCCTGGAGATTCTACCTGCGCATGTCTTTAGGAGGGGGCACCTGCAGCAAAATTATTTTTTCTGGTTTATAGTGGATCAAAAAAGCCTTTGCTTTACAAAAAGTGACTTCGCTTTGCAAAGGGAAATTCAAATGTATAGAAGAAACATTTGGCTGGGGGCTTACTGCACTGGAGCCTGTGGGTGCCCTGGGCTGAACACGTGTCGCTAGTAGCTGGGAAATTTTTTTGTGTGTGGGAAGCATGTTGGTGTGGAAGTGCTAGCTTATTTTGCGGGGCAAAGGGCCGATCTTTGAAATTGAATGGTTCCCGTGCATGGGGGTTTCCCTGACCTGACCCCCGTGCATAGGGTAATGTGTGTGCGTGTGTGTGTGCCCCGGGTCCCCGTGCAAGGGGTAAAATGTTTGCCCCGGGTCCCCGTGCACGGCTGGAGCGTTGCACGTCCCTCCCCTTGGCTCCCCGCAGCCCGGTCCTCCCGGCCGGCAGGCGGCGCCCTCGCCCGGCGCGGCTGAGGCACGTGCGGCGCCGCCGCTTCCTCCCCGCGTGCAGGGGGCGCCCTCGCCCAGCGCGGCCCGGCGGCCCCTCCTGGCGGAAGCGGAAGCGGCTCGGCTGGGCTCGGCAGCATCGCCGCTGCGGAGCGCCGTGAGTACCGGGGTGGGTGAGGACCCTCCTGGGGCCCGGGGTTCCCGGTGGAGGTGGGTCTTGCGGGAGCGGGGCCGCCGCCTCCGTCCTGGAAGGAGCTGCTGGGACCCCGTGGGGTGAGGGTGGGCGTGGGGGTTGCCCGGGGGCGGCCTGGCTTTCCGCCCCCGGCCAGGCCTGCCCGCTGCTACAGGCGGTGGAGGGCCCCTCCCGGGATCAGACCTCGGCGGCAAGGGCAGGCCCGTGGCCGTTCACCCCGCTCAGGCCCGACCTGCGCCTCTGGCGTGCCCTGCGGGTGTACGAGGTGTCCTACGTTGTAGTGCTTCGCACCCTGAGCGAGCGATGGGGCGGGCTCTCATTGTTGGCTGCGGGAAGGTGGAAATGAAATGCTTCACCTAGCAGAAGGTGGCTGCAGTTGAGATCCCGCAGTGATCTCCTGAGGGGCAGATCCTCGCGTTACCCTGGGTTAACATCAGGATGTTCTCGTTTGCTCGTTAAAGTCTACGCCTCTCGGATTTTATCTTTTATTGGGAGGGAAGTTTGAGAGGTAGGTCATGTTAAGACATACCAGTATCTGGGTATAGGTGGGGAAAGGAGATTTTTCTTTGTTGGAATCCTGCAAATTAAATAAGAGTTTTGCGATGGGGATTTGAAGTCTCATTCTCAGTTTCTAATGCTGTCTGAACAGAGCACTGTTTTGTGTATGTGTTTGGACTCTCCTTCTAGTTTTACAGGGGCGTTTCATTTCTGCTGTATTTTTGTGTTGTAAATAGCTTGGACGAAAGAAAGCCTGTGTTTGTATTGTCAAAGATGGAACCAAACACTTAATCCAGACATGCTCTGCTTTGCTTTTAGCAGTTTTTGTTGAACTGAGTTTGGTCCAGAGGTGTAGGTCGTCTGTTTTTCACTCATCTGTGATGAGATCTGTCAGCTGCAGGAGAGCTAGTCTGTCAGGGAGCTTTGTCTCAGGCGGCACAGCTGCCAGAGCCCGTGCCTCAAGATCTGGTGGTCCTTTAGTACCTGTTTGCTCAATGGGAATGCTTTACTTAGTCTGCATAAGTGTTTCTGTCAGGCTCAAGCCACCAGGTTCAACCCTAGCAGTGTGCAGAACAATTGTGAAGTATTTCCATTCTATATATAGAAAGAACCCTCCGTTTGAGACTTGACAATCCTTATGCCTTGGTCTCCCAGGTAATGATCTCTGCGGTGGGATTTTATAGTTTGGATGCTTTTGAACCTGTCCTCAGATCTGGGATTTACAGTAGAAGGGCTTGGTTTCCTCTTGCCAGACATCTGGGCTGTTAATTCCAGCTCAGATATACTTTGTAGACTATACAGCTGACTGCAGGAAGAGATATCTGCTAAATTAACAACCTGTTCAGAAGGATAAGACTTATCCTGCAGATAAACCTATTTAGAAAATGCTTTTTTCACTGTATCCCCTTTCTTCTGGTATCGCCTCATGCTTCTGGAAGAGTCTTATCCGTACAGTATTTGTAATTATATCCCTGCAATATAAATCCCTGATATATAATCCCTGATATAATAATGATGATCGTTGCTAGACCCTTCCAAGCTTTGTTTGAAAAGAGATGCAAACAAACCCAAGAAATTATAGGAGAATAATGGGAATGTGGGCATGCAGTTGCCTGGGCTCATGATGTATGTATGGCTTGGTGGTTCCAAATCAACTACTAATGTTGTTTCTCCTAAGCAGCTGGTTGTTCCAGGTCGTGCTACAGTCCTAATCATCCCCTGTTGTGGTATCGGTGTAGCAAGATGACATTTGTACAGTTCACGCGGAGGAAGGAGCAGATAGGAGCTTAATGGGAGGAATTTATCCACTTCGTGAACTAAGTAGTTGGTATATGGGGGTGTGGGAAATGCAAATAGCAATAAATCTGTGTGGCTCTATGAAGTTTTTATTCCCATTCTGAAAGGATGAGTGACGGCAGCCTGTGTTCCACAGCAGAAATCTCTTTCCTAGTCCTCTTCATTCTGCTGTGGGTTCCCCGCCCCCGCCATGAAATGGTGATTTTCTTATAGCGCTTTTGCTGTGGTGTGTTTTGGGAGTCTGAAGTGAATGTTTGCTGGGCTGCTGAAAGGCAATGCTGAACCTCTGCTATTCTGTTCTTCCAGAAACATGCAACATGGCAGCAGCCATGGAAACTGAACAGCCGGGCCTTGAAATCTTTGAAACTGCGGGCTGCGAGGAGCAGGTCCAGAGAGAGGAGCAGCCAAAACTGGAACCTTTCTATGTAGAGAGACATTCATGGAGCCAGCTTCGAAAACTGCTCACAGATACGCGAAAGTATCATGGATACATGATGGCAAAAGCCCCGCATGACTTCACGTTTGTGAAGAAAAATGATCCTGAAGGACCTCATTCCGATAGGATCTACTATCTGGGTAAGCTTGCTGCGACAGCCTGTCTCTTGATTAAACAGTCACTGCAGAGGCTGTTTGGGTTTGACTGTTCTTGAGAGCTGGATGTTTCTGGTGATTAAAATGGATTTCAGGGCAGATTGGCTGGTCAAATGTCGTGTTTGTGATGGTAATGTCTCATTAGAACTTGCAATTTAATCTCTCACAGAAATGGTGTAGTTGGAGGTAACCCATTAGGCCTGTTGGAGCTGGAAGAGGACAGTGAAGTGTCCTTTGGGGCATGTTCACTAGCTGGGAGGACGGGTTACGTCTGTTCGGTCTGTTTTCTCTCACTGCCAAGTATGAGATCCCCTCTCCAAAAACTGTGTAGGTTTGATCTCCTTTCTCTTAATTAGGATTAGTGAGTAGAACCTTGTTGTCCTTCAAAGTTCCCTTCCAAAGCAGATTATAAGTGTAATTTTGGAATTCCTTTGTGTCTCAGCTACTGATGGAGTAGGTTTTCCAGGGATCTTGTGGGGAATAAATAGCAGTGTAGGGCAGGGGAAGAGTAACTATTTTCCTCAACATTTTTGGTCTTGATAATGGAAAACTTAATGTAATTTATTGTTCTTGGCCTTATTGTTGTCACTTCTGCATTGTTTCACCAATTAGTGTTCCCTTGATATGTCTGCATTTCTAAATTGCAGCTGTGCTTGCAGTGATTTGGCACTGTAAATTATACAGTGAGCAACTTTCTGAGTGGCTTTTTGGAGCAGGCCTTACGGCAGAGGAATGCTTTTGTCCAAAGCTACACTAGCTGAACATAAGTCCATGAAACACTGAGTTGAGGGAGAAGCAATGGCTAGAGCAAGGGCTGAGGAGCCAGAACCATGTTCTAGCCCCGTTGCGTGCTGCTTAGGCTAGTTGCTTAAGCTCTGATTTGTGATTCACAGAGTCTTTGTATGTGCTGTGCAGTGACATAGAAAGCTGTTGATCTGTCTCCTTTTTCCCCTTTTCAAAGGATGGGGGTCATAACCCTTGGATGATGCTGAGTTCAAACACATTGAGGGTGGGTTAAGGCTGAGCTCTGCCTTCCTGCAGGCCGCTTCCTGAGCTATAGATCAGACTTGGCCTTCCCCGGGGCACATCTGGCTCCCTTTGGGCCAATCCCCATGTGCCTTGGCAGGAGCTTTCAGAAATCTAAATAGCACTGAGGGAGAGGAGCAGGAAAGGAACTTTCAAACCTTCCTAAAGATGCATTATCTTTCAAACACAAGCTGCATCATGGTGTGTTCTAGCCAGGGGAATTAGCAGAAAGGCCCTCCTTGATTTTAAAAGCTTATAAAATAAAAGGGCCCCCAGCCTTCAAGAAGACACACATATGCTTCAGGCATCATGCAGTAAGCCTGGGTGTAGTTCCTTGTTCTCTGCCTTCTCTGTGACCTGTGTTTCTGTGAAGCAGGGAATTCCCAGAGCAAGGCTGCAGCGCAGAGACCATAAGTACTTTGTCTGGTAGGAAGGGCCCGTGAAAACTGTTCCTGGGCATCCTTTGAGAGTATTTGGATTAATAACAGAAAGCTAACATACTTTTTTTTTTCTTTCCACGCTTTCACAATAGCAATGTCTGGCGAGAACAGGGAGAATACGCTCTTCTACTCTGAAATTCCCAAAACTATAAACAAAGCTGCTGTCCTGTTGCTTTCCTGGAAACCTCTTTTGGATCTTTTTCCGGTGGGTCCTGATTTCCTTCTTGCTTCTTGGAAGCATGGCATGTACACGGACTTGGGGGTTGCACCTAAAAGCCGTTGTTAAATTTTGGAGTTTATTGTCTCAGATATTTTAAGATTCTCCTTGTACTTGGCTAACTGCAGCCATCTCTAAAACAAGCACAGCGTTCTCACCAGTGTTTGGAGTTACAGCCCTTGTACGCCATAACAGCTGTGCGCTGGATGATTCTTCCTTTGCCGGCAGAGATTGCAAGTGCTAATATGCAGCGGTTTCTCTGCTGTGAGATGCTGGGGATTGTTGAGGGAGCCTGTAGTCTCTGATAATCACTGTCTTGCAGGGGGAAGTGCTGAGTCCCCCAGAGCATCAGTCAGTGGCTTCATGACTCATGCTAGAGCAAAGGATTCTTTTCCCACTCACTGGGGTGTGTATCCCTTTTCACCTCTGCACATTGCAAGCCTGCATCAGTCCCATCCCAGACACTGTGACAGGCTGGAGGAGGTGGGACAAACCCCGTGTGGAATTAGGTGTATTTTGCCCTGTGTTATTTCCTGAGGCTGTCAGCCAGGCGCAGGATTCATGCTGTGTTCTCCTCCCACCTGACCAGTCACTGCGTATCTTTGCGAAAGTTTGCAAAAACTCTCCTGCTCATTCTAGAAATAACAGACCTTCGGTCTGATCTTTCTTAGACCAGTGAATATTGGAAATGGTGCTGGCCTTGCTATGGGAAGGGCGGCTATCTGGTTTACAGCTGTGTGGGGTCTGATCATGGCCTGCACCTACAAGTGCTGATGGCAGAGGCACAAGCAGGAGCGAGCTTGTAGCTGCCAGCACGAGTCTGGAGGAGGAAGATGTCAGCACAGCCATCTGCTGCTGAAAGCTTGGCATGTAGAGACGCTCTGACAGTATAGTAGGATGTGCAGAGCAGAGGTGTTGATTGTGCTTCTCTGCCTGTATTCAGGCCATCCTGGACTATGGGATGTACTCTCGTGAAGAGGAGTTGCTACGGGAGAGGAAGCGAATTGGCACCATTGGGATTGCCTCTTACGATTACCACCGAGAAAGTGGCACCTTTCTGTTTCAGGCGGGGAGTGGAATTTATCATGTAAAAGACGGAGGCCCTCATGGATTCACTGTGAGTTTACTCATCTCCTGTCTCACTGCAGTACTTCTTTGCTCTGGCTAGAAGCTCCTTTGGCTTGGAGTGAAAGCAAAAGGACGTGATCATTAGTTATTGTTGCACTAACATGGCAGGTAGCCTTGAGAACCCTTGAAATGTGGAGGAGTCCTCCGTAGAGCTGCATTTGCATGGTTGTAGAGACTCGGGTGGGGAATTACCAGACATGGTGGTAACAGTGACAGCAGGACAGAACACCTGATCTCTTTTCTTTTTCTTTAGCGATGGCAATAAAAAGCAACACAAAGGCTATATGCTCTTTCATGTAGTCAGAAGTGACATCAGAGGCAACTTTTGTTCCCAAGCTGTGGTTTAGAGGTCACCGTTCAGCAGTCAGTGCTGTATATGTTACAGATTGGCTGTTTAACTTGCAAAACAAGCAGCCTTTACTCTGCTGGTGCTGAAATTTGACTTCAAAGCTGAAATAATTTCTTATTATCGTAACAGATGCTTGATGTCTGTCTAACCCTGCTGTCAGGGGGAATTTACTGTACCCTGAGATGCTTTTGGAGGACAAGATTATATGTTCTGCCAACCCCCTTTTTAGGGTGCTGTTTTTAAGAGTGTGCCAGGCTTCTCTAGGCAAGCTGTCTTCTGATTTGTGGCTAATCCTCAGCACTGGTGAAAGAGGCCCTGGTGGGATCTGTGTAATCATGGTAGAAGCACAAGTTTCCCTATAAAATAACTGCATAGTTTTTTTCTGTGTTTAAAATTCCTCTGTAAACCTGTGCATTTGAAGTCAGTGTCCACATTACTGTGCTTTTAGAGACCTTCTGATAATCCAGGTTAGTTTATGTAAGTGTCTGTGTGTTATCATTGCCTACTATGCTTTTTTCTTTTTTTCTTTCAAACAGCAACAGCCTTTAAGACCTATTCTGGTAGAGACCAGTTGTCCAAATATCCGGATGGATCCCAAGCTTTGTCCAGCTGATCCAAATTGGATTGCATTTATCCATAGCAATGACATCTGGATATCTAATATAGAAACCAGAGAAGAAAGGAGGCTAACATTTGTGCACAATGGTAATGCATCCTGAATCAAAGTATCTGCATCTCCTTTGCACTTGTTCTTGCTAGATTAAATTAAGCAATGGAACTAGGGGTTCTTCTGAAATCTGGGGGAGTGACCACCTTGTGTGTCACGTTCTACATGTTTCCTCTAGTGCAGATCTTGTGGGATGATTCTTCTCCCTGCACTGTGGAATGTGGCAGAATGAGTTATTTGTTGAATGCATATGGAAGGGCTCTTCGCCTGAAACACAGAACATTCCTTTTTACTGGAACAGCCTTTTTTGTGTGGAGGAGCTGTGGGTGGAATAGAACTGGAGGAAAGTTTCTGTCAGTGAAATCAGGCTGCAGGGCCTTTTAGAAACAGTATAGACAGTTTCTGAATAGCATTGTGGCTTCTGCTGGCCCCTCATACTCGGTAACTTGGGTCCTTGCTTCTTACTCTCTCCAGCTCTGTTTTAGACATGTGTCACGGAGGAAGGAAAATTGAAAACTGTGGATAAAAGGCTTTTCAGAAGTGGATTGCGTTCTGTATTTAAATCATAACTTTGTATTTAAACTGTATCATTTAAATTTTAGTTAAATTAAAATTTCTGACACTTTATAATAATGCTTTAGCTTATTTAAATGTTAAATATTAAAACATTATGTAAGTACATTAAAAATAAACTGTAGCAATGACTCCTTCTCAGATGATAATTATTTATGAAGCGCTGCTAAGTTACCTCCAGGGTAACAGGAAAAATATTGAAGGCCTGTGGATATGTCAGCATGTTGAGATGTTATGTAAGTCTGTTACTTTTGGTTGGTACAGTGAATGAAATACTGATGCTTTCAGTTTTCTGAATGTTGGTAGTTTCAGTTGTTCAGAAAGGTTTGGTTTGGGGTTTTTTTTTTCTTTGTTTTCCTTAAAAATTGTGTTTCCAATTCAGTGAGCTCAGTTAGAGAGAACATTTTCTTTTTTTTTGACTAGTACATAGAAAATTGAGAGACTATTTGGGTAGGAGTAATAAGGGAGTATGGCTTTCTTTTCCTAAAAGAAGCTGCCATGTCAGAGAGGATTAGATCCTCTCTAAATAAATGAACAGAGCAGGGTGGAAGCAGAAAACAAATCTGATGAGAAGTCAGATTTATTATCATGTAATTGTTCCCTGGGGATGAACTTGGGCCATGTTTGGGATAATGCAGAACTAGTTAGGTTCTGCAGTACCTGATGAACTAATTCTTCTGTGTCTTATTTTAGAACTGGCCAATGTTGAAGAGGATCCAAAATCTGCTGGCGTGGCTACTTTTGTGCTGCAGGAGGAGTTTGACAGATACACTGGCTACTGGTGGAGCCCAAAGGCACAGCCAAGTAAGTGTGGTGAATCCAGCATGCCTGACAGGCATGTGGTGGCACCCCTGCTGTGCTGTCCAGTGCAGAGTTATTTTTCTCTGTTACTTGTCTTTATGCAAGATAAGAACCTTATACTCATAGCTCCTTTTGAACTATCTGCAGCAGTGGGCATGTTACAGTGGCCTAGTGAGCACGTTATTGGAGGAAGAGGCTTTCCTTTTCACAGCGATGGTAGGAGTTGTAAGATTCTCAGAGTGTTCTGCTTAATGAAACATGAATCACAGACTTTGTTGGATTTTTATTCATCCTTCCAACCAGCTTGTGCTCCTGTGAGAATGTTGATGACTGCAATAACTGATATTAAGAGCTGTTCTGACCAGGAAATGTTAATTCATTTACAGCACTGGATGGAGGTAAAGTTCTTCGAATTCTTTATGAAGAAAATGATGAGTCAGAGGTGGAAATTATTCATGTCACATCACCTATGCTGGAGACAAGAAGAACAGATTCCTTCCGGTACCCCCAAAACTGGTGAGACCCTTACATCTCTGTTTCTGGGAGACACGTATTTTATTCCATGTGCCTGACAGCAGTGACTCTCCTAGCCTGGAGCAGGGGGTTGTTGGAGAGGTGTTGAGTCATCTTTGAATTGGTGTCCAGGTGGTGGAAATGTGTTTGGGGAAACTGCTGCTGTGGAGGTTAGATTAGTCACTGGTGACGATGCTGATATTCCAGCCATATGATTTCTAAGAGCTCCGAGTCTGGTGTCTCAGGAGTTGGTGGAAACCCTATCTGATTGTCACTGTTTTGGAGCTGCTGTCTCAGATCCGGACAGATCTGAGTTGTTGAGGAGTTGATTCTCATTACAGCCCTGTGTCTCTGAGGGAATAGCTGCAGAATTATGGCTTTTTGATTTTTCTGGGGGGAGGGTTTCTGTATAGCTGCTGGCAGTGCCCTGACAGTTCAAGTTCTGAAGGACTCTGGTCTCTGTGATTGCTCCTGGACTTTGAACAACAAACTCGGCATGCTTACAGCCTGTTGTCATATTTTCAAACAGTAAATGATCTGGAGGCTTCAGCAGTAAAGGGTGAGGGCAGGCTTGCAGCATATTAAGTGGAGTGGTCTTGGAAGCAGGGAGGTGGGACTTTAGTAGAGCTGCTGAGGGTTGATTTACTGTCAGGTGAATGGGCCAAGTTTGAACAGTTCAGCCCTCGTTCTTCTGAGACTTCCCTGCTTTTACAGCAGGGTGTGTTGCTCACAGATAACATTCTCTTTCCTCATACCTGTAATCTTCCTTTTTTGGAGAAATATCTTCTCTTTGGCTGACCTTCTGAAGCTGTAGAATTCATTCAGATCTTGCAGATTCCCTGATCCACTGGGAAGAGTTTTCTGCTTATCATTATTTCTTGTTTCAAGGAGGAAGAAATGCTCAGTGTTAGCCTGGGAAGCGAGAGATGACTCCTGATGTTTTTTCAGCACATGTATACACTCAGATTTTTGAAAGTATTTTGTCATAGCTCTGCTCAATGCTAAGTTTCAGCAGTTCAGGAAAATG